>NC_138551.1:93309249-93340106 GCF_964273705.1 Natrix helvetica
AAGGAAGGGAGGGAGGGAGGGAGGGAGGGAAGGAAGGAAGGAAGGAAGGAAGGAAGGAAGGAAGGAAGGAAGGAAGGAAGGAAGGAAGGAAGACTGAATCAATAGTAATAGGACTTACACTTATATACCGCTTTACAGTGCTTTACAGCCCTCTCTAAGCTGTTTACAAGCATATTGCCTCCAGCAGTCTGGGTCCTCATTTTGCCCATCTTGGAAGGATGAAAGGTTGAGTCAACCCTTGAGCCTGGTGATGCTCTCTAGAAGTCTGGGGAGGCCCTCCAGAGGCTTCAGGAGGCTCTCTAGGAGCCTGGGGATGCCCTCCAGAGGCTTCAGGAGGCTTTCCTGAAGCCTCCAGAGGCAAAAAACAACCTAACATGCAAACCAGAAGTTCAGGAACAGTTTTCCAGTTTGCCTGTAGGGCCATTTTTTGCCCTCCGGAGGATGAAAAATGGCTCTATGGGCAAACTGGAAGAGGGTGAAAAACGGGGGTGAAAATGCCTGAAAAAGAAGGCCAAAGTCAGCTAGCCAGCATGCGCATGCGTGCTGGAGCTGACAGGGCAACGTCTTGTGTGCCCTAACAAATGGCTCCATAAGTGCCACTTGTGGCACGCATGCCATAGGTTCGCCATCACGGATACAGACCTTTCTTTGCAACCATCTAGGTATGCATTTTTGTCTTGTGGTGTTTCCACCGTCTTAAGCTGAAGTCAAATCAGACAAAAACAACTGTATTCTCTCTTGATCGTCCCCTTCCCGTCCCTGACTTTGGCTCTCAAGAAGGCAGTTGCCCAAATGGAAGATCGTCTGTCCTTCATTCAGAATTGTTAAATTCTATACAGTCCAGATAACGGATAATGGATTTTTTGCAAGACCCTTGCTCCAAAATCTACCAAGAAGTTGATTCATGATTTGCTTCTGTTACACTTTCATCACTGTAGCAGAGGTGGGTTCCTACCTATTCAGTCCAGTTCTGCCAAATAGGTAGTAACTCCGGCGGACACGTGACCGTACCGGTTCTATGATTGGCGGTCCAATCTTCATTAAGAAAATATAATATCTATTCGTTTTTTAATGTTGTGCACATGCGCAGATCATTTTAAATGGAAATGTGCAGGCGGGCGTATCACATGTCTGGGGTGTGCGCAAGCGAAGCCAGTGTATACTCGCAAAGTTTTTTTTTACTACCGAACTGGTAGTAATGGCAGCCGGAACCCAACCCGTCTTTTGATCTGTATCCAGAATGCTCTGCCATTCTAGAGTCTTTGTACTTTATCCATCTCTTCTGATCACCCAATCATTGCATTGGTTGTGTATGCATAAAAAAAACAACTTCCAAGTAACACCCTCCCAACGAAAGAAGACTCCGAGGCCTGAGTTTCCTCAAAGTTCCATTTTATTAGATATGTCATATTGGCACCTCTGGGAAAACATGAATCTGTTTTTTGCATGTGAAGTTTCCAGGTTTTCCCCACACAAACAAAAGTTCAAGTCCCTGCCCAGCACCCACATATCCATCACATGGCCCAATCAGGCATCGTCACAACTGGAGATGCCGCCCAGTCACACCCCTCCAGGTGCAGGGCAAGATGTCTTTGACTCTCTGAGAAAGGAGTGTTGTTTAGACTATATATATCAGGGGTGGGTTCCTGCCAGTTCTAACCTCTTCTATAGAAGAGGTTCCACAAATCTACAGTGCATTTAGAACCGGTTCCAGCTCCCTCCCCCACGCCCATCCGCCCATCATCAAGATGAAGAGCGAGAGGAGGAATTCTGGGAGTTGAAGTCCACAAGTCTTAAAGCTGTCAGGTTTGTCAGGTTTGTCAAAAAACCCTGGGTTTTTTTTTCTAAAGGGTTAGGGGTGCAAGGGTCTTGTAACTTGACAGCTTTAAGACTTGCGTGCTTCAAATGCCAGAGTTTCTGAGCCAACATTTTGGTTGCTAAGCAAGAGCGTTGTTAAGTGAGTTTCACCACATTTTACAAGTTGACCACACCCACCCAGTCACATGGCTGGCAAGCCACCCCCACAAAACAGGCCACACCTACAGAAGAGGTTCTAAAAAATTTTGAAACCCGCCACTGATATATATATATATATATATCAGCTTGAAGATGGCAGGTGAGATCCTGCCGAAACGTTGCAAAGACAATCTCAACCTTACACGGGAAAAGACCCGAATACAACAAAACCAGCATACCTACATCCGTGAAAATCTACGAAAACAAATATATATATCTATCTCATAGTCCATATAATCCCCCCTCCCATTTTCCCATAACATTGAATGCGGCAGGCCTGAGGGTCCAATGCAAAAGATGGCTTCCAGGCCTAACAACACTGTGTCCTGCCATTTGCATATACGCATTTATTGCAAAGAGTTCGAGTTAGTTCAAGCATTGCTGCATCTGATTGAATTCTATGTTCAGGATTCTGACTGGTTCTTCTGCAGGACAGAGTTTATCATCATAGTTTAGAGATTTTTCTCACCTGGATTGAGTTCTTTGGGACTGTAAATTTCCAGCAGTTTCCCCGAGCCACTGAAATGCCAAAGAGAGTGAGACTTGAGAAGAGGCTCGCAAAACGTATCAGCTTTTATTTATGGCGATAGCAAAAGCTGGGTGACAAAACTATATCCAAAACATACAAACAAATGTGTGTAAGGAATAGCCACCCCCTGCAAGAGGGGCTCAGAGTATTATATACCTTTTAGGCAGATAGAAACAAAGTTCATGCAATCAGAGACCAAGATTAGTTACCAACCTGATCTTTAAAGCGTTCTTTTGTTCAAGCTCCTGTCTCTGTCTACCTTATCTATGGAGGATTCCTCTAGCCTTGTGTAGGGCGTGGCAGCCCCCCTTTGCCAAATTGTTTTTTGGCAGAATGCTTTAAGGATTTATGAGTCAGGAAAACTCCCTAGTTTGGTCCCTTTATCTATGGGGCCTAATATTTCCATGTCACTGTTTCTTCTATGTTTTCAAGAATGTGCCAAGCTTTGAAACCAAGAATAGAAGCGAGATGCAGCAATGAGATAACATTTACAGTAATGCCATCCAGTATTAAGGTTACAATTTGCTAGGCTAGAAAATAATTAATTTCTGACAGTGTACAATAATATAAGCAGAAGCCAATAACAAAGCTTAATTCTTAATAAATGATTTCTAGCAGTATATCATATCAGAAGCAAACAGCAAATATTGGTTTAATCAGTAACAATTATATAGTAACATAAGCAATTCAGAATAAAAGCAAATAGCCAATACTGATTCATATACTCCTTCAGGACCAACCTGAACCAGAATTACATCTGAAGTCAGTTTTATTAACAGTGCTAAAATTTCTTCTTTTTCATGGCTCCCCGTAAAGCTTTAAAAAAATAACAAATGCTTCTTTATTCATTTGAATGTCTAGATGCTAATAATATTATATGTGATGGTCCTTTGAATGCAATTTAGGTTTTATTTTAGGTCATGATTTTGCAAGTTTTAACATTACAAATAATCCTTGACTCACAATTACAATTGTAAAAGTCATAAGTCCCCTTGCAGGGATATGGACAACAAGCAAATTTAATAGGAAATAAACGTGTGTTTTTTTAATGCTGTTAAAACGTGAAACAAATGGTTGTAAGTTAAAAACTATCTACAATTGCTATTTTTATTCTGTGTTTGTGCTGTGCTAACCTATTGTAACTTAGGGACGCAGTGGCTCAGTGGCTAAGATGCTGAACATGTCAATCAGAAAGGTCGGCAGTTCGAATACCTAGCACCGCATAACGGAGTGAGCTCCCATTACTTGTCCCAGCTTCTTGTCCCAGCCAACCTAGCAGTTCGAAAGCATGTAAAAATGCAAGTAGAAAAATAGGAACCACCTTTGGTGGGAAGGTAACAGCATTCCGTGTGTCTTTGGCGTTTAGTCATGTCAGCCACATGACCATGGAGACGTCTTCAGACAGCGCTGGCTCTTTGGCTTTGAAATGGAGATGAGCATCGTCTCCTAGAATCAGGAACGACTAGCACATATGCATGAGGGGATTGGATTGGTTTGGATTTATTGGATTTATATGCGGGGGAACCTTTACCTTTACCTTTCTAACCTATTGTTCTGACCGAGGCTTAACAGAATCACAAACAGATTCCTTGTCCCGAAAAAAAATCCTTTTTATTTGGCTAATATTCCTATATAGGGTATAACATATCCTAGCATTCACATCCAGAAAAGTCCCAGCAATTAGCCTTTCAAAGTTGAACTGCAACCACAGACCTTATCAGTCCTTGGAGAGTTGCCAGGCTGGGGGCTTCTAGTCACAACAGTTGTACAATGAAATACCTGGCAAAGAGCCTCTGTGAGGCACAAACTCAGATAAGCAAATCTTCCCAATAATAAGCAAACTGTCTCCTGCAAACATCACTCCTCTTTTGCTCCTATTTATTTCCTATGGAAGGGGCCATTCAGCGTCCACTTGTGCCTTTACTCCCAAGTCGACCCCTGTTCCTCAATTGTTCCCTTCTCCTGAGAGCTCTGGACAGGCTCCAGCTATTCTTCTGCCCCACTGATGTCTGACTCTGAAGGCAGCTGATAACTGTCAGACAGCCCTGGCCCCATCTCTGCCTCCGATGCAGAGCCCTCATCAGACCCTTCCCCAGACTCCAAGACTGGCCCATGTTCCTCCCAAACCTCCTCACTGTCCGAATCTGCTGCCAGCTCTGCTGGCAGGCCACACCACCTATAGGGGAGTGATAAATAAATTTAGTACATCTAGTAAATAAACAGTGAAATGCCTTGAGAGGTGCTTCATTGAAAATGATGCATTGAACTTTCAGACAAAGGAGAAGTGACATAAAGCATAATTCCTTTTTATGAACAGAAAATGTAACTAACTGCACATAATTATGGGAAAATTTTAGTTTTATTTTTTTCCCCTGTACTAAAGGTATTTTCTTAGTTGGCAGGAAACTTTTTTTGCCTTAGCAACAGTTCTTGTTTCAAATCAAGTTTAATAAGAAGTGCTTAAATATATGAAAGAGTAAATTCCAAAATCTGATGATGCCAAAACAGAAAAACATTTTAGATGTGTGAGATTTGAGAAATCATTCTTTAAAAAAACAAACAAACCAGAAGGTAGCCTCTGTAGACGATAACGTCTTTTTTGTGTGAAAGTTGCATAACTATAATTTTGATTTGCAGTTCAACTCTTGAATCTTTTATCTGCCATCCTTGTGTTGTTGGTAATTCTCCTTTGTATTCTACCATGAGTTAGAAGTTACCTTCACTTAGGAAAATGATAGCTCAAGTACCATGAAATCAAGAAGTGTCCATCAAAATGATGGCCTTGAGATTGCCTGTTTTCCATCTCTCATCTTCGATACAATTGTTCTGACCGAGGCTTCCCAAGAGCATGAAGCAAACTCCTTGTCCCGACAAAAATCCCTTTCATTAATTTACTGTGAATTCTGCTCATTCACAGCCAGCAAAGTCTTTTAAGGGAGGATTTACAGTCACAGACCTTATCTGGCTTGGAGAGCTGTCAAGCTAATATCTGCAAAACTTGGCAAAAAAGAGTCTCAGAGAGTCACGAACCAATGAAGCCAACTAATTGTCTCCTGAAAACTCCACTCCTCTTTCACTCCTCTTTTATTTCCTCTGGGAGGGGCCATTCATCGTACACCTGTGGCCTCATTCCCAAGTCAACCCTTTTTCCTTAGCTGTTCCCTTCGTCTGGCAACTCTGCACATGCGCACACTGGGAACAGGCTCCATCTGTTTGTCTGCCTCACTGATGTCTGACTTTGAAGGCAGCTGATAACTGACATGGTCCCATCTCTGCCTCCAACACAGAGTCCTCATCAGAGCCTTCCCCAGACTCCAGGACTGGCCCATGTTCCTCTCCAACCTTCTCACTATCCGAATCTGCTGCCAGTTCTGCTGGCTGCTGGCGGGCCACAACAAAGACTATAATCATTGTGCCAGTTTGGATTGATAAAATATGATATATGCAAAGCATTCTTAGAGATTTAAAATATATGATGTAAATGGTTGTATAATTAAAAGTGTTTTTTGTTAACTTTCTGCCCTGCCTACTGAATCTAATGAAACAATTCTGTGCTTCTCTTTGGCTTCATTAAGGATTGGGGATCTGGTAATTGTAACGAGTGACTGCATTCATTTCTAGTAATAGCTGGTGTGCAAGTTAAACCTGTGCCGTGTTCATCTCTATGACCCATCTCAACGTGATTAATGGAAAAAGAGCATGTTGTTGTGTTACGTTTGCAGTGATATTTGCTTTGGTCCTTTCCAAGCAACTAACAAATAGAATCCACTCAGGGCATTTTGAGCAATCAAGATGCTACATAAAGGGGGATAATACCATTATTATCATTAAGTGGGCCATTTCCTCTGAGGTTTGCTGTGCTTTCCTGCTATGAATTTACAAAGTGTCACTAATGTGTCATCTCAATTTCCTTTGCAGTGAAGTGCATGAAAAACACACCAGCTTTCTTTGCAGAGAGGCTGCACAAGGCCATGAAGGTAACTGAGTCAGAAAGCCAAAATGCTTTTTAAAGAATGTTGTGTGCTCAAAGATTCAAGGGATCTAGGCTTCATTAAGAAAAATGTGTTAGCTTGGATGTGTTATGTAGATGTGAGCTGGGCTTGCACCCAATCATAATTGTACATGTCATCAAAGCCGATAGATAGATAGATAGATAGATAGATAGATAGATAGATAGATAGATAGATAGATAGATAGATAGATAGATAGATGATAGATAGATAGATAGATAGATGATAGATAGATAGATAGATAGATAGATAGATAGATCATAGATGATAGGTGGGTGAATGGGTGAGTGGGTGGGTGGGTGGATGGATGGATAGATAGATAGATAGATAGATAGATAGATAGATAGATAGATAGATAGATAATGGATAGATGGATGGATGGTTGGATAGATAGATAGATGATGGATGGATGGATGGATGGATAGATAGATAGATAGATAGATAGATAGATAGATAGATAGATAGATCGATCATAGATGATAGGTGCGTGAGTGGGTGGATGGATGGATGGATGGATGGATGGATAGATAGATAGGGATGAATGGATGGATGAATGATAGATGGGTGGGTGGGTGGGTGGGTGGATAGATGGATGGATGGGTGGGTGGGTGGGTGGGTGGGTAGGTAGGTAGGTAGGTAGGTAGATAGATAGATAGATGATAGATAGATAGATAGATAGATGATAGATAGATAGATAGATAATGATGATGATGAAGATAGATAGATAGATAGATAGATAGATAGATAGATAGATAGATAGATAGATGATAGATAGATAGATAGATAGATAGATAGATAATGGATGGATGGATGGATGGATGGATGGATGGATGGATAGACAGACAGACAGACAGACAGATACATAATGGATGGATGGATAGATAGATAGATAGATAGATAGATAATGGATGGATGGATGGATGGATGGATGGATGGATGGATGGATAGATAGATAGATAGATGATGGATGGATGGATGGATGGATGGATGGATGGATAGATAGATAGATAGATAGATAGATAGATAGATAGATAGATAGATAGATAGATAGATAGATATAGATACTGTGTTTCCAAAAAGAAGGCCGGGTCTTATTTTTTTTTGACCTCCGGAAAAAACAGCTAGGCCTTCTTTTGGAGGGTTCTAATTATTGACTCACCTTGTGGCAGTGCACCCACAGCCCCGTCCAAGCAGGAGCCCGCTGCTGACCCACTCCTTCTGTGGCCACTGCTGCCACTTGCAAGCACCACCCCAGCCTCCGTTTTGCCTTCAGATGCCTGCCAGAAGGCATCTGCAGCCAATAACAGAGCTCCGGAGCTCTGTGACTGTCCAGTCTTTTCTTAAAAACTTCCCGTGATGGAGTGCCCACAATTTCTGCAGGCAAGCTGTTCCACTGGTTAATTATCTTCACTGCTAGGAAGTTTCTCCTTAATTCCAGGTCGCTTCTCTCCTTTATTAGTTTCCATCCATTGCTTCTTATCTTGCCTTCTGGTGCTTTGGAGAATAATTTGACCCCTTCTTCTTTGTGGCAGCCCCTCAAATACTGGAATATTGCTCTCATGTCACCCCTAATTTTTCTGACCCTTTCTGTGATCTTCTTTAGGGAGCAGGAACCAAGGATCGAACTCTCATACGCATCATGGTCTCACGTAGTGAAGTTGATCTGCTGGATATCCGGCAGGAATACAAAAGAATGTACGGAAAATCTCTCTACACAGACATCACGGTAAGACATCGGCAAGGGTCAGGTTTATCAGTTTGTTGCAGAAAAATCAAATCCAGAAAGCACACACAGATAATTGATTCAGCTGGATTCATTAACCTCTTTATACTTAATAACAGATGAATAAATGTACAATACCAATAGCAGATTCTTTCAACATGGTAGAAATTACAAGCAGAACACAGGCAGCAGTACAGCAGAGAGGAGTTTTTAGTTCAGAGTTCAGAGCAGACAGAGTAGTTTCAGTTTCAATTCTCAGCACAGACTCAGATCTGTTTAAGCGCCCATTGGCTGACTTAGATGCTATGCCTTTTTATTGGCTGACCTTATTACCATGTCTCTCCCAGCCATGAATATTCTAACAAAGTTTTTATCCAGGCTGTTGTTTTTGGGTGGCGGCATAGAATATCAACCAATCTCTTGCTTCACTAGAAAGGCTGCCTTTTACAATGATTACACCTTGGCTTTTCCCACATAATATGCTTAAAATGCCATGTGTTGTATGAACAAAGGGATTTAGGGGGCGTCTGGTACATAAAATGCTAACAGCTAGAAAATATCATGGCAGTTCGCCAACGCCCAATTGCATTGATGCAAATAGGTGTGGAATCTTCTTGGATCTGCTGAATGGACTATTGTGGAGCTGGGCTTTCTACAGGATATTTCCTCCCTGTGTCCCTTCAGTGCTGAACATAGGCACAGGGACAACAGTGCAACAACAACACAGTTCTTTCAGCAGTTCCAAGAAAGCTCCACACCCATTTGCACTACTCAGGTGATCCTTAGGACACAGACAAAGCTCCAAGTGGCCTCAACAGCTTTCTAAAAGGATGCAAATGGCTAGCTGTCTACAAGGAGTATAAATCCTTCCATTCCCCACCATCTAGTCAGAGATGAAGAAGCTTCTTGGATGAGAAGCGAAAAGTCTTCAAAGAAAAACCAGAAAGTCCAGTTGCCATGTTGGAAAAAAAAAAGTATCTTTCGCACAGCCATGACCTGGAGGACTGAGAGTCTTCATAGATGGTGCTCATTTAGCAAATTGTACTTTTTCAGAGTGTCTATGGAGATTCTTCATCATACAGGTCATGGTTGTCCCAAAGCGCTTTTTCCTTTTCAAGAGGCAACTGGACTTTGTTTTCCCTTGAAGATGTTTTGCTTCTCATCCAAGAACTTTCTTCAGTTCTAACTTTAGAACAGTTTTAACTCAGAACTGAAGAAGCTTCTTGGAAGAGAAGTGACATGTCTTCGAGGAAAAACAAAGAAAGTCCAGTTGCCTCTTGGGGAAAAAAGCACTTTTGGGATTTTTGAGAGGTTTATTTGCCGGCCAGCAATTTTCTTCCACTCCTCCATTCTTCTTTTTTCCTTCCTTTTCACATCCGGGGTCTTGTTTTTGTTTTACTTTCAGGGTGACACTTCAGGGGACTACCGGAAAATCTTGCTCAAGCTGTGTGGCGGGAATGACTAAGTAGAACATCTGGAATTTTAGAGTGTGTCTTTCAAAATCACAGCTGGCTTTATATTATCCTTTCTCACAAAGCTGTCAAAATTCCCACTGCTGGATCAGATTGCTGCTGTAGTAGATAAGAGATATTTTTGTTGCATTCTTAAGAGAAACTATGCAAATATGGCATCTGAGAAACGCTCCTTTCAGAGTACAGAAGGATCCTGTATGGTTTTGTGTGCAATATTTTGTCTGACTGTATGGATTTTTTTTTTGATTGTTTGAAACGCATGGAGTGTTTTTTTTTAAAATCTGAATCAAAAGTGCCTGCTCTAAAATATGATGCGTTTGATTCCCAATTTTTTAAAAAATTTCATTACTGTTGGAGGGGGAAACATGCATCTGGCTGGTGGCCTGGGAAAAATAATTTTTGCATTCATTGGATCGTGGGATTTTTCTAATTCAATTATCTCCCCTTCACCTTAAAAGAGAAGGGAATTCAGCCAGTGGCAAACTCAAGAACCAAACTCGATGTATAATCAAAGCATCATTTTTTGGAGAACGTCGATTAATACTCAGTCATCCAGGCCAAAGGTATCTAAAAAGTTGAATGATGCCAACTGCCTCATCTGAAACGTTGCGTTGGTCATCCAAAAAATTTGATCAGTCAAAATTTAAAAAAAAAAATAACCAGAGAGCCTAATTAATTTTTTTTATTTTTGACTGATCAAGTTGCTTGGATGAGCAATGAAACAGATGAACAAAGTTTGATGCAGCTGCCCTGATTCAACCTTTTAGAGACCTCAGTTGGAGAATTCATTGATTTGTGCCAATGAATCCTTTTATTCCTGATACTAATTTCAATTACATTATTTTTTATTGGGACAACGAAAGGAGGAGAAGAATCAATTCTCTTCCTGCATGCTATGAAAATTCCCCTATCTTTCACCCCACTGATCCTTCCAGTCCAATTATCCATTCACTCATTTCTTCTTTGGTTAGATGCTTTTCTTGGAACACAGGTTGGTCACGAAATCCCAGTTGATACAACTTCTTTTTCAGGGATATTGATTTGCAAATAATTTGTAATAGTAAGAACCGAGCTGAGAATCCACATTTAAGATTAGCTGGAGCACTACCCATCCTGCTTTTCACAGAAATAGATCCCCCCACAAAATAGATCCCTTGGTTTTAAGGCTCAGCCCTCCTCAATTGCCTATTTCTCTCTTTCTTTATGGATTAAACTGTTTCTTAAATTGTGCTACATCCATTGCCTGCTTTCTACGGGTTGTACATGCCAAACCTTTCTCTATTAGTGATTTGAGTTATTCCTGTTAAACCAAATGTATGTAATCATTTTTTAAAAACATACACACACACAAACAGAGACATTGTTTAAATAAAATTATCTATCTTCTCAGTTTCTTGCAGCGCTTATTTGGGCCAGGTGTCTGGGGCATTGTTCAGTGGTGAAATTCAATTTTTTTTACTACCGGTTCTGTGGGCATGGCTTGGTGGGTATGATGTGGCTTGGTGGGCATGGCAGGGGAAGGATACCGCAAAATCTCCATTCCCACCCACTCTGGGGCCATCCAGAGGTGATATTTGCCAGTTCTCCGAACTACTCACAATTTCTGCTACCGGTTCTCCAGAACCTGTCAGAACCTGCTGGATTTCACCCCTGGCATAGTTTCTCATGTGACATTACTGTTGTCAGGCTTGGAGGCCATCTTTGTATAGGGCCTCAAGCCTGCCACATATTCAGACATACTGTATTTTTCAGAGTATAAGACACACCTTTTTCCCTCAAAAAAGAGGGTGAAAATCTGGGTGCGTCTTATACACTGAATACAGCATTTTTGGCCTCCCGAATCCCTGCTCCCATTGTAAAAATGGCCGTGCATATCCTTTAGGAGGCTTCCAGGACCGGAAGCTGACATCACGTGACACAACGGTCAATCTTAGGGCTCTGAGACCGCCACCAAAATTCCAGCCGCAGGATGGTGCAACTGGACCTAAACTGTCCCAAAGAGACGGTGATAGGAAGGGGCATATCCTGCTGATCCCAGAGACACCCGCAAATTCTTGGTGATCCAATATTAGCCCTCTTGCCAGTGGCTAGGAAGCAGCCATTAAGGCTGGTGAAACTGCTGACAGCTTTGGAAGTGAAAGTACAGGAGAGAGTGTGTTGTTCATGGTGAGATTTTTACCTTTTTTCTGATTTATGAGAACAAATCAGCGGTTCTCAACTTGTGGGTCGTGATCCCTTTTGGGGTCGAATGACCTTTTCACCGGGGTTGCCGAGGAGCCTCCAACGGAGAGGCTGGCAAGAAGCTGGCCTGAAGGGAAGGAGCAGCTCGTGTTCCCCGCACGATGGAAGGAGACGTGTGTGTATGGGGGTGTGGGTGGGGGAAAGTAGGAGCTGGAATGGAGTGAGGAGGGGAAAAAGAGATGCGCGCAGCACAGAGGACACTGGGAAAGCAGGTTGCTCCAAGTGATGGAGGTTGATGGGCAGAGCTACGGAAGCCAAGAGGTACCATTTCTGAGGCGTAAAACAAGGCGGGGAAAATAAAATAAAATAAAGGAACGTGGGATGCCCGTACACTGAGATTCCCTATTAAAACTGTTACCCATGCTTAGCATGGGTAACAGTCTTAATAGGCTTTGGCTCCTCTCCTGCGGCTCCCTGCTGATCCAATCGCACAATCTGCTCTCTGCCCTGAGAAGACATGAGCCTCTCACCTGCTTTTGCGATTCCGCGTCCTTCATGGGCAACTCAGTGTCGGGAAGAGCTCCAGCCCTTTTCTCGCACTCATCTCTTGCGCTTGCAAGCAAAATACCCTCCTGGGCCAGGATCAAGGTGGAGGGGACAATGACTCTCCTCCCACTGTCGCCACTGTGCAATGAGGTGAGTAACTGGGTAAGCAGCGCAGGAGACTCCTCAGCGCCAGACTCAGGTCTGCGCAAACCGCGGTCCCCTTCGTGTTGGCTCAGAAAGGAAGAGAATGGGGAGCAGCAGCAGCAGCTGGTTGGGTGCAGGGAGGGAAGAGCTCCAGTTCTCCTGCACTGCACAGGGCTCTCCTTGCGCAGGGCTCTGGAATTCTTCCCTTTCTGCATCCAGAGACGGCTGCTGCGGCTCTTTCCTGAGTCAACACAAAGGGGACCGACCTGAGTCGGACGCTGAGGAGTCTCCTGTGCAGCACAGCCAGCTACTCACTTCTCAGAGGCGGCAGCAGAAGGAGTCCCTGTCCCTGACCCCGGCCCAGGAGGATATTTTGCTTGCACACGCAAAAAAGAGATGAAAGAGAAAAGGGGAGAAAGTGAGTGAGAGAGAGAGAAATGAAAGAGAGCTGGAAGGAGAGAATGGGAGGTAGGGAAAATAGAGGGAAACAAATTAGAAGGGGGAGAGGGAGAAAGAAATGAAAGAGAGCTGAAGAGAGAGAATGAGAGAGAGGGAAAAGAGGGAAACAAATCAGTGGGAAAGAAAGGAAGAGAAAAGAAAGAAAGAAACTAACTTTCTCAGACCTATGACGAAAGCAATGGCAAGCTAGATCTCTTGCCAAGAAAACTGCAGTTTGCCAATAAGGCACAAATTGGAAGCAAGTCTGATTTTTTAAAAAAGAAAATAACAGAGATGACAAAAAATGCACCTAAAAATAAGATTATTTATAATTTTGGATAACGTATTATATTGTCAAACTCAAAAAGAAATCAAAATATATATCCTACTGCTGTTAGTACAATCTTGCCAGCTTCTATCAACTTAGAGTTCACTATGAAAAGATTACAGAGAAGCAATTTCCTACAATTAATAACTTTATTTTGGATTTGCTATCGTATTCAATGAGAAAGAAAGAAAATGAAAGAGGGGGAAAGGGAAGAAAAGAAAAAAAGGAAGAAGAGAAAGGGAGAGGCAAAATAGAGAAAAACAGAAATGAGAGGGAGGGGGAGAGAAGAGAGAGACCCTATTCTCACAGAAAACACTGAGCCATGAAACCTTGGTAGGCGTGTCGGGGGGGGGGGAAATGTCATGTGACTGGGTGGGAGTGATGTTGAGTTGGCCACACCCACCCAGGTTTTGTGGCTCCCGGTGTTTCATAGTAGCAATGAAAATAATTTTATGGTTGGGGGTCACCACAACATGAGGAACTGTACTAAAGGGTCACGGCATTAGGAAGGTTGAGAACCACTGCCCTAAATGAAGAGAACTAATCTAAAATAAAGATTGATGAGAGAGAGTAAGCGGCGAATATAAGGCTACAGTCAAAGTGAAAGTTTTTTTACTTTTTTCCCCTCCTTTTTATTGTCGGAAGCCTGACTGGGCTTTCTATTCAGCATAGTGTTAAATGGACCGGGCTTTTTTCTTTTCCGTTTTTCTGTCTTTTACTTTTTGGACTGTTTGATAACTAAGTTCTACTGTTCCACTGTGTAAGAACCTTTTTTATATATACAGCAGTTTAAAGTTCATTGTACTATTTTCTTTTTTCTCATTTGGCTTTTTATTCTTTTTTTTCCTTTTCTCTTAATAAGGCAGAGAATGCAATACAGAGAGGGAAAGTTTTGGATAAGTAACACTGCAACCTAGAAGCTTTGAAACTTTGTTTCTATTTTTTGTTTGAATGAATGTTTGGAAAAGGTTGCTCTCCAAGGTTACTGGCTCAGCCAGGACTGATAGGAGAAGAGTTATTTACACAGGTGCTCACTCTGAAATTTTTAGTCCTTGAAATTCTGCCTGGAGAGAATAGATAACAACTGTAAGAGTAAGCCTGGAGTGATCTTGAAAGGCTTTCATTTTATAAAAGTTTTGAATTTATTTTTCTTTTGTTTAGAGAGCTTTAACTTTACAAGAAGCCTTGAAACTATTTCTTTTTCTTTCTTTCTTTTTGCTGGTGGCAGTGTTTACTTCTTTTTGCTTTGAAGTTGGGTCCCATATGTGGTTGTTTTCAATTTTGGTTTTTTTTTTCAATTGGATTATGGCATAGAAAAGATTGAAGATTTTTATTCTCTTTTATGGTTTTTTCTTTTTTCTTTTTCCTTCTCACATTTTTGATAGTAGATCTACCCACTGTCTCCATTTTGCTTTCTTGTTTTACTCTTGGCTTTTTTCCCCCACAGAATCTTCTTCCCTTTTTTTTCGGCCTTTTTGTCTTCTTTTTCTTTTACCTTTTTACTTTTTTTTTTTTTACTTTGGACCACCCCATGGTCATTTTGGATTATAATTGACTTTTTTTCTTTCCTTTTTTTTCTTTTTTCTAACTTTTGATCACCTCATGGTCACTCTGGATTATAATTGACTTTTATACCAAGTGGATTATAATACAGAAAAATTTGAAGATGAGTAAAAGAATAATAACCACTGGCTCTGCAACAACAACACCCTCCTCCTCACCAGCAGGAGGACAAAGATCAATACAGACAATGTTGCAACAGGAAAAAGAAAAGGGAGATAAGACAGTTGCCTTAGAGATGATTATGCAAGGAATTCAGAATTTGCAAGTAAAAACAGATACCATCGAAAAGAGAACAGAAAACATGGAAAAAAGAGTTGAGACAATAGAACAACAAATGGGAAACATTGAACAACTAATGGAGAACATGGAACAAAAAGCAGTTAAAACTGATGAAAAAAATTGATAGTATTCAACAAATGGTGACGAAATATGAAGATAGACTAAAAAATATTGAAGAAAAAGGTGACCAAAGAGAGAAGAAAATTGGGGAGATTGATAATAGACTGAGTATGGTTGAAAAAGATAATATTGGAATACTGAATTGGGAGATGGAAAGGTCAGAATTTTTTCTAAGATTCCAAAACATAGAAGAAGAAAAAGGTGAAAACCTGTTACAAATAATGATAGAAATCTTGACCTCGGGTTAACCCAAGAGAAGATGGCCGATGCTATAGATGAAGCATTTCGAGTTTATACAAGATATGCAGCGAGAAATGACCTGCCAAGGGAAGTTCATGTAAGATTTACCAACAAAGCAATTAGGATGCAAATACTTCAAAAAACAAGATATAGAAAACTGGAGTACAAAGGCAAGGAGATTGTAGTTTTGAAGCCAATACCAAGAAAAGTGAGAGAATCGAGAAGAGAATTGACTTTTATACCAATTTTTGACTAAAATCCTACTCAAAAAAAGGTGTTAATTACAGATGGTTGATACCAGAAGGTTTAATGTTTGTATGGTAAGGACGAAGATACAGAATAGAATCAATTAAAAAAGCAGAAGCATTTTTTGAAGAACATCTCAGAGGGAAGGTTGAGGAGACTGGATATAAAGAATCAGTGACAGAATCACGAGCAGTGTCTTCAGCTTCGACTGAAAAAGAAGAAGGAGCCGTAGGCGGGATCGAGATAGCAGAAGGTGCTGTAGGTGGTGTGGCTATTAGAGAACTATGAGAACCTAGAGCCACCAGAGCAATAAATCCTATGTATAAAACATAAATATGGAAGAGAAGAAAATGATCTCAATTAACATAAATGGACTTAATTCAGCAAATAAAAGAAAGAAAATAGTTCACAAACTAGGGAAACTAAAATTGGATATAATTTGTCTACAAGAAGTGCATACTCAAAAGCAACATGAATACTTATTAAGGCAACCAAAGCTGGGGGAAATGTTTACTTCATTGGCCTGTAAGAAAAGAGGACTGATCCTTTACATCAAAGATACAATCCCAGTGGAACAAATTTATACAGATGACGATAGAAGAATTTTGATGGTGGAAATTATGGACAAAAATAGGAGGCTTCCAGAGTGCTCCTGGGGGCTGGGGAGGGCAAAGATGAGTGAAAAATGGGCCATTTTTGTCTCCCCCCCCCAGTCACCAGGAGCACTCTACAAGCCTCCTAAAGGCTATGCATGCCTTTTTTTTTTTTTACCAAAAACAGGCCCGTTTTCTTGGAAAACAGGCTTTTTTGGGAGGTCTGCAGAGTGCAAATTTTTTTTTAATTTGTCTTTTCAAAATCTTGGTGCGTCTTATACTATGAAAAATACGGTATTCTACTGTGGGAAACTGGGGGTGGGGGATTGTATGGAGCATGGGAGATATATAGCCAAAATAACATTCCTTCTCAGAAAGTCAAGGTTGCCTTGTCCCTGTACCTGGATGGATGTGGATGGGAGAAGTCTTCCTTAGTGACAGTGGCTGATTGGACCATGTGATGGACTTGTGGGTGTTGTGGCAGGGTCTTGGACTTTCAACCGGGTGGGGAAAACCTGGAAGCTTTCAGATTTGGGTTTTCCCAGATGTGGCAACATGGCTTTTCTAATAAATTGGAACTTTGAGGAACCCCTAGCTATGGACTCTTATTGGATTGAGGATGCTATTTGGAACCCTGACAACTGGTTTGAATGTGAATTGGATTGCTTCATTTCTTATTGGGGCTAAAACATTTATGACCACACTTGGAATACTGCATCCAGTTTTGGTCGCCACAATATAAACAAGATGTGGAGATTCTAGAAAGAGTGCAGAGAACAGCAACAAAGATGATTAGGGGACGGGAGGCTAAAACGTATGAAGAACGGTTGCAGGAGTAGGGTATGTCTAGTCTAATGAAAAGAAGGATTAGGAGTGACACGATAGCAGTGTTACAATATCTAAGGGCTCCCACAAAGAAGAGGGGATGAGCCTATTCTCCAAAGTACCAGAAGGCAGGACAAGAAGCCATGGATGGAAACCTATGGAGAGATCCAACCTAAAACTAAGGAGAAATTTCTTGACAGTGAGAAGAATTGATCAGTGGAATGGGTTGCTTTCAGAGGTTGTAGATGCTCTATCACTGGAGATTTTTAGAAAGAGACTGGACAACCACATGTCTGAAATGTTATAGGATCAGGATGGCGAACCTATGGCACGTGTGCCCCAGGTGGCACGCGGAGTCATTTGTCAGGGCATGCGAGGGAATGGGAACGGACTTCCGGTTTGCTCGTAGGGTCAGTTTAAACCCTTCAGAGCCCTCCGGAAGCGTCAGGGAGCTTCAGGAGGCTTCCCTGAAGCCTCCGGAGGACTAAAAACAACCCTACAAGCAAAGGTCATTTTTAGTCCTCCAGAGGCTTCAGGGAAGCCTCCTGAAGGTCCCTGAATCCTCCGGAGGGCCTCCAGGGGGGTGGGGGAGGCTGTTTTCGCTCCCCAGGCTCCTATAAAGCTTCTGGAGCCTGGGGAGGGCAAAAAAAGCTTGCAAAAAATGGGGGAGAGCACCTCTCATGCCACATGAGCACTGGGGGGGGGTGCACGTTGCATTATGGGTGCGGCACATTTGCGCACGACCCCCCTGTGCTCCCCCTTATGACACACGAGCCAAAAAAGGTTTGCCATCACTGTTATAGGATCTCCTGCTAGAGCAGAGAGTTGGAGTAGAAGACCTCCAAGGTCCCTTCCAATTCTGCTATTCTGTTCTGTATGAGTTGTTTTGGACTGACAGGTATATCATGATAAAGTTTCCACTTCCCCAGTAGAATTCAGTTTGCCCAAGAGAAATGACCCAGAGATGGATTTTTTTTTTGGTGGCCAGTGATGGCCATCGCCTTTCTCCTTACACACTGACTTTTAAAAAGTGAAAGTCTGCTGGAACAAACTATGGGAATGCTAGTGGATATCTCTGCATCCTGCTTTCATCATTCCATCAAATCCAGCTGTTATGAAACACATACACCCAGAGGCTGCCAACTTTAGCTTTGGCCAACACGCTCCATAAATGGAATCCAGAACTTGAGAAAATGCTGCTTTAAGGTCACTCTGTGTAGCTTGTGCTCCAAATTATCTTGGGCTTCTGATTCATGTGGAGTTTGAAAACAGCTTGATCCAATGAAATGTTCCATCTTGTCGAGCTTTGGCTTCGGTTTCCTACAGAGGCCATCTGGTTGCTTCGGAGAAGGAGAGCATAAACAGCAAGAACAATGTACTTAACAGTGTGCTACATTCATGTTGTGGAGATGAAACAGCGTATGGGAGGGGGGAGGTTCAAAAACTATCCACATGGTGCTTACAAAACAACCTGAACCTGAACATCAGCAAGACAAAGGAGATAGTGTTAGACTTCTGGAAGAAGAGAAGAGGAAGAAAAGAGAGGAAGAACAGAGAGGGGGGTTGTGTAGAAAGAGTCTCCACCTTTAAATTCCTGGGAGTCTATCTCAGCAAAGATCTCACCTGGGAAATCAACACAATTTAGGGGGCCAGAAAGGCCCAACAGAGACTTCAATTCCTTAGGGTCTTACGAAAAAATAAAGTGGAACAACAACTGATGACCTCCTTTCACCGGTCCACAATAGAAAACGTCCTCACCAGAGGTGGGTTCCTACCAGTTTAGACCAGTTTGGGCGAGTAGGTAGTAACTCGGCTGGCCATGCCCTGAACTGGTTCAATCGGCAGTGCCGTAGGCACTGCCATCTTGTGTTTTTGCTTCTATGAATGTGCAGAAGCTTTTTTTACTTACTGCACATGTGCATGTATGCCTGAAGCACGTATGTGTGTGCGTGAGTGCCCAAAGCACATCCCTGAGCAAACCAGCAGTAGAAGAAGCTGGAACCCACCTCTGATCCTCACTCATTGCATTACAGTGTGGTATGCTGGATTGACAGCCGCGGATAGAAGGACATTACAGAGAGTGGTGAGCCCAGCACAAAACATTGTGGGCTGTCCCCTGATACCACTAGACGATATCGCTAGGGCTCGCTGCCTTAGGAGAGCGAGGAAAATCCTCAGGGACGACTCACACGCTGGTCAGCCCTTCTTTATTCTCCTACCATCGGGAAGGAGATATAGACGCATAAGCCGTCGCATGGACTCCTGAATGAAAAATAACCCTACAACAACATAATACGGTTGACTTGCAGAGTCGGCGCAACGTGCAATAAGTTCAGATGGCACAATGGGACTGGGTGTTTGTTAGTAGGACTCTCTGGGCTGGGGATTTTCTGTCTTTCACTGTGAGTTGTATTGCGTTTGGGGGGTGTGTGTGTGTGTGCACGAAGGGAGGCTCAGCCAATCTCATTGTACACATGTTGTACTCTGACAATAAAGATTTGATTTGAATTGAATCATTGGACAAATCAATGTTTTGGAAGAGAGGCATACCAGAGATGCAATCTAGGCCTGTGCCAATACTGAGAAAACTCAGGACTTCCACTGAGTAGGAACTGAAGCAGCTGAGGAATCACCAATGGTGGGAGTGTCCAGCCTTGGCTCTTTTTAATGACTTGTGAACTTCAACTCCCAGAATTCCTCAGCCAAACATGCTAGCTGATGAATTGTGGGAGTTGAAATCCACAGGTCTTAAAATGGCCAAGACTGGAAACCTCTGAGTTGCGGGACATCAAATGCCATGCCGGTGTGCTTTTCTGCTTAAGCTAAGTGGAGCGTTCTTCAACTCATCAATGAGGAAAGTCCTAAAGCATCTGATTAGTGAGTCCTCCATTGGATTAGGAGCTATGGTGAACAATCCAAGTGTTCTGACCTACGCCTCCCAAAAGCATGAAGCTGACTTCTCATCCGGATAAAACCCCTTTTATTTAGTTTAAAGTGAATTCCTCTCCAGCAAAGTCCCAGCAAACAGTCTTTCAAGAGATTTCACAACTAAAAGACCTTTATCAGTCTTGGAGAGCTGCCAGGCTGATATCTTCCAAACGCCACTCTATAGCAGACAATACTTGGCAAGAAGTCAGGAACAGATTTTCACTCTAATGAATTGAATTAATTGTCTCCTGCAAACTCCCCTCCCCTTTCGCTCCTCTTTATTCCCTATGGGAGGGGCCGTCCAGCATCCACCTGTGCCTTTACTCCTGCATCGACCTTTGTTCCTTAGCTGTTCCTTTCTTCTGGCACCTTTGTGCATGCGCACATCGGGAACAGATTATAGCTGTTCTTCTGCTCTTCTGATCTCTGTCTGCAAAGGCAGCTGATAACTGTCAGACAGCCCTGGCCCCATCTCTGCCTCCAATGCAGACCCCTCGTCAGAGCCTTCCTCAGACTCCAGGACTGGCCCATGTTCCTCCCCAACTTCCTTACTCTCTGAGTCTGCCACCAGCTCTGCTGGTGGGCCACAACACCAAGCTGCAATGAACATTCAATCGAGTGTCAGTCATTATGGATCTAGTGGAAATTTCCATGGATGCTGCAAGAAGAAGTGGAACATTTAACCTCACCTTAGGCCAACAGCATGCTGTTTGACATGGTGCTTCCTTAAAAAAGAGGACTTCTAGATTTAAAGGCAAAAGGCAAAGGAGTCATTCAGATTAGTATTATCTCCAAATAGCACTTTCCATGAGTACTGAACTCCAATTCCCATCATGCTTAGCCATCAGGGCTGTGGCTTGTGTGACTTGTAGACTTGAGACAACCAAAGAACCCTAGTAGAAAAATAACTTATGGAGCAGTAAGAGAGGAAAGGACCCTGAAAGCACTTCTTTTCATAATGTGAGTGGACATTATGACCATTGGCCAATGTTGACCTTCTACTTCCTTTACCATGTGCCATAGTATTGCCTGTTCTCAATCAACAGATATTGACTAATGGTGTTCATTATTGGGTGGCAAAAAGTTCAGAGAGACAACATGGCCTTGTACAAATGTAGATTCCAGGACAGTGATGGCAAACCTTTTTCTTATGGCATGCCAAAATTGTGTGTGCGCACACTATCATGCATACACACATGCCCACACCAATTCAATCCTCCCAGTCCACCTTTGCATGCATGCGCTATCTCCCCCCCCCGCACATTTGCACATGGCCTCTCCCCAGGCTCTAGAGGTTTTCCTGAAGCCTGGGGAGGGCGAATCATTTCAGACCTTCCGTTGGCCCATTGGGGCCATTGTTCGCCCTCCCCAGGCTTCAGGAAAGCCTCCGGAGCCTGAGTAGGGTGAAAAAGAAGCCCAATCGGCCAACCAGAAGTTCGTTCCCAAACGTCCGGTTCGCTTGTTGGGGGCGTTTTTCGCCCTCCTCAGCCTCCAGAGGCTTTCCTAAAGCCTGGGGAGAGCGAAAATGACCTTCCCCAGCCCTCTGGATGGCTGAAAATCAACTGACATGCCAGCAAATATGGCTCCATGTGCCACCTGTGGCACGCATGTCATAGGTTCGCCATCACGGTTCTAGTATAAATTCCCTTTCTTTTCTTCCCAGTAGTGGAACCAGGAGTCTTCAAAGAGCCATATGTGTCCTGAGAACAGAAAACTGCTCTTCCCAAACCTCTATATACGGGTCCGTGTGTGTGTGTATGCTTGTGTCTGTGTGTGTGTGTTCCAGCATAACTCTGGAACGCCTCAAGCAATTTCAACCAAATTTGGTACACAGATGATTTACTCTCTGGAAACAAATATTGTGCATGGTAAGACACCCCTAACAGCCCTCTGGGTGTGTGTTCTGCTAAGATATAGCCTGTTGTGCCTTACAATGGCTTCTATCGCACTGCTGTAAAATGGCTTCTACTGTGCAGCGCAGTGGATTCACCATGGTAATGGCTTCACAGTACTCCACAAGGAGGCTCTCTCTGGTAAGGGTGAAAACCCAACACTAGAAATTAAGGTGGTACCACTTTTCTTGACACTTCTGGGGCCAGAGGGAAAACATTTGGAACTAATTTAATTGTTTGATTATGGGGGCCCTTGGTGCTCTCTGAGCTTGGTGGTTTTCTTGCAGACATTTCATTACCAAACTAGGTAACATCATCCATGCTAGAGGGAAGTGAGGGGGACTCTAATAGCTCTTTAAGGCAGATAAAGAGCTCGCGCCGGTAATGCATGCTGGGAAAATTAGAAGTGCAGTGTGGAAAGAGCAGGATTACCAATTGGCCAGTCACAAATGGCTGTTTGTCCAAGTGCCTACTAGGGAAATTGTTTTACAAGTTGAGTAAGTTTATTTATTTATTAAATGTATATGCCGGCCATCTCATTGTTTTGAATGACTGTGAGAGGCTAAATTTCAAGTAACAGAAAAACAGAGTTAGAAAGGACCTTGGAGGTCTTCTAGTCCAACCCCTTGCTCAAGCAGGAGACCCTATATACCAGTGATGGCGAACCTTTTGTGGCTCGCGTGCCAAAAGCAGGGAGAGTGCAGGGAGAGTGCAGGGGGGTCGTACGCAGGTGTGCCACACCCATAATGCTATGCGCACAACCCCAGCATGTATGCATGCACAACCAGCACTTCCCCCATTTTTGGTGTGCTTTTTTCGCCCTCCCCAGGCTCCAGAGATTTTATAGGAACCTGGGAAGGGCGAAAACAGCTCACCCATCCCCCTGGAGGCCCCCCGGAGGCTTCAAGAGCTTCCCTGAAGCCTCAGGAATGTGAAAAACTGGCCCTATGGGCAAACTGGAAGTTCGAGAACAGACTTCTGGTTTGCTCGTACGGTCAGTTTTAGCCCTCCGGCGCCTTCAGGAGCCTTTAGGAGGCTTCCCTGAAGGCTCCGGAGGGCAAAAAACGACCCTACGAGCAAATCGGAAGTTTGTCCGTAGGGCCGTTTTTCATCCTCCAGAGCCTTCAGGGGCCTTCCGGAGGCTTCCCTGAAGGCTTTGGAAGGCAAAAAAAGACTCTACGAGCAATCTGGAAGTGACTTCCAGTTTGCTCATATGGTCTTTTTTGCCCTCCTGAGCCTTAAGGGAAGCCTCCTGAAGGCTCCGGAGGGCTCTAACTGGCCCTACGAGCAAACAGGAAGTACATTCCTGAACTTCCGGTTTGCCCGTAGGGCCGGTTTTTCGCGCTTTGGAGGCTTCAGGGAAGCTTCTGAAACCTCCAGAAGGCAAAAAATGGCCTCAAAAGAAGGCCGAAGTCAGGGCAACAACTCGCGTGCTTGGACAAATAGCCCCACATGCCACCTGTGGCACGCATGCCATAGGTTTGCCATAACGGCTATATACCATTTCAGACAAATGGCTGTCCAATCTCTTCTTAAAAAAACCACCGATATTGCAGCCTTCTCTCTTTTCTTTTTCTGTTTGACAACTTGGGCCAAGAACATTCTAGTTTCTGTGGTAGAAGGTTCGGCTTTCTATAAAAATCCCTTGAAACAATTTTAATAAGGTCAATCTCAACATTTTCATGTTAGCCTCTGACCTGAATATAAGACTTTCTTCTAGGGCTCCTTCGTATCTTTTTTCTTCTTGCATTTTGAACAAAAGGCTGAATTATTTCACCATAATAAACTCCCAGTCTTTGGGAATTTTTTTATTTTATTTTAAATTTTCAACTTCCCAATCTAGTTTTATTAGTCTCCTGTTGAAGGACTAATCAAGTCCTACTTTGTGGCATCTACTAGAAAACATTAGCCGGTGCTACTACACCTACGGGTACATTTTGTTACTGACGTGACAAATGTTTACTCAATGCTTCAGTCCATCTCAACACTTTATAGGCCACTTTGGTTTTGAGGTTGATGGAAAAAGCAACTTGAAGGCTGGCTTTGATGATGTAAAGTTAAGAATCTGGATTTTCAGTTCATCGTCTGGAAGCTCAACTAGGATCTAGAAAGACAAAGAGAAACTGGGTTGATCACTTTTTCAGGGGCAGCCAAGGCCAGTGAGCAAAGCAGTGATGGGATTTAACATTTTTTATTACCGGTTCTGTGGGCCAGCTGACAGGGCAATGCCTCATGTACCAAGACAAATGCCTCTGTGTGCCACCTGTGGTGGGTGTGGGTGTGGCATGGCTTGGTGGGCATGGCAGGGGAAGGTTACTGCAAAATCCCCATTTCCTCCTGACAAGTTAGGACTTGGGAGGCAGAGAATAGATGAGGGCCAGGCCAGTCAGAGATGGTATTTACCGGTTTTCCGAACTACTCAAAATTCCCGCTACCGGTTCTCCAGAACCGATCAGAATCTGTTGAGTTTCACCCCTGCTCTGGGTAAACTGTCAGAGTTTGTGCAGCACATCTGACCAGCACACAAGCAAATGGACTTCAGCAGGATTCAATTATATATAAGAAACTTCTTTATATACAATGCCGTACAGCAGAAGTCAGCATACAAAATCAGGAACACAGAAGCAATATTCATAGAATCAAGTCAGAGTAGAGAGATACAGAGGCGTAGAGGCCTAGATTTACAGAGGCCTACATTGTACAGAAGCTGCAAAGTTACAGAGGCCAAACCAACTCTTGTGTACAGTTCAGCAAGTCTAAGCAACTGTCTCTTATGGCTCCATACAAACAAATGCTATATTTCAGATTCCAAACAGTCCCCATTGGCTAACCTGTTACCATGTCAATCCAAACAGACCCCATTGGCTGACCTGTTGCCATGTCTATTCCAGTCTATGAACATTCATACTCATAAACATAAACCCATGTTAGTTTGCCAGTACAACAGTACTAAAAAACCTGTATTTCAAGTCCCTCCTACATGGCCCTCGACACAGTGGTGGAACCCTTCCAGAGGGCTTTTTCAGTAACAAGGTTCCTAAAAGGGGAAGAGTCGTGCCCTCAAAACAGTTGGAGAACTTCTGAGAGCTCACACACCCCATTCTTCTAACTCATTGATTGGGTGGTAACATTCACCAGGCTCGGCTCTTCTTCTTACCTCCAAAGAGATCTACCAATGGCGTCCCAGGAGCAAGTGGCTTGGTCCATGCAGTTTCACTAACATCGTTGAGCAGTGACTTGACTTCGGAGTCCAAATGCTCAACTGTTTTTTCCAGTTGCTGATGGAAGGAGAGAAGAAATTGTAGGGGGGAACTTATTGGTCTTGTTAATACAAGCTTAAGACCTCATAAGTCATCCACCCAACAAGCAGAGGTTAGTGGTTACCCCGATTTGGTTTCTTTGTGGCTTAAAGTGTTATGGAAACCTAACCTTTTGTTCTGACCCAGGCTTCCTTAGAAAGCAAGAAATGAAGTCTTGGTCCTGGCAAAACCCCTTTTATTTACACAACTGTGAATTCCTTTCATTTATTAAGCTTTTTACAAAACAAAACTTAAAAACCACATTCTACATCCATTCTTCCCATTCCTAAGACATCGATATATCCCATTTTGTTTATCGTCATACATACTTTCCATTCGTTTTATTTTTGCTATTTCCTTTTTACATTTATAATTCCCATAACCTCATATTATGTATGTATGTATGTATGTATGTATGTATGTATGTATATATATATATATATATATATATATAGATAGATATAGATATAGATATAGATATAGATATATATATAGATATAGATATAGATATAGATATAGATATAGATATAGATATAGATATAGATATAGATATAGATATAGATATAGATATAGATAGATAGATATAGATATAGATATAGATATAGATATAGATATAGATATAGATATAGATATAGATATAGATATAGATATAGATATAGATATAGATAGATAGATAGATAGATAGATAGATGTATCTTCTACTTTCATTCATTATTCCTGTTCTCTAGCCAATAATACCATTTATCCCATACTGTATGGTATTCTTTATCTTCTTTATCTTTCAGTTTGAAGGTTAATTTGACCATTTCTGCGCAGACCATTATTTTTTAAATTATCATGTTTTCGGAAGATATGCTGTCTAATTTCCAGTTTTGAGCGTATGTTGTTCTTGCTGCTGTCAGAATGTGTATTATAATATAATTGATTTCCTTTGCAAACGTTCCTCTAATTATCCCTAACAAAAACATCCCCGGTTTAGATTGAATTTGAAGGCCTGTTATTTCTTGCAACCAGGTTCTTATTTTACTCCAATATTTCCTCACTTCCGGACATGTCCACCACATGTGGAAGTATGAACCATGTTTGTGTTGACATTTCCAGCATCTGGGGCTCAAATCCGGGTAAATTTTTGCCAATCTTGCTGGTGCTAGATGTCAACGGTAAAACATTTTATATAAATCTTCTTTTTATGTTAATTTGTAGTTTTTTGTGCACAACTGTTCCCAGTACCCTAATTGAATTAATTAATTAATTAATTAGAAAACAGTCTTTCAGAGGAGTGTTTATCAACACGAACCTTATCTCACTTGGCGAGCTGCCAGATAACTGGTTTCCAAATGCAGGGCCAGGCAATACTTGGCACAGAGTCTCTTATAGTCACAAACAGAACTTTCCACTCTTGAAACAACCAAAGGAATGAATTGTTTCCTGCAAAAGCCCCCTCCCCATTCGCTCCTCTTTTGTTTCCTATAGGAGGGGCCAGTCACCCCCAAGGTGAGGCTTTACTCCCAAGTCGACTCTGCTTTCTTAGTTGTTCTTGTCTTCTGGCAGCTTTGCGCATGCACACACTGGGAACAGGCTCCAGCTGTTCCTCTGCCTCACTGCTCTCTAGCTCCCTCTCTGCCTCCGACACAGAGCCCTCGCCTGAGTTTTCCTCAGTCCCCAGGACTGGCCCATGTTCCTCCCCAACCTTCTCACTGTCCGACTCTGCTGCCAGCTCCACTGGGTGCCAGTGGGCCACAAAACCTTTTTGATTAGCCTCTAATTCAATTTCTTGTGCTAACTATGTAGGTAAATTCATGAACCAGATTAGGAAAGTTGTATAAATAGAGCCAAAAACAAAATCTGTTAATTGCAAATAATAGGAAAATGAGAATGGAAGGATTCTGAAATTTTTTGAAAGAGGTTGCTTTTGTCAAGGGATCACTGAGGTTGGAAGCAAGTGTTGCACAAGACCAGGCGATCGCCAAGCTGTGGTCTGTAGCAAAAGCCTCTTTTTCTATTCAAGCCATTTAACAAGGGGAATAGTCAGAGATGCCAGAATAAGAATTGCTCTTGTGCAAGAGTCGACTTGAGGTTTGTACAAGAAGGTCCTTCATCTAGGACTAATGCATCCATTGCGACACTGGATAATGTGTGCCTTGGAATCAACGTACTCTGACTTACTTCTGAATGGGAAGGGAACATTCTTAACCATTAGCTCATTCGTGGATTTCCATCGAAGGGTAAATCACATATGACCTTGCTCAACTTCTTTCACAATTGCTCAGGGTCAGCTAGGAGTCACCATCTGAGGTGGACAATACATGCAGGGTTTTTTTTCTAATACCTTTGACCACCGATCGTATAATTCCTTTTTGTCTATTTCATCAGCAGGCCTCCAGTCTTTAAGATAAAGGTGATATTCCTGAATTTGCTACTCAAGTCCTTCCTTCGTTCCTCCCTCCTCCCTCTCCATCTGTCTTTGTCTTTCTTCCTTCCCCCCTCTCTCCTTCCCTCCATCTTTTTTTCTTTCTTCCCCCTTCCTCCCTCTCTGTCTTTTCCTCCCTCCCTCCCTCTCTCCTTCCTCCCTCCTCCCTCTCCATCTATCTTTGTCTTTCTTCCTTCCCCCTCTCTCCTTCCCTCCATCTTTTTTCCTTTCTTCCCCCTTCCTCCCTCTGTCTTTTCCTTCCTCCCTCCCTCCCTCCCTCTCTCCTTCTCTCCCTCCTTCCCTCCCTCTCCCTCTTCTTTTTCTTCCTTCCTTTCTGCCTTCCTCCCTCTCAGTTTTTCCCTTCCTTCTTTCCTTCCTTCCCTTTCTCCCTCCCTCCATCTCCATTAGTTTTTCCTTCCTTCCTTCCTTCCTTCCTTCCTTCCTTCCTTCCTTCTCTCCCTCCCTCCCTCCTTCCTTCCTTCTCAGTTGTGGGATTCAGCCAGTTCGCACCACTTCGGGAGATCCAGTTGTTAAATTTCTGAGCAGTTTGGTGAACTGATTGTTGGAAGAAATCATTAGGCAGAGAACCGGTTGTTAAATTATTTAAATCCCACCACTGTTCCTTCCCCTCCTCCTTTCCTTCCTTCCCCTCATTCCTTCCTCTCTCCCCCCTCCCGCCTTCCCTCTCCCTCTTTTTCTTTCTTTCCTTCCTTCCCAAAACCTTTTCAACAGATCACTTCCCTCTCTCTGGAAGTTGAAGGCCACACCGTTGAAGGTTGTTGAGGTTGAGAAATCCTGTTCTAGACCTTCTGGTTTTATCTTGCATTCCCTGCCACCCAATTCCAGGACTCTGAGCTTCAGTTTCTCCCCTGGAGTTAGGATCATCCTTTGCAGGGAAGTGGTGATAAGGCACTCTGTGTTTTGTTCCATTGCATCATCTTACCTCTTGGATGGTATCCAAGCGCTTGTGGATGGTGCTGGGGTTATCACACCAGTCATCTTGCTCAGAGGTTCCTTGATGGTCAGCGGCAGGATCAGCAGCGACTAGAAAAGGAGAAAAGCAAATGATCTCACAGCTTTAAAGCTTTAAGGCAGGGGTGTCAAACTCAATTTCATTGAGGGACGCATCAAGGTTGTGTTTGATCTCAGGGCAGAGTGGGTGTGGATATATATCTGCATTTTGTTGCAGAAAGTTACATGGGCACTTCTGAGAGGTCACCAACAGACAGCATGACTTTGGGAGGCCATGATTCTCTTTAAATTAGATCAATCTAATTTCAGGGTTCAGCATCTATAAAGGAAGGTGGTAGAAATCCATGCTTTGAACCCTGGAAAAGTGCTCCAGTCCTGGTCAGCAGCTCCAGATTAAATAAGAATGAGTCTTCATTAACCTGATGTCTTCTGATGGGTTAACTATAACACATTTCCCAAGGTCCATCTCCAATGATGGTGAAACCCCAACCCATAATTAGAATCACTATGTTGGAAAGGACCTTGGAGGTCTTCTAGTCCAGCCCCCTTTTCAGGCAGAAAACTCTATAATCATTTCAGACAAAGGGTTGTCCAATCTCTTCTTATAAACATCCAGTGTTGGAGCATTCACAACTTCTGGAGACAAGTTGTTCCACTGATTAATTGTCCTCACAGTTAGGAAGTTTCTCCTTAATTCCAGGTTGTTTCTCTCCTTGATTAGTTTCCACTCTTTGCTTCTTGTCCTGCCCTCAGGTGCTTTGGAGAATAGTTTGACTCCCTTTTCTTTGTGGCAACCCCTGAGATATTGGAAGACTGCTATCATCTCACTCTTAGTCCTTTTCATCAAACTAAACATGCCCAGTTCCTGCAGCTGTTCTTCATATGTTTTAGCCTCCAGTCCCCTAATCATCTTTGTTGCTCTTCTCTGTACTCTTTCTAGAGTCCAAACATCTTTTTTACATCATGGTGACCAAAACTGGATGCCGTATCCCAAGTGTGGCTTAAGTTAATGAACCTTAGCTTGGAAACGTCCCAGATTCCATCAGTCCTTTTTTAAAGCTGGAAATACTACATCCTTTGTTTTCTTCTGAATGGATCCTTTCTCTCCTTTTTTTTTACCCTTACAAAGTGTTGCCCTTGATTCTGAAAGGCAGAATAAGTTCCCCACTAAGGAAGAATAAGGAGCTGTGATTAAAAAGCAAGAAAAGCTCTCTCTTTTAATTCTTTGGGTGTGACATTAACAGAGTTGGAAGGGACCTTGTAGGTCATACAGTCCAACCCCCTGCTCAAGCAGGAGACCCTACACCATTTCTGACATATGGCAGTCCAGCCTCTTCTTGAAAGTCTCAAGTGATGAAGCCCCCACAACTTCCAAAGGCAAACTGGTTGATTTTCAGAAAGTTCCTCCTTATTTCTAGGTTGAATCTCTCCTTGGTCAGTTTCCATCCATTATTCCTTGTCTGGCCTTCAGTGCTTTGGAAAATAGCTTGACCCCCTGCTCTCTATTGCAGCCCCTCAAATATTGGAACACTGCTATCATGTCTCCTCTGGTCCTTCTCTTCTCTTCACTAGACTAGCCATGCCCAGTTCCTGCAACCATTCATCACATGTTTTAGCCTCCAGTCCTCTAATCCTCCTGGTTGCTCTTCTCTGCACTTTTTCTAGAGAACGTCTTTTTTATAGCGTGGTGACCAAACTGGATGCAGTACTCAGGTGTGGTCTTACTAGGGCTTTATAGAGTGCAGGGGTAAAATCCTCCCAATTCAGCCTGGTTCGGCTGAACCTGTAGGGATGATTGTCCTTGGTTCTGTGAACCAGTAGTAAAAAAAAAAAAAAGATTCCAAGGATCGTGCAGCTCAGCTGTGAGCTGCGCGATCGTCGGAATCTTTTTTTCCTGCTTTTTAAAGCATTTTTTTAAAAAGCTGAAAGTGGAAAAAAATTGGCCACGCCCACCCAGTCACATCACACACACACACCAAGCCACACCCACAGAACCGGTGGTGGGAAAATTAGATTTCACCACTGATAAAGTGGTATTAGTCCATCTTATGTCCATCAAGCCCTAAATCTGGTTTGTTGTTGAGTCTCCGCCCACTTAAGAGC
>NC_138551.1:93340306-93721210 GCF_964273705.1 Natrix helvetica
GCCATAACTTTTCTTCTGTGTTGTTCCTTCAGCTTCCCAGACTAGGAATTCAAGCAGGGGTGGGCTACAAAAACTTTAGCAAGGAGTTGTCTGCCTGGTTGCTGGATGGGTGTGGTCATGGTGGGCATGGTCTAACCAGCCTCCTGCACCATGGGGTGGGCAGGGCCAGCCAGGAGTGGTATTTGGGGGTTTTCTGAACTGCACAGAATCTTAGCTAGAGGTTTTCCCGAACAGAGGTGGGTTGCACTTACCTTCACTACCAGTTCACTGATCATGCGTGTCTGCCCATTCCATTTGTGCATGTGCCTGCATCGCCCTACGCACATGTGCACAATCCACCGCCCCTGTGAGAAACAGCTGATTTTCAGGCCTCGCACAGGTGCCACACACTGTGCGAACATGCAGAATTTGCCTTCCCCCCCCAAAAAAAAACAGGTATAAAGCGCAGGCGGATGGACGGGCCAAAAGAGCCACCATACTGGTTCACCCTCAGCTGCTCCGGGCTACTACTGGTTCGGCCAAACCGGGCCGAACCAACAGCACCCCACCTCTGCTCCTGAACCCCTGCAAACCCCCAGCATCCCACCCCTTCGAGACTGCCTGGTTAGAGCTGGCTTCGTTTTTTTTAGAATCTACCAAACTGGTTAGGTGTGGTCATCTCCTCTGGTAGAAATCCAACATCAAGAGGCTAGTTATCCAACTGTGAAACAAGGCCTAATTGCAAAGAGATGCTCTGTTCAGACACCAATGTTCTCTAAGATAGGTCAGCCTAGGCTGAAAGAGGAAGACAAATTCTTTGGCAGTAGAAATGGATGGAGGAAAAGGTAAATTGCATTTTTCTTTCCTTAATTTCCGGAATTAACCTCCAAGCTACGTAACAATTAACTTGAGTTATGGCCAACAAGAGAAAAATTTCCTGCTAGGGGAATACAAAAGAAGAGAGAATTCAGTACAAGTTAAATAATTTTTTCCACATGAGGTCCCAACATCTGCTTGGAATTTCATGGGCCACTGAGAACATACCCAGCCAATTTCAATCCATACTCGGCACACCCTCCTGACTTCACTGTGATTTCTTCTTCTTATTAAAATGCCTCTCGGTACTGCTGAGAAAACGCCTGAAAATTCAAAATCTGGGTCCCTCCCCCATCCAACACAAGGGAAATGTATGTCAAGGGGATAAGCAGTCTTCCAATATTTCAGGCGTTGCCACAAAAAAGAGGGTGTCAACCTTTTCTCCAAAGCACCAGAAGGCAAGACAAGAAACAATAGACAGAAACCAATTAAGGAGAGACGCAACCTGGAATTAAGGAGAAACTTCCTAACAGTGAGGACAATCAACCAGTGAAACAGCTTGTCTTCAGATGTTGTGGGTGCTTCATCACTGGAGGCTTTTAAGAAGAGACTGGACAGTCATCTGTCTGAAATGGGATAGGATCTCCAGCTCGAGTAGGAAGTTGGAAAAGAAGACCTCCAAGGTCACTTCCAACTCTGTTATTTTTACATCTTCCTGCACTTGTGCAATGAAATAATAAACTTATAAATGCAATGCAATGAAGAAACTTTCCACTGTGAACCCTACCAATGACTGTAACATCATTGGCTTGACCCAAAGGTGCTTTTTTCAAGAGGCAAGTGGACTTTCTTGCTATTCTTTGAAGATGTTTCACTTCGAAATGTCTTCAAAGAATAGCAAAGTCCAGCTGCCTCTTGAAAAAGCACCTTTGGGACAACCACGACCTGGATGATGGAGAAACTTCATAGACATCATTGGCTTGATTTACCATGTTTCATGTAGCCAGGAGGTCTACGAAGCCACAATGGCATTGCATGTGTGAGGATATCATCATTTAAATGATAACCAAGGCATCCTACCTGTGAGAATCAAAAAAATATAGCCTATTGATCTATTAGATTCAATGTCCTGTAGATGATAGCAGACCCCAGAAGAAAGAGATATGAACCAAGGCTTTCAGCTAGGATACCATAACTATTTGTGGCTAACTGCTGAGCCATTGCTAACTCTGAAACATGTTTTTTTCAAAGTGTGCACTTGTATGGATACGTTTAAAAGAGGAAGAATGAAACTGTTGGAAAGGAGGGACTGAAAGTAATGTACACAGGTGTTTATGGAAAGTGACAGTTAGTGAAGTCGTGAAGCGTGAATGTGGTTAGAGGAAAAGTATAAAGATAAAAAGTTCAAGATCAGCTTGGGGCTCTTTGATGTATAGCAGTTTGTGTTGGACCTGCTATATCTCATTGGACCCCATTGCAATGGCTTCTTAATACAGGTGTATTACTGCTATTATATCTTTTATATCTCTTCCTTTCTTATGTTCCAAATTATTAGAAACAATAAATCTCGGATCTTAAAGTAAGAATTATCGCTTGTGTTGTTGCCTTTGTTTCCTATTGGGATGTTCTTATGACATAACAAGCCCACCATGAATGCACATAATGAATGCTTCGTCCCTGCCTCGCTTCCTCTCACGAACAAACCAGGATCGGTCCTCCAAAACTAATAATTAGAAGAAAGAACCCAGAAGCAATTGCGAATAATGCTGAGGTTGTCCCTTCACACTGGAAGACCAGAGTAGGAAGCTAAAATGATGAACGCTGATGCTATTTGTTGTCTGTGGAGATTCAGGTCATAGTTGTCTCAAAGATGCGTTTTCAAAAGGTAACTGGGCTGGGTTTTTTTCCTTGAGGAGGAAGAAGAACGTTCACTTCTCATCCAAGAAGCTTCATCGGTTCATGAAGAACCGATGAAGTTTCTTGGATGAGAAGCAAAATGTCTTCTTCTTCCTCAAGGAAAAAAAATCCAGTTGCGTTTTGAAAAAGCACCTTTGAGATAATGCTACTTTTGTTTAATGTTTATAGTAATAGAATCTTTCAAGTCTGAATGTCGTTCCCCCTCTTTCTCTTTATCTTCTGAGAACCAGGGAAGGTCCTCTGGGTTAGGGCAAGGAGAAAGCAAGCTACTTTTTCAATGTTCCGCTTTGCCCCGGAGCGAATAAAACAATGTTTTTGGTGGATAACAGCCAATAATAAGAAATGGATGTTTGTCCAAAACTGTGACTGCAGATGAGACATTTGGGCCGCTGAGATCACTGTCTCCTACAGAGGATATTTCTTGAGAATAACGCCTATTCTCTTCCAGGCAAGGTAATTGCTTTCTTGAAATGTTCAGTACGATTTAGATGCTGGAATTGCCTGCCAAAGAACTGTGGCATTTCCTAGCAATCTCATGGGGCTTCTTGAGTGACACAATGAATAATGATGCAGAGCAGGGTTTCTCAAAAACGTGGCAACGTTAAGATGAGAAGACTCCAGCTCCCAGAATTCCCCAGCTAGAAACTCCTCACTTCCTGATCCGACAATTTTTCTAAACAAAATTGTTTAGAAAAAACATTTACATAGAAAGCAAGGAGAGAAGCAACCTGGAACTAAGGAGAAATTTCCTAACAGTGAGAGCAATTCATCAGTGGAACTACCTGCCTCCTAGAAGTTGTGGGTGCTTCATCCCTGGAGGCTTTCAAGAAGAGATTGGACAGTCATTTGTCTGAAATGGTAAGAATCTCCTGCTTGAAAAAGGCTTTGGACTACAAGACCTTCAAGGTCCCTTTCAACTCTCTTATTCTGTTTTGTCCCATTCTGGCATAGGACTGAAGACGCCAGCCACTATTAATGCATTATTTTAAAGAAAGGTTTGGGGTTTTGGGGGGAAAGGCCATCCTGGCAAATGAGGTAATATTTTTGGCCAAAGGTTTTTTTTTAATCCAGGTCACCTAAGCAATGGGGTCAAGTGCAATTTATTCTTTTTCAATTTAGAATGGGTTCTGTTTTGTTTTGTTCTTTTCTTTTCTGTTTTGTTGGGAAAAGAAGACACAGAACCTGGGGATGTGGTGGCTCAGTGGCTAGGATGCTGAGCTTGTCGATCAGAAAGGTCAGCAGTTCAGCAGTTCGAATCCCTAGCGCCGCGTAACAGAGTGAGCCCCCGTTACTTGTCCCAGTTATGTCAACCTAGCAGTTCAAAAGCATGTAAAAATGCAAGTAGAAAAATAGGAACCACCTTTGGTGGGAAGGTAACAGCGTTCCATGTGCCTTTGGCATTTAGTCATGCCAGCCCACTTGACCACAGAGACGTTTTCAGACAGTGTTGGCTCTTCGGCTTTGAAACGGAGATGAGCACTGCCCCCTAGAGCCAGAAATGACTGGGACATATGTGCAAGGGGAACCTTTACCTTTAACTGTGAGGAAGGAAGGGGGAAATGGAGGGGGGAGGGAGGGAGGGAGAGAGAAAGAAAGAGAGAGAGAGAAAGAGAGAGAGAGAGAGAGCACTAAACTTGTGTGCACAAGAACAGTCTTTGCCAACAGCATTTCTGTGTCCCCAATTTGGAACGGGATGGAATTCCTCTGCAAACAAATCAAACGTCTGTTGTTACAGAAGATGGTCTGATTCATTCCATTCTGGCCTGTTTACTGACAAAGATTTCCTCTCTCCAACAGATGACATCAGTGGGGTAAAAATGATCTTGGCTTAAACAAGTGTCTACTGTGGTTGTGTTTGCTTGTGTGCCCAGAAAGCAAGTAAACCTATTTTCAGACACTCAGATATTTTTAAGAGCATTGAATTCATGGGCCTCACTTGGATTATTATAACACTATGCCCTTAATATATTGTGGGTTTTTTTTGAATATATATATATATTGCCACCCACCAAATGCCACTCACTCATCATGAAATCTCCAGGACCGTAAAGCCTACGAACTTGAAATTTGGCATATATGTTCCTCTTGGCTTCTAGATGCTCACTAAGAAAGGATTTTTCGAAATGACCATGAGATCATTAATATTTCTTATACAGTAATTAACTCGCTCTGATGCTAAGGAGTTCTACTCCCCCTCCCCATCTGAAAAGAACTCTGTTCCAACTGCCATTTTCCTTATATTAACACGGTGATGCTATGGAGTTAGACATTCTACTCCCCCTCCCCACCTGAAAAGAACTTGATTTCAACTGCCAGTTGCCTCACATTCCATTACCTCAGTTTGGCAGACGTTGTACTCCTTCACTCAGGAGCAGTCTGGGGCTCCTTACAGTACTAAACGTTGGTACCTCACCAAAATGTCTATTCCTTCCACCTATGGAACTGCTTCCAGACTCAAGGCAGCGCCTGAAAAGAACTTGATTCCAACTGCCAGTTGCCTCACATTCCATTACCTCAGTTTGGCAGACGTTGTACTCCTTCACTCAGGAGCAGTCTGGGGCTCCTTACAGTACTAAACGTTGGTACCTCACCAAAATGTCTATTCCTTCCACCTATGGAACTGCTTCCAGACTCAAGGCAGCGCCTGAAAAGAACTTGATTCCAACTGCCAGTTGCCTCACATTCCATTACCTCAGTTTGGCAGACGTTGTACTCCTTCATTCAGGAGCAGTCTGGGGCTCCTTACAGTACTAAACGTTGGTACCTCACCAAAATGTCTATTCCTTCCACCTATGGAACTGCTTCCAGACTCAAGGCAGCGATATTCTCTTATGCGTTTCAATCACTCACCACCATTGAGCCAATAGATTGAACTGGAATGAACTGGATTTCTTCTGCATTGTCCAATCACATAGTTTCATCGCAAAGCAGAGATATCCAACTAGTCCCTTTATATTTTACGCTAATTCTTCTAACAGTTCTGTGAGAACTGGGGTCTCTTAATAAAATCTGCTTATAACTTGCCCTCAGAATCCATTTTCTAAAAAGTTTGCAACTCCCTAAATTGTATATATAATTTTTTTTAAGTAATTAAATATTTAAACATGTAGTAAGGCTACAGTGCAGTGGAAACAGCTTCCCAGTGTTAGCTCATTTAATTTATGTTGGCTTGTTGAAAATATGTCCCCTGTCTCAGGACAGGAGAGTAAATATTCCCATGTGGTTATTTTAAGATACATTTCTTATTGCTTCTCAGTCTAAGCCTAGAATAAAAACACTGTAAAGAATTTTGTGGTTATACCAAAATCAGAAACCTTTGAAAAGGTTCTGAAAAGAAAATGGATTTCTGCTTCGGTTCTCAAACTTTACGATGCTATGGTCTCCTAAAATGATTAAATGAATTTTTATATGAATTTCTGATGAATAAATACTTTTCAAGGAAGGGAGGGAGGGAAGGAGGGGGGAGGAGGGAGGGAGGGAGGAGGAAGGAAGGAAAGAGAGAGGAGGAGGAGGCAAGGAGGGAGGGAGAGAGAGGGAGGGAGAGAGAGAGTGGGAGAGAGGGCGGAAGAAAGGGAGGGAGGGAGGACGGCAAGAGGGAGGGAGGAAGGAAATTAAATGAAATGAGAGGGCAGGTAGGGAGAGATAGGGAGGGAGGGAGAGAGTGGGAGAGAAGGAGGAAGAAAGGGAGGGAGGGAGGGAGGAGAGAGGGAGGCAGGAAGGGAAGGAAGGAGAGAGGGAGGACGGAGGGAAGGAGGGAGGAGGGAGGGAGAGTGGGAGAAGGAAGGGAGGAAAGAGAGAGCGGGAGGAGGCAAGGAAGGAGGGAGAGGGAGGAGCCAGGGAGGAAGGAAATTAGATGAAACGAGGGAGGGAGAGCAGGAGTGAGGGAGAGAGATAGACGGAGGGAGGTCTGGGAGGGAGTAAGGAAATTAAATGAAATAAGGAGAAGGGAGGGAGCAAGAAGGAAGGAAGGAAAAAGGAAAAGAGGAAGGAAAGAAGGATGGAAGGGCTAGCTCCAAATCAAGGTCAGATCTTGGTGGCTTCATGATCATGGCATTCTGCAGGAGAATGGTCAAAGTGTAGTCAAATCAAAATGGCAGCTGCAAAGGTGGACTCAAAGCTTTCCCTGTTTTTCATGTTTGTCCCAAGAGACAATAGCATGGGAAAAACCACACTGATAAAAAAACATTTGCTTGCTTTTCAGCAACATTTCAGCTTTTTGCCTCTAAACTTGGATTGGGGCATACAATACCTACGGCATTTTGATGACCTTTGATCTTTTGGGGTGTAGCTTTGAGCTTTGTAAGGACAGGGGATCAATTTAGAACACCAGAAACTGATTTGGCAGAGACATATGTTAAATTCAAAACTTCCTTGGGTGCCATGAAAGAGCTGCACTGGTTTTTTTTATAGGATTCTTGTGTTTTTGACAAGCCAACTAAGCATTCTAGTTGACCTAGAGTGGTTGAGAGAACAAAGCAGGGTTGACCTGGGACAGGATTTGGATGAGGGGCTATCAGGAAACCCCAAAAACATATTTTAGAAGAAAACAATGGCAAATCACTTCCACATCAAGCAAGGAAACCACATAAATGGATCTGTGAAGAATCAGACTCAACTTAAATTGAACATTGCACTTTATTGCCTACTAGTGCTCATCACCTGGCATTGCCCACGTATTTATTTATAGGGGAAAAATGTCCGGACCAAATGCAATTTCTAATGTTGGATTTTTCCCCTTACCAGAGGTAGCCCCCTTGTGGAGTACTGTGAAGCCATTACCATGGCAACTCCACTGCAATGTACAGTAGAAGCAATTTTACAGCAGTACAGTAGAAGTCATTTGAAGGCACAACAGGCTGTATCTTAACAGAACACCCCTCCAAGGGACGTTAGGGGTGTCTTACCCCCACAGTATTTGTCTCCAGAAAGTAAATCATCTGTGTACCAAGTTTTGTTGAAATTGCTCAAGGCACTCCAGAGTTATGCTGGAACATACATACAGCCATACATACATACATACATACATACATACATACATACATACATACTAAAATAATAAAAAGAAGAAAAGAAGAAAGAAACAAAAAGAAAGAAGAAAGAAAGAAGATAGAAGAAAGAAAGAAAGAAGAATAAAGAATAATATATATAAGAATAAAAATAAAATAAGAATAATATAAAATATATAAAATAAAATAATAATAATCAAGAATAATAACTATCTGATAAAATGATCTCGACACTATTCAGAGAAACTCCTATAGGTAGTGACCAACCCATTTTTTTTAAAGGGTAGGACATGACATCTGTTGAATTTTCTATGCAAGAGTAGAAATCTTCTCCTTGGGGAAGAAAACAAAGATATCAGAATGTCATTTGTTCCTTTGTATCTGAGTATATATGTAAACAATGAATCACGTCAGCCAGTGTTTTATGATCTGGCAAAATAACCCCCTTGAAAGATGTGGAAGCATTCCTTTGAGCTCTATGTACCCTGGATACAGCAACCTTTATTTCCAGATAAATAATTACAGGCTTAAAACCTTCCTTAAAATTTGGCTTTGCTTATACAACAACTTTTCAAACTTAGCTGACACAAATGACCCCTCAAAACAACCGTCCCTGCCCATCAAGCCACCGATTCGGTGTGTTGCAAACCATTCCCCGTAGCTGCTGTGCTATTTATTTCAGGAGACAGCATGCCAGCAAATCCTTATTGATGTATTAGCCAAGGAAAAGATGAGATATTGATTGATTAGATTGTTGATTAGATTATTGATTGATAGAACTGCGGAAAAAAACAATTGCTACCAACATGCCTTCCATTGAGGACCTATACACTGCACTAGTCAAAAAGAGGGCTGTGAAAATATCTACAAACCCCTCACATCCTGGACATAAATTGTTCCAACTTCTGCTCTCAAAAAGATATCATAGGGCACTGCACACCAGAACAACTAGACACAAGGAAAGTTTTTTCTCCGAATGCCATCACATTAGTTAAACAACTAATTCCCACAACACCGTCAAATTATCTACTAAGACTATTACTATTCTTCTCATCCTTTCTAATATCTAGCTCTCCCCACTTATGACTATAACCATGTTGGTTGCATCTTTACAATTTATATTGTTTTACTTGTTTCCTAGCGTGATTTGGTTGCTTATTAGTAACCTATGACTATCACTAAGTGTTGTATCTTATAATTCTTGATGCATGTATTCTATTTTATTTTTCTTTATGTACACTGAGAACATATGCACCAAAAACAAATTCCTTGCGTGTCCAATCACACTTGGCCAATAAAGAATTCTATTCTATTCCATTAACTTCTCAAATAATTGGGCCACCGAGACTTTCCCACCCATTGAGCTGCTTCGGAAAATCTTTTGGGTTTCCAGGCAACAATATTTGCATCTGCAAAGGGGGAATAATCTGCTAATGAAGCTTCTGTCTTATTAACAATCACTCTGAAGATTAGTGCCTGCCAATCTTCCCTAAATGTATTCGTTTTCCCCAGTAAAACATAGCCTGCTTTTAACTAAAGAGCAGACTTGCACGCCTCTTTCTTGTCAGGAAATTCACCCACTTTAAAAAGTATCCTCCACCTTCGTTCAAGCAAACATCTTTTACCTTCTAAGTTATTTCACCTTTGGAAATGAACGCTGAGCGAGCGTTGCAAGCTTTTAAAACACTTACCGGGGTCTCGGTGGTTCAATATGAAAAGTACCAAGAGAAAGACAGTGGAATGCATGGTTTTGCAGCCTCTGTCCCTCTCGCCTGCTTTAGTAGAAATAAATAGCTTTTCTTCCCAGGATCAACTTTTGGCAGAATAGCTGGGATTGGTAAGAAAGAGTCTGAGCTCGGCCAAATTTCTTACGTAGCCCTCTCGCCTTCCTCCCCTCCCTTCTCCTCCCCACCTTCAAACGACAGAGGGTCTCGTTATCCATTGGGATTATTCTGAGCCAGATCTGTCACAGGAAAGAGTATTAGTTTTATCCATTTTGGCTGGCTCTTGAATGGAGGGCGTTGGAAACCTTTTGGTGGTCGCATCGACGAGAGCGAAACAGCTGCATTGTTTGTTTACAATGTACAATCTTTAGCATGCAGAGAAAGCAGCAGCAACCATTCATATGAATTCAGCTTGACCTGCAGAGCAAGCTTCTCTTCCTACAGCAGGGATTTATTTAGCTTTTTCTGGGGTGTTCCATTCCGTGCCTCGATTTTTAGCTGGGTAACAGAATGGCTAAATCAACCCATAAAGCACACTGCAGCACAATGGTATATATGTCTAAGGGCTACTGCTCTTTTATAGATTGCAAAAAGTGTCTGTTGTGGCCTGCCAGCGGCCAGCAGAGCTGGCAGCAGATTTGGACAGTGAGAAGGTTGGGGAGGAACATGGGCCAGTCCTGGAGTCTGGGGAAGGCTCTGATGAGGGCTCTGTGTCAGAGGCAGAGAGGGGGCCAGAGCCGTATGCCAGTTATCAGCTGCCTTCAGAGTCAGACATCAGTGAGGAAGACAAACAGATGAAGCCTGTTCCCAGTGTGCACATGCACAGAGTTGCCAGGCAAAGGGAACAGCTAAAGAACAGGGGTTGACTTGGGAGGAAGGCCACAGGTGGATGATAAATGGCCCCTCCCAGAGGAAATAAAAGAGGAGCGAAAGGGGAGTGGAGTTTGCAGGAGACAATTAGTTTGCTTAATTGGTTTGTGACTCTCCAAGACACCTTGCCAAGTTTTGCAGATATTGGCCTATCAGCTCTCTAAGCCAGATAAGGTCTGTGACAATAAATCTTCCCTTGAAAGACTTTGCTGGATATGAATGAGCAGAACTCACAGTAAATTAATAAAAGAGGGTTTTATCGGGACAAGGAGTTTACTTCATGCTCTTGAGAAGCCTAGGTCAGAACAGTGTCCAAAAAACTAGATACAGGCAGTCCTTATCTTACAGCCATTCTCACTTAGTGACCGTTCGAACTTACAATTGCATTGATCAAAGTGAATTAGGGCTGTTGTTCATAGTTGTGACCATTGCAGCATCCCCATGGTCACGCGATCAAAATTCAGAGGCTTGGCAACAGGCATGTACTTATGACGGTTACAGTGTCCTTGGGGGTCACATGATCCCCTTTTGCGACCTTCTGACAAGCCCAGTCAACGAGAAAGCCAGATTCACTTAGCAACCTAACTTAACCACTGCAGTGATTCATTGAACAGCTGTTGCAAGAAAGGGTGTAAAATGGAGAAAACTCATTTGACCACTGCCTTGCTTAGCAACGGAGCTTCATAATCTCCCCTCTTTGGATTGTTGTTAAATTGGCTTGAAATTTTTGCCCTTGTATGTTGTCCTTGTGCTGGATAATCACAGAGTTGGTTTCCTGCTATCTCATCTACAGAAAAAAGAAGAGACACAGATGCTAAGTTTGTCACCCATCACTTTTCAGGGAAATCAAGTGACTGGGAACTAAAACAATAAAGACAGAAGGACAATGGAATGGAATGGAGTGGAATAGAGTGGAATGGACTGGAGTGGAGTAGACTGGAGTAGAATAGAATGTATTATAGAATGGAATGGAGTAGAGTGGAGTGGAATGGAGTAGAATGTATTATAGAATGGAATGGAATGGAATGGAGTGGAGTGGAGTGGAGTGGAGTGGAGTAGAGTAGAGTAGAGTAGAGTAGAGTAGAGTAGAATAGAATAGAATAGAATAGAATAGAATAGAAAAGAAAAGAAAAGAATAGAATATTCTTTACTGACCAAGTGTTATTGGACACACAAGGAATTTGTCTTCAGTGCATAAGCTCTCAGTGCACATAAAAGCTATAAGTGATAAATCACGATCATAGTCATCATAAAAATACATTCAGCATAAATCATAAGACACAACAGTTAAATGTTAGAGATAATCCATTAGATGCTTGTGTCACTTTCTGTCCATTAAGCTGTTCCACAGAGCAGTGGGAAAGACCATAGAAAGTTGGTTGTCTCATCTGTTCTGCTTAGAGACTGAGCTATCAACTTTGTGGCCATGTCCCATCGTTACCCTCTCTGGCCCAGTTTTGGTGAGGACGTAGCTGTGAATCAAATCACAATAAGGTTAAGTGGTAGCTCCTGGCTTCTGACCAAGTGGTCGCCAGGGTGGAGTTGCACTCTCCCGGAGCTACTCAGAGAAAGGGCGTCTCAGGTAGGACTAATATCCCTTCTCCTGACTTACCAAAGCAGGATGATCATTGAGTGGGACGCCGCTTGGTTCGAAGTCCTTGTCTCTGTGCGCATTCTTTGCAGGGCCCGCTGTCCAAAGGATGCTTCCGCTGAAGCAAATACGTCCAATTTGCAATGGTGAATAAAGGGCGAAGGAGAAGCCCATGTCGCTGCTCTGAAAAATTTCTTTGATGGATGCTTGTGTATCCCATGCTGCTGTTGTTGCTGCATTTCTGGTAGAGTTCACAGTCACCCCTCTGGGAGCTGGTAATGCCTGAACTTCATAGGCTTAGCGATGCAAGCTCTCAGCCAACGGCCAATTGTCGACGGAGTTACCTTGGAGCCCATCAATGCAGGGTGGAAAGACACAAACAGTGCCTCAGTCTTCCTCGTAGAGGAGGTTCTCCTGATGTAAATTCAAATGGCCCTCCTCACATCCAAGATGTGCCATTTCTTCTCCAAGGCATGAGATGGCCCTGGGCAAAAGACTGGCAGAATGATCTCTTGGGCCCTGTGGAACCAGGAATTCACCTTGGGGATGAAAAAGGGATCCATTCTGAGGACCACCCTGCTCTGATGAAACATACATACCTGTTGTGGCCCAACAGGATCCATTGGAGCTGCTGAGGGACTCAGATAGCGACGAACCCTATGAGTCGGCTATGGAAAATATGGAAGACCCTGGGCAGGGTTCAGACTCAGAGCAGGAATCAGAGAGGCTGGTTGGCCACCAGGAGGCGCCTGAGGCATGGAGCAGTGGGAAAGATCAAAGGGAGTTGGTCCCTGATGCCAGGCAACAGAGGGCAGAGAAACGGAGGCAGCAGTTACGGAGACAGACTCATAAGAGATAATCAAGCCCAGGTGGTTGTGGCTTGGCCCGTCCCAAGAGAGTATACAAGAAGAGACTTTGGGAGGAGTCCTTTTGCAGGACACAACCGTTCGTAACAATCTGGAGAAGCTCTTGTCTGTATCAGTTGGAGTCTGGTTGCTGCCAACGTCTTGCCTGTGAGTCGTGTTTGGGCTTTCAGCCAACAGGATTATAATTACTGTAAATAAAGAGTGGCAAACAGCTAAGCCTGTGTTGGCGTTCATTACCGGACGAAGGGGGGCCAGAACACATACCATATTTTTCGGAGTATAACACGCGATTTTGGACATGATATATAATGATGTATAAGACATGATTTTGAAGAGGTAAATTTAAAAAAAGTGTTTGCACTCTGCACATCTCATTTTTTGAAAAAAAAAGTGGGGGCATGCAGAGCTTTGAGAGGCTTGTAGAGTGCTCCTGGGGGCTGGGGAGGCAAAAACGGTCCCCTTTTTGCTCATTTTTGCCCTCCCCAGCCCCTAGGAGCACTTTGCAAGCCTCCCAAACCCTCTGCATGTCCATTTTTGCAAAGGGGGTAGGGTTTCGGTAGGCCAAAAATGCTGTATTCAGTGTATAAGATGCACTCAGATTTTAACCCTCTTTTTTTTGGGGGGGGAAAGGTGCGTCTTATGCTCTGAAAAATATGGTAAGTCTTTCCTGACTGAAAGCGCAGCCAGCTCCGAAATGTGCCTGGCCGAAGTGATGGCCACAAGGAACGCGACCTTAAAGGTCAGGAAATGCAAGCTGACAGTCCTTCATGGCTCAAATGGTATGGAGGTTAAGGCTTGTAGGACCTTTGATAGATCCCAAGTGGAGTCCCTTCGGGGAGAGGGAGCGGTTTATAAATTTGAAATAAAGTAAAGTAAAGTAAAGGATACCTATGCATCACAGGCGGGTTCAGGTTTGCCACACCCACCCCTGATAAATCTCCGAATGGCTGAATGGTGAGCCAGAGATTCCCTTTCCCCACATGTCAATACCGTTGCAAGGGCCGCCACCTGCGTATGGATGGTATTGTGTGACAGGCCCTTGTCCAACCCCTCCTGGAGGAATTCCAGGATTTGTGGCACTGATGCTGAGGTGGGAGTAATGTCCGCCTTAAGGCACCAACTGGTAAACGCTGTCCAAGTAGAATTGTAGATTCTGTTTGTGGATGGCCTTCTCGAGGCCTGAATGGTCTGTATCACCCTGGAGGAGAACTTGCCCTTCCTCAGGAGGCTCCTCTCAAATGCCAAATGGTCAGTTGGAGCCACTGAGGCTCCGAATGGAGCAAGGCCCCCTGGCTGAGGGATGTTCTCTCCTGAGGGATCCTCCAGGGCCGAGATATGGAAAGGCCTACCAGGTCTGCGTACCATGGGTGTCTGGGCCAGTGGGAGCAATGAGCAAGTTCTCCGCCCTCTCTTTCAGTACCTTCCGAATGACCCCTGGGATAAGGGGAAGAAGGGGGAAGGCATATAGCAGTTCTCTGGGCCACGGGCTGCGGGGACTGTTGGTCCCCTCTGCTCCCAGTGTTGCGAACCTGGTGAAATATCGGGGTACTTGAGCATTCATCAGGGAGGTGAACAGATCCACAACAGGCTGACCGAACCTCTTGGACAGGTCCCTGAAGTGGTCTGGATGTCAACTCCATTCTGAGCGGACTTGCTGAGGCAGTTCGCCTGCACATTCGCTACTCCCGCGATGTGCTCCGCTTTGAGACAGAGGAGGTGTTCTTCCACCCACGTCCCCAACAGTTCTCCTTCCGTCATGAGGATCCCGGAGTGGGTGTCTTCATGACGGTTGATGTGAGCTTTCGTAGTCACATTGCTGGTAAGAAGGAGAACATGTTGTTTCTGGATTATGTCCTTGAATTGTTGAAAGGCCAAACGTGCCGCCTGAAGTACCAGCCAATTGATGGCGTTGTGCAAGTCTTTCTGAGACCAACGACCCTGGACCATGTGAGACTGGAGATGGGCGCTCCAGCTGAATAGACTGGCATTCGATGTTATTGTGATGCAGCTGGGTTCTTTGAAGGTGTATCCCTTGTGTAGGGCTGGGGATGTCCACCATTGGAGAGGTGGGTTCCTACTGGTTCAGACTGGTTTGGCCGAGTGGGTAGTAACTCGGCCTGCCATGCCCCCAAAACTGGTTCTCTCAGCACCACTGTAGGTGCCGCCATCTTTTTTTTGTACTGCACATGTGCGCGTAGTGCACGCACCCAGCGCATCCCTGAGCGAACCGGCAGTAGCAGGGGCTGGATTTTTTGACAGACGGCAGTCCAGTCTTTTCTTGAAAGCTTCCAGTGATGGGGCACCACCAGTATCTTCACTTTCCCTTCATCTCTTTGGAAAAGGTCAGATACAGATTAACAGAGTTGGAAGGGACCTTGTAGGTCATCTAGTCCAACCCCCCTTTTTTGACAGACGGCAGTCCAGTCTTTTCTTGAAAGCTTCCAGTGATGGGGCACCACCAGTATCTTCACTTTCCCTTCATCTCTTTGGAAAAGGTCAGATACAGATTAACAGAGTTGGAAGGGACCTTGTAGGTCATCTAGTCCAACCCTCCTTTTTTGACAGACGGCAGTCCAGTCTTTTCTTGAAAGCTTCCAGTGATGGGGCACCACCAGTATCTTCACTTTCCCTTCATCTCTTTGGAAAAGGTCAGATACAGATTAACAGAGTTGGAAGGGACCTTGTAGGTCATCTAGTCCAACCCCCCTTTTTTGACAGATGGCAGTCCAGTCTTTTCTTGAAAGCTTCCAGTGATGAAGCTCCCACAAGTTCTGAAGGCAAAAATTCCATTGGTTGATTGTTATCAGAAAATTTCTCCTCAATTCTAGGTTGAATCTCTCTTTGGTTAGTTTCCATCCATTGTTCCTTGTCTGGCCTTTGGGTGCTTTGAAAGATAGCTTGACACCACCACCACCACCACCACCATGGCAGCCCCTCAAATATTGGAAGACTGCTATCATATCTCCTCTGGTCCTTCTCTTCACTAGACTAGCCATGCCCAGTTCCTGTAACTGTTCTTCATATGTTTTAGTCTCCAGTCCTCTAATCCTCTTGGTTACTCTTCTCTGCACTTTTTCTAGACATCTCAACATCTTTTTTTTAGTGTGGTAACCAAAACTGGATGCAGTATTCTAGGTGTGGTCTTACTAGGGCTTTATAGAATGGTATTAGTGCTTCCCTTGATCTTGATTGAATCCCTCGGTTAATGCAGTTTAGGATTGTGTGTGTGTGTGGGGGGGGGGGGGGTTGGCTGCCACTGCACACTGCTGGCTCATATTCAATTGGTTGTCCACTAAGACTCTGAGATCCCTTGCACAGTTACTGCTATTAAGGCTGGTTTCTCCCAATCTATTCGTGTGTACTTTTGGTTCTGCTTGCCTAAGTGTAAGACTTCACTTTTCTCCACATTGAATTTCATTGTGTGAGATAGGCCTGGAGCAGATTTGGAAAAGATTAATTTTGCATGGAACAGTCTTAACCTGAGAATCAGTGAAAAGCCATAAATAAGATATTTGGTCAAATTCCAGGGTTTCATGCCAGGTATCATGATGGAATTCCTTGCAAACCTGATCTACAGCATTCACAAATCAGCAGAGAGAATGCAGAGAGCGTGCAGGCATGATTGAGAAGAAAATTTGGAATGCTGAAATGCTCTTTGTTTGCAAAGGAATCCAGTTGCCAAAATAAAATCGGAGAGAATAGATCAAAAGGGAGGGGAAACTTTTACCAGTCGAGGGGACGCGTTTTGGGGTTGTATGTTAGGGGGGGAAAGAACAAACTGTAAACTGTAATATTAAGAACCTTTTAAAATGTGTTTGGGGAGTTCAGAAGGTTATTAGATGTGAGATGTCTCTCTTCAATTTGTTAAATCCACTAAGAAAAATCTTACGATCCCAAACTTGGAGGCTTAACAGAGAACAAGTGTCAATGCATTGTTGAATGAAACTTGTGGATTGCCATTTGCCTGACCCTGAGTGAGAATAAAGTAAAAATGCTCAAGTTCCAATAAAAGACAATAGCTCAGGGTTGAACTGTGGAGTCCTTTGTGCCCTCTGAGCTTGTTTGGTTTATCCTGCAGACATTTTATTACCCAGCTAGGTAACATTATCCATGCTAGTGAGTGTGGGCTTTGCTCCCTGTTTAGATACAGTAGCTTGCCCTGCTAGTGTTGGTGAGGGTCTGGTATTCTCCTTCTTTGTTGGAATATTGTTTTCTGCTTGATTGTTTATTTGGCATTCTTCCTTGCTTATCTGGAGGCTGCTGGAGAGGAGGGAGGGAGGAAAAAAGGGTGGGGGAAGGAGGGAGGGAGGAAAAAGGGGTGGGGGGAAGGAGGGAGGGAGGAAAAAGGGGTGAGGGGGAAGGAGGGAGGGAGGGAGGAAAGGAAGGAAGTGGAGAGGAAGGAATGAAGGAAGGAATGGAGAGGAAAGAAGGAAATGGAGAGAAGGAAGAAAGGAATGGAGAGGAAGGAAGGAAATGGAGAGGAAGGAAAGAAGGAAGGAAATGGAGAGGAAGGAAAGGAGGAAAGAAAAAAGGAAGGAAGGAGGAAGGAAGGAAGGAAATGGAGTAGAAGGGAAGGAAGGAAGGCCTGCGGAGTGTATCTGCACTCTAGATCAAAAGGGGGAAAAAAGGGTATTTGGAATGGGGTGGCTTGCAAATTACCTCCCACAGTGATGCATCACTAAATTGAATGATGTCTAATCTGAATTTCTTTTCTTCATCCACCCCAGTTTAGTCTTATCATTCTGTTCAATTTTTGGACAGTTATCTTGTTGATTGAAAGACACAGTCAGCAGCAGTGGTGGGATTCAATTATTTTTACTACCAGTTCTGTGGGCATGGCTTGGTGGGCGTGGCTTGGTGAGCATGGCAGGGGAAGGATATTCCCACTCCCTCCCCACTCCTGGAGGAAGAATATTGCAAAATCCCCATTCCCTCCTAACCCCACTAACCTGCTTTCCAGCTCCATTCTCTTCTGAAGGGCAACAGAAGATGACCAGCCGAGCAGCTGGGATGCCGATCAGCTGGGATTCAGGAGGCAGAGACTAGATGGGGCGAGGCCAGCCAAAGGTGATATTTGCTGGTTCTCCGAACTACTCAAAATTTCCGCTACCAGTTTCCCAGAACCAGTCAGAACCCGCTGAATACCACCTCTGGTTAGGAGTCACTTTGCAAAGTTGCATTCCAATACTCCATTTGGCGGAAAGGAATAAAAAGTTATAGCCTTCCTCAAGTTGAGCTTTACTCAGGGTGATTTCATCGAAATGTCCACATATTTATTTGTTTTTCTTGGCAGTGATGTTTAGAATTTTGTTTTTCACTTCCTAAATCTGGGATTTCCTTTTGGCTCCTGATCCAAATGTTAACCTCTCCCAACCCTGCTTAGTTCCCAAATCCAAATAAAATCAGCTTTGTGCTGCCACCTGCTGAGACAAATAAATAAATACAATATGCAAACAAATACAAATGTCAAGTCCATGTAAAAGCCAATATCAGCCCAAGAAAGCTCTTGCTACTGAAAAATAGAACCTTTCCGTTAGTCTTTAGCACTGATGACGTTACCTAGTTTGGTAATGAGACATCTTGCAAGGAAATCGTGAAGCTCGGAGAGCACGCAGGACCCTTCACTTCAACCCTGAGCTACAAACATTCTCCTTTATTTTAGCTCTTGGTGTAATCCTGATTAACAAAGTTAATTGATCCTTAACTTAAGCCATTGGAACGTGGGTTCCATGTACAACTGGGCTAAAGCCACAACTTGTGCTTTGTTTAGCACACTATTCATAGTTGCAAAATTACGAGAACATTGAAAAGAAGTGTGCTGCATCCAGCTCTCACACTTGCGACTGGTGCAGTGTCTCCAGGATCATGGATCAAAATGTGGTTGCTTGGTGTAGGACAGGGGTGTCCAAACTTGGGAACTTTAAGACTTGTGGACTTCAACTCCCAGAATTCCCCAGCCAGCATGGCTGGCTGGGGAATTCTGGGAGTTGAAGTCCACAAGTCTTAAAGTTCCCAAGTTTGGACACCCCTGGTGTAGGAAGTTAGCACCCACCCATCTCATAGAAAAATGAGATATTTTGGGAAATATTAAAAGGGCAGAACCGTTCCCCTAAAAGGGAGGCAGAAACTGATCCACCCACCCTTTGTCAATGGACCATTGAGGCCTCAGCCAGTTTAGTCTACATAACAAAGATCTACCTCCTTCAGGCCGAGCCATAATAGGAATCCCAAAGCCCTTTTATTACATCAGTGAAGGCTAACCTTTTTCCCATTGCGTGCCAAAAGAGGGAGGGGCGCAGGGGGGGTCGTGCGCAGGTGTGCCCACACCCATAATGCTATGCACATGCCCTGTGCGCGCATGTGTGTGTGAGACCCCTGCCTTCCCCCTGCTTTTGGCACATGATGGACCTGTTTTTTGCCCTCCCCGGGTTCCAGAGGCTTTCTAGTAGCCTGTGAAGAGCGCAAACAGCCTCCCCCTCCTCCCCGAGGCCCTCCAGAGGTTTCAGGTTTGGCCATAGGGCTGTTTTTCACCGAAAACAATGAGCAAACCGGAAGTCCATCCCCAAACTTCTGGTTTGCCCATAGAGGCGGTTTTTCGTGCTCAAGGAAGGCTTCAGGGAAGGCTCCGGAGGGCGAAAAACAGCCTTAAAAGAAGGCCGGAGTCAGCTGGCCAGCGCTTACATGCACACTGCAGCTGACAGGGCAACATCTCTCGTGCCCTAACAAATGGCTCTGCGTGCCACCTGTGGCACGTGTGCCATAGGTTTGCCATTACACGGCATTACAACAAGGCTAAACCAAGCCTGGGACTCAGGACAGCCTACAGAGTTGTCCCTGCATGGCCCCATGGGAGTCTGACAACCAATCAGAATGCAAGCTCAAATTCAAAAGCCCAGAGAGGGCATAAAACCGGGGCACTCTTGGCATCTCTTCCCTTTTTCCTCCAGGACCTCAAACCATGTGGTCCTGCTCATAATCAATAAACCTTCTTTCCAAGCAACTTCCATGAATCCGGTGTCTTTTCCCCCACTTGGAACTGAACCCAGGAGGACATTTCTTCCAACATTGAAAACTGCAATGTATTCGTGACAGTGGAAGCATTCTTGTGTCATGGGATCGCCATTTGCAATCTTCCCAGGAGCCTTTTAACAACCAGAGTCAATGGGAGAAACCAGATTCCTTTCATAATAAACAAAATGAACGTACCTGATTAGGGCCCAAAAGCTTGTCAAATCAGGGGTGACTCACTTAAGGACTGCATTGCTTAACAACGAAGGTTCCAGTCCCAATTGTGGTCATAAGGCGAGGACTACCTGTAGAAAATGAAAGCAAAACACAAAAAATTAACTGTGTTGGAATGTGCTGAAAATGTTGCTAACATCTCTTTGGATGGAGTTAAGGGTTGGCTAGGAATGAATATTATTTTAATGCATGCTGGCTTCCCTTCCACTTCAGGGTTGATTCCAAAACAAGAATCCCTCATATTTTCACCATATTAGGAAAATCGCCACCAGCATTTCTCACCCATCTGGTAAGTAATAGAATAACAGTGTTGGAAGGGACCTTGGAGGTCTTCTAGTCCAACCCCCTGCTTAGGCAAGGAACCCTACACCACTTCAGACAAATGGTTATCCAATCTCTTTTTAAAAATTTCCAGTGTTGGAGCATTCACAACTTCTGGAGGCAAATTGTTCCACTAATTAATTGTTCTGATGGTCAGGAAATTTCTCCTTAGTTCTAAGTTGCTTCTCTCCTTGATTAGTTTCCACCCATTGCTTCTTGTTCTACCCTCAGGTGCTTTGGAGAATAGCTTGACTCCTTCTTCTTTGTGGCAACCCCTGAGATATTGGAACACTGCTATCATGTCTCCCCTAGTCCTTCTTTTCATTAAACTAGACATACCCAGTTCCTGCAACCGTTCTTCATATGTTTTAGCCTCCAGTCCCCTAATCATCTTTGTTGCTCTTCTCTGCACTCTTTCTATAGTCTAGTGTGTGAATCAACAAAACCTTCCACTTTTGCAGTACTCAAAGGAAGTTGGGTCAGACTGAAGAGGAGAGAAGAAGGAAACCAACATAAGAAATCCAGTTCGTGGCTCAAAACTCAGGACATTCAGACCACAATCAATGTCAGACAGACAGAGTTGGAAGGGACATTGGAGATATTCTAGTCTAACTCCCTATCCAAGCAGGAGACCATATGGGTCAAATAGCTGCACAATCGCTTCTTGGGAACCTCCAATGACGGAGCATCCACAACTTCTGGAGGCAAGTCGTTCCACTGGCTAATTGTTCTCACTGTCAAGAAATTTTTCTTAGTTCCAGGTTGCTTCTCTCCTTGATTAGTTTCCATTCGTTGCTTCTTGTCCTGCCTTCTGGTGCTATGGAGAATAGATCGGGCCCCTCTTCTCAGTGACAGCCCATCTACTATCATGTCACTCCTCATCTTTCTTTTCAAACCCAGTTAGGCACGCCCAGTTCCTGCAATCAGGAGAAGAGAAAAAGGGCAATAGGAACATTCGGCATTAATTCTTCAATATTGAAGAGGATTGGAGAGGATTGAAAAAGATTAGGAGGTCAGAGTAAGGGGAAAGAAAGAAAGCCAAGGGTACGCCAAGGAAGAAGACCATGGATTTTATTGAACACTATGCCGTTGAATAATAAGGCTCAGTTTGCCCCAAATCTAAGACGGATACTTCAATACTACGCTAGTAATTCTGGGCAAATGGTCCCTTTTTCAAGACATGCAAAATCTGTGCCTGGTACAAAATAAGAGGATTTCTTAGGAGCCGTGGAAGGAACGAAGAGTCAGGATAATTATAGCTCCTTTTTCAGTTTATCCCATCTTAAGAAGCTAAACCATTCTGACCCCAGGCAAACTTAATTTTAAGCCAAGGATGGCTACTCTTCACAAGGTAATCGCTACACCGTAGTTAAACTCTGTCCAAGATCTTATCTAAAATCGCTCTGTCTAGGAGACAGCGTGCCCTGTGAGAAAGTCTCGGAGTGGCATTAACTCCAGAAAAAGTGAGATCTGAAGTCGCCTTGAGCTGAGGCAGATCGATTTGCCTCACGGTATCTACTAAATGGTTTCCCACACTGTTAAACTTTTGGGCTCTTCCTTTGGTCTCCGTTTTTGGGGAGGTTTCCTTCCTTCCTTCCTTCCTTCCTTCCTTCCTTCCTTCCTTCCTTCCTTCCTTCCTTCCTTCCTTCCTTCCTTCCTTCCTTGACTTGGAGCAATCAATCAATCTTCCTGGAAGCTTTATCTTCCAGGATAAAGCTGGAAGAGACCTTGGAGGTCTCCTAGTCTACCAACACCCCCAAGCAGGAGACCCTATTCCAGGGGTCAGCAACCAGCAGCTCTGGAGCAGCACTTGTGGCTCTTTTGTCCCTCTGCTGTGGCTTCCGGTTGCTCAAAATATGCATCACAACCGCCAATGTGTGACACCTGCTGACACGTGATTTATTGAGCTTTTCGACCCCCGGTAGGCCAACCATGGTTAAATCCAAGAAAAGAAAAGTTTCAGAAGAAAACAGAATCTTTAATTCAACTACATATGCTAGTTTTGTGGCCGCTCAGGAAATAGTCAGGCACGGGAAGAGTTTTGTGGCTCCGGTGTTTTCTTTTCTGTGGGAAACGGGTCCAAATGGCTCTTTGAATGTTTAAGGTTGCCGATCCCTGCCCTATACCATTTCAGATAGCTTTGTTCAGTCTTTTCTTAAAAACCTCCAGTGATGAAGCACCTACAACTCTGAAGGCCAGCTGTTCCACTGTTTTAATTGTCCTCGCTGTCAGGACATTTCTCCTTAATTCCAGTTTGGATCCATCCATTGTTTCTTGCCTTCCGGTGCTTCGGAAAATAAGTTGACCCCCCATCTTCTTTGTGGCAGCCCCTCAAATCCTGGAATACCGCTGTCACGTCACCCTGAGTCCTTCTTTTCTCTAGGCTGGCCATACTCAGTTCCTGCAACTGTTCTTCAGATGTCTTGGTCTTCAGGCCTTTAACCATCTTAGTTGCTCTTCATTGCCCTTGTTCCAAAGTCTTAGCATCTTTGTGTAATGTGGTGACCAAAACAGGATGCAATATTCCAGGTGTGGTCTTATTAAGGATTTATAAAACGGTACTAATACTTCGGTGGATTTTGAGCAATTGGAGATCTAACTACACATTAGAAATGTCACTAATCCAAAACAAGATCTGGTTGTTTTTCCAGCTGGAATATAATCCACAAATGTGCCACAAACTGATGTTGCTAAGCGAGACATTTGTTAAGGGAGTTGCACTCCTTTTATGACTTTTCTCACCACATGTGTTAAGTGAATCACTGCAGTACTTAAATTAGTAACCCAGTTGATAAGTGAATTTGGCTTCTCCATTGACATTGCTTGTCAGAAGGTCACAAAAGGGGGATCACGTGACCCCGGGACACTATGACCGTCATAAATATGAGCCAGTTGCCAAACATCTGAATTTTGAGCACATGGCCATGGAAATGCTGCAATAGCCATAAGTGTGAAAAATGGTCATAAGTCACTTTTTCCAGTGATGTTGTAAGTTTGAGTGGTCACTAAATAAACTGTTGTAAGTCGAGGACTATCTGTGCTTGATGGACCTTGGTTAGACTTGTATAGCTCTTCAAAGAAGAATTCAGAAGTTACACAGTGAGATTCCTTGCTGACTGGGGGATTCTGGGAGTTGAAGTCCACAGGTCTTAAAGTCACCAAAATTGGGGGGGGGGGGGGGAATTGCTTTGTGGAATGTCCAGCAGAGGGCAGTATTTAGTTGGCCTGGCTTGGTCTCAAAAAAGCTAAGCAGGATTGACCCCAGTTAGTACTTGAATGGGAGACCATCAGAGACGCTGAACAGTTGGGGGGGGGGGGGACCCCAAGGGAAAAGAGCTCATTACAAATCCAGTTTTTGGATGACTGGAAGAGAGAGAGGGAAGGTGGGAGAGAGAAAGAGAGGAGGGGAGGGGAGGAGAGAAAGAGAAAGGGAGAGAGAGTGGGAGTGAGAGAGAAAGAAAAAAGAAAGAAAAGGAGGAAGAGAGAAGGAGAGAGAAAGAGAGGGAGAGAGAGAAAGAGAGGGGGAGGGGAGAGAAAGAAAGAGGGGGAGGGAGAGAAAGAGGAAGAGTGAGTCAGTGAGAGAAAGAGTGAGGGAGGGAGAGAAAGAGTGAGGGAGAAAGAAAGAGAGAGAGAGGGACGGAGGGAGAGAGAAAGAGTGAGGGAGAAAGAAAGAAAGAGGGATGGAGGGAGAGAAAGAGAGAAAGGAGGGAGAGAGAGGGGGGAGGGAGGGAGAGAAAATCTGCTGTCATTTAGTAGTAATCTGGTTATTTACACACTCTATACAGCAGTCCTAATTACAGGCTACTTATCCGAAACGTCGACAGAAATTCAAGTCTTCAAAACCTTTGCGTGCATTGATTCCTTTCCAAAATTGAAGCTGCTTTCAGACAGAAACACCTTCAGGCCACATTACCTTGAACATGGTTTCCTTCCTTTCAAAATTCCTTCTTTTCTTTTTTTTCAACCATGTGCTGCACATTTTTTCCAGCCATATGTTTGCTCACCCCCTCCCCCCAAGCACTATTTGCACTTGGCATACGGTCAAATCCTCCATCCTTCTCAGGATGGGGGCAAAGAAACACTCTAGCTCTGGAGCCAAAGGATGGCATGCTCTTTGGTGCTCACGTTTGTGTTGGTTGGCGTGTCGATGGAGTTTCTCTTCTTGGCCACCTTCAGGGTTTACCGTATCTCCTCTATTCAAGTCTGGCATTTTCCATTTGGCCAAAGAGCTGTGTGCTATCTCTAAAAAGATCCAATTCCAGACGCCTGGCGACTTTAGAATGATTTTCGTTCAAACAGTTCACCAGTGGAACTCCTGGCCTCCAGAGGTTGCGGGTGCTCCATCGCTGGAGGTTTTTAAGAAGAGATTGGAGAGCCATCAAATGGCCTAGGCCCTAGGGCAATGATGGAGAACCTTTTTGGCACTGAGTGCCAAAATGCACATGCATGCATGTGCAGGGGCGGAGTGCTGGAAACCTGAATGCCAGCTGGCTAGCGTGCTCATGCCTGTGTTTTGGACTTTTGGGGGGCTTGTTCAGGGTGGTTTGGGGGCATTTTCAGGTGCTCTGGGGGCATTTTCAGGCTGATTTTCAGCAGAAAAATGGCCTGAAAATGGCCAAAAACCAGTCTGGAAGATGGCCTGAAAATGCCCCGCAAACAGCCCAGAAAATGCCCCCCAAACAGCCCCATAACAGCCTAAAATGGCCCAAAACACAGCCCAGAAAATGCCCCCAAAATGGCCCAGAAATTGGCCCAAAATCAGCCCAGCAGATGGCCTGAAAATGGCCCCAAAAACGGCCTGAAAACGTCCCCAAAAACACCCCAGAAAATGGCTCAAAAAAAAAAGGCCCAGAAATTGCCCCCAAAACAGCCCAGAAGATGGCCTGAAAATGGCCCCCAAAATGGCCTGAAAATCGATCTTAAAAACCGGGCTGTTTTGGGGCATTTTTTTGGCCGTTTTCTGGCACTCCAGCGCCCGCGAAAACCAGCTGGTCTTGGCAGTCATGCATGTGCACACCAGAAACCAGAAGAGCAGCTGGCGATGGCACGCGTGCCCACAGAGAGGACTCTGCGTGCCATAGGTTTGCCATCATGAGCCTAGAGAAGGCTGAGAATATCTAAAGCTGCATACCATCAGCCCAGGCTGAGCTAAGCATCACTCTCAGGCCCTGACTGAAATTGACAGGGACAGGTTGAAATAATCTCTTTATATAGCAGCCGTCAATCTTGCTTCAAAGTCGCTTTATTCGTCCCCCCCCCCCGTCAAATCGGAGGACAGCTGGACGGTAAACCAAGCAGCCTGAGGGCCTTCGCAGCCCATCTGAAGATCAAAGGAGTTGTCGTTGTTATCGTTTTTTATCCGTCGCTAGGGAATCTTGTCGTTTTGGGGATAAAACCGAGAGGTGGCGATGAATTTTGCCGCGCAGTTCTTCTACTCCACAGGTTTAAAAAATGGATTATCCCGGGAAGACAGCGAAGAAGAAAAAGAATATGACCCGTTCTGGCAAAGGTTGGACTATGTTGCCCTGTGATGTAGAACTTTTAGAGTGTTGCTTTTTCCTCCTTTAAAAAATTATGGACAGTCCCACGTTTGTACCTGCAGCCAGATCCGTGGCTCTGACCTCCCGTGGACCCCACCTGCCTCCTTATAGTGCCCTAGTTGGAATGCTAGTTCGCTTCTTCGTTTTTTTCATTGCTGTGGTTTATAGGTAATCATGACAATCCAATGATCTCTCCCTTCCTCCTCTCATTTCTGCAAAATTGTAGAAAGCATGAATATTGCAAAGAATGGATAAAATCTCCTTCCTTCCTCCCTCCCTCTCTCCCTTCCTTCCTTCCTTCCAACTCTTCTTTTCTTTCTTTTCTTCCTTCCTTCCAACTCTTTCTTTCTTTCTTTTCTTTCCTTCACTTCCTACTCTTCTTTTTTTCTTTTCTTCCTTCCTTCCTTTCAACTCTTCTTTCTTTCTTTTTTCTTTCCTTCCTTTCTCTCTATTCCTTTTCTTTCTATTTCTCTATCCTTTCTTTTTCTCTATTGCTTTTCTTACTTTCAGTTTCTCTCCTTCCTTTCTTCCTTCCTTTCCTTCTCTCTCTCTCTTTTTCTTTCTTCCTTTCTCTCTATCCCTTTTATTTCTTTCTCTCTCTCTCTTTTCTTACTTGCTTTTTCTCCGTTCTCTTTCTCTCTTTCTCTCTCTCTTTTTCATTCGTTATTCCCAAAGACATTCTTAGATCTAATCACTTTCCCAGTGATTAGATTTGTTGTTTGTTTAATGCTGTAGATTTTTTTCATTTTCCTCTTATTTTCTATGGGTTTTTAAAAAATCTTTTAACTTCTTACTTCTAAAGAACTGAAACCCAGAAGCTATTTTATGGGCTCTATGTTTTATCTGAATTCCTTCGTGTTCTGTATGAACCTCATAAAATGTAGCTTATTTGGACAGCTGATCATAGACTGATTTCAAAGCTAATTGTATGATGGCTCTAAAGTTCTCATTTGATGTTAATAATTCTATAGTAGAAATCATAAATAAGTTATACTTAGCAAGGGGAGCTTGCTGACAATTTACAGACTGGCTACGGTAATCCTAATCCTTCCTCACATTATAGAATGCATTTATACCTTCATTATGACTTTAGCATCCAGCAAAGCAACAGTTCTGATAACATTATAAAACAACACCCCTTTTTAAAACGTAACTACAATCAGAGTCAGTAATTAAGAAAATGATTTTTAAATACCAGCAAACATTACATCCCATAACAGTTCATGCAAAATAGGAATAATTAGGACCTAATTTCATCTGTTAAGAGAGAGAAATATTTTTCAAATGTCAAGACTGAAAGCAATAAAATAGGCTGAACCAGTAAAGAAAGTACATTTTGCTTAAAGAAGGAGAAGCTTTGGAAAGCATTAGCTAAAGTAGTACAATAAGATGAAGAAATAATGTATTAACTGCCCTAGGATTTCTTCACTATCAAATTACTGCCTTAAAAAAAAAGCTTTTACCATTATTTGATTATAGAAAGAAAAGGTAGATAATGGCATGATTTTCCCCCTCAAAGGCAATTAATCAGTCATCCATCTATTATAATGACAGATGCAATATTGCCTGTCTAATTGGCGTATATTTATGGTAGGGATAGAGCCTCTGTGGCGCAGTGGTTAGAGTGCGGTACTGCAGACTACTTCTGCTGCCTGCCGGCTGCCTGCAATTTGGCAGTTCAAATTTCACCAGGCTCAAGGTTGACTCAGCCTTCCATCCTTCCGAGGTGGGTAAAATAAGGACCCAGATTCTTGGGGGCAATAGACTGACTCTGTAAACCGCTTAGAGAAGGCTGTAAAAGCACTGTGAAGCGGTATTTAAGTCTAAGAGCTATTGCTATTGATAGATGCACACAATTTGATAATGTGTAGGACTTTCAGCAACACAACAGTGTTCCTGGCGCAGGGAGGACCTGCATGTCCAATCCAGAAAATTATCAGGATTTGGGGAGAAACCTGATAATCAAACACTTATGAGGAATCACTGCTTTACTTAAATATTTAATATTAGATACTGTGTACGGTCGTGGTGGCAAATCTATGACACGCATGCCAGAAGTGGCATGCTGAGTCATCTCTCCAGGCACACAAGCTGTAGCCTGTTGCTCTTCCAGATTCCGGTGCACTGGCTAGCTGGTTTTCACACACATGGAAGCACCGGAAACCGGAAGAGCAGCTGGCCGGTGCACATGCGCATGCTGGGAAAATGATCTTCTAGTTTCTGGTGCGTCCATGTGCACCGGCCAGCTGCTCTTTGTGTGTGTGTGTGCATGCCAGAAACCAGAAGGCCAGGCAGCCGGTGCACATGCGTACGCCAGAAACCGGAATATCATCTTCCCGGTATGCGAGTGGGCCGGGCGGCTGCTCTTCCAGTTTCCGGCCTGTGCACATGTGCGTGCCTGTTTTGGCACTTGGTGCCAAAACGTTTCGGCAACACTAGTGTAGGGATTGTACTTGGCTTTTAAAAACATTTCCTGTTTATTAAAAGGAATAAACAAATACAGGTTAATCCTTGACTTACAACTGTTTGTTAGTGATCGGTCAAAGTTACAAAAAGTGACTTCAGACCGTTTTTCACAGTTATGACCTTCCCAGCATCCCCATGGTCACATGATCAAAATTCAGAGACTTGGTAACTGGCATGTACTTAAGACAGTTGCAGCGTCCCGGGGTTGCGTGATCCCCTTTTGCGACAGGGTTGTTAAGTGAATCTGGCTTATCACTTGCAGTCATTCCCTTAACAACTGAGGCGAGAAAGGTTGTAAAATGGAACAACATTCACTTAATGTTTCACTTAGCCAAGGAAATTTCGAGCTCAGTTGTGGTAATGCATCGAGAATGTTGTGATGTTGCAGAAAATGACAGGCTTAGACTTCTCAGGGTACAGGAAGAGTATATTTGGCAGCCAGGTTCAGAAACGTTAGCCCATGGCTAACATTGCAAATTCTGAACAACCTTCATTATCGAAGCACGCGTTTTTATACATTCTCAAAAGCAGCACAACACGGAAATACTTAACTCATTTCTTATTGGTTACCTTGAGGAAAAAGCCTTATAAGGAGATGGGGGTCTTACTTCTCCTTTTGTTACAGGTATGGACTACGTGCCATTAACGAACCTTAATTGAACCTTGTGGTTTTGGACTTTTGACGTAGGGACATTTGCTGGAACATGTTGTGGTTGAAGGCTGATGACATTTCCTTGTCCCTTTAAGCAAGCTTCTAAATGTCCCTTTTATGCCACGTCTTCATTCTTATATTTTAATCCATATTTTATTCTACTTTATCGGTGTGAAAAACATCTTTAGGTTTTGTTAGATTTATGGCAAGAGAAGATGAATGACTCCGAATTCAGTTTGGTGAAATGAAACTGTTTGCTTTCCTCCCTTTGTTTTGTTTTATTATTCTTTTGTTGTGGTGGTGGTGATTATTTTTTTATAAAAACTTTTTATATAACGGCTTTTCTCCCTTTTTGTTCCTAGCTCTGGAAAGATGTTATTTGCAAAAAAGTAGGTTTTTAAATCCCATTGCTTGTCTTATTAAACCCACTAAAATTAGAACGCAAACACGCATTGGTGTGTGTGTGTGTGTGTGTGTGTATGTGTGTGTGCATGTGTGTGTTTGGGGGTTAATTTTTTTTTAAAAAAGTGTTCCATAATAACATTTAAAAACTATGCATGTCAAAAACAACGACCATGTTTTCCCCAAATTAAGACAGGGTCTTATTTTCTTTTGATCCCCGAAATAAGCGCTTGGCCTTATTTTCGGGGAGGTCTTATTATTATTGAGGTGCATGAGGAGGCGAGTGTGGTCACCTCATGGCTGCTGCTGTGTTGCAATATTTTGGGGGAGGGCTTATTTTCGGGGGAGGGATTATTTTAGCGCATGCACTCAAAAGCCCAGTTGGCCTTATTATCCGGGGAGGTCTTATTTTCGGGGAAATTGGGTAGGAATGTGCTTTTGCAATTGCTCGCCAATGAGCTCTGTTGAACATGTTTTTTAAAAATACACAGGATTCCACTATTAGTCTTTGTTGAAAAATACAGGATTCTGAATCCATCTTTCATTTTATTTATATATTTATACACACACACACACACACACACAGTATATATTGTATATATAAAGTGTGTGTGTGTGTGTGTGTGTGTGTTGCAGCATAACTCTGGAATGCCTTGAGCAATTTCATCCAAAGTTGGTACACAGATGACGTACCCTCTGGAAAATGCCACTGTGGGGGTAAGACACCCCTAACACCCCCCGGGATGTGTATTCTGTTGTGATACAGCCTGTTGTGCCTTAAAATGGTTTCTACTGTACTGCTGTAAAATGGCTTCTACTGTACAGCGCAGTGGAGTTGCCATGGTGACAGCCTCACAGTACTCCACAAGGGGGCTCTCTCTGGTAAGGGGGAAAATCCAACATTAGAAATTACATTTGGTCTGGACATTTTCCCCCTATAAATAAATACCCAGGCAACGCTGGGTTATGAGCTAGTATTAAATATGAATTCAATTCAGCAGAAGGGAGACAATAAATACACAAATATGAGCAGGGTATATGGCAGTCTGTATCCTACCTGGATGATCAAGGCTGAACCTGGTTGGACCCGGATAAGAGGCAGGAAGAGGTTAGACCTTTTGTTAGAAAACTTATATGGCCATGTAGCCACCAAGAATGGAGTTGTCCAATATCATTGGAGGAGAAATGACAGGCAGAGCCTGGGTTTGGAGTCTAAAGAGGAATCAGCCTGCGGTCATTACGTTCCTACTAGCAGTCTCAGCCCAAGCTCCCTTGAATTCTGTTGACTATCATCTAGTTCCAATTTATCTAGTGAAATGTTAGTTCAGGGGTCCTCAAACTACAGCCCACTGTCCAGATACAGCCCACTGAAGCCATTAATCTGGCCATGTCAGATCATGAGGCTGCCCCGCCCACATCACCCCACTTACCCGCCAACTGCCAGCCACTGAGGAGGCCAAAAACGGGCCCATTTTTGGGTGGCAAAGTGATTCTAGAGCCTGAGGGGGCCCAAAACAGGTCACGCGGAGGCCTCAGGAGGCCAAAAATGGCTCCGTTTTTGGCTTCCCCAGCCTCCAGAGAGAGAGGGAGGGAGGGAGGGGCACACACACACACACAGAAGTCCTTCACACACATACCCAATGCAGCTGTATCCCTTCACTAACCTGCTTTCCACCCCCTGGAGCATAACGATTTAAAGTTTAATTTGTGTGCATTGTTTAATGGACTGCTAAATTGGCCAGGCCCACCCGGTCACATGACCACCTAGCCATGCCCAGCCAGCCAGTCTGGCCCTCCAAGTCTGAGGGACCGTGAATTGGCCCCCTGTTTAAAAAGTTTGAGGACCCCTGAGTTAGTTGACTAGATTCTTATGTGTAGGCATAAGCAATAAATCAACTTAACGTGTGGTCCTGACAGAACTTCTTGGAGTATTGTGTTGTTTGGGGGGGGGGGTGGACTGTAAGGTAGAGAAGACAATACATACCAGGTGTGGGTTCCTGCTGGCATTACTACCAGTTCGGTACCCCAAAAATAGAACCGGTATGGTTACGTGTCCTATTCGGCCGAACCGGTAGGAACCCACCTCTGATACATAACTACCAGAGGTGGGTGACGCTACATCATACAAATGATTTAGTCTGAATTTGAGAATTCCACACTGGAAGATTTTTGAGGTCTTGCACTCAATGCCACCACACTGGAATTCTAAAACCTGTGAAGTAAGGAAGCCCACTTCAGATATAAGGGACCAGTGCTTTTCAGGATGGCACGTTCCCCACCCTCAGTAACAATGAGGACAACGCAAGATTGTGTGACTGCAACATTACAACATCCCTAGGTCTTCATATGGAAGTGGTCTTAACCATAAAGGATCCATTACAGCTTCCCATTGCAGAGATACGGTCCTCAAAACTTTGCTTTTTTGCAAGTTTTTCCCCCATCCACTTCAAGCACTGGTCAAAGGAACTGAGCAGAAAAAGTAAAAAAAGTTAACAACCTCACCTTAGCTGTAATCTTTCTGGTCTCTAAAATGAGCCTATAAACTTCAAGGAGAACTTCAGACCATGAAGCTCCTGAAGCACTGAAGACATGAATCTGCTACTTGAGAACTAGATCAACCATCTAAAATGAAAACTAGGTCAACAATCAGTAGTGGTAGGAGCTTCATCACTGGAAGCTTTCAAGAAGAGCCTGGACTGCCATCTGCCAGAAATGGTGTAGAGTCTCCTGCTTGGTTGGAGGGTTGGACTAGAAGACCTACAAGGTCCCTTCCAACTCTGTTAATCTGTTAAATTTAATCTAAAATGACCTTCTTGGCAGAGGTCTCATCAAACATTTTTACCTTGCTGCATGTAATTCATTCATTTACTTACAGCTTTTATCATTTTCTCACAGAATACTCACAACCTCCAACCAACAAACTGATTCACTTCCACAATGTATATGTGTGCATTGGGATGAATGAATGGGTGAAGAACATGAGTGAGAATCTAGGCCTGTGATGGTGAACCTATGGCACAGGTGGCACAGGTGGCGCACAGCACCCTCTCCGTGGGGACATGAGCCACTGCCCCAGATTAGCTCCACTGCACATGCATGCACCTCCACGCACCTCCACTAGCCGGCTGGTTGTCGGGTCCCTGCTGTGCATGTCCGTGGTGCATTGCATGCACATGTGAGGGGTGCATGTGGGGGAGAGGTGGTATTCAGCAGGTTCTGACCAGTTCTGGAGAACCAGTAGTAGAAATTTTGAGTAGTTCGGAGAACTGGTAAATACCACCTCTGGCTGGCCCTGCCCCATCTATTCTCTGCCTCCCGAGTCCCAGCTGATAAGGAGGAAATGGGGATTTTGCAGTAACCTTCCCCTGCCACGCCCACCAAGCCATGCCACACCCATCAAGCCACCCCACAGAATGGGTAGTAAATTTTTTTGAATCCCACCACTGATGGGGGGGCGCACATGCATGTGGGGTGAGGTGTGTGTGTGTGGGGTGCATGCATGGGGGTGGGGCACATGTGGGGGGGATGCACGCATTGCATTTTGGGGGTCGGGCGTGCACGCTTTGGGTACTCGGTCCAGAAAAGGTTAGCCATCACTGATCTGTGCCCTGAGCAGGTAATGTTCTCTTAAGTCCCATGGTTGGGTTTTCAACTCGGTGAATGGTCCATAACCCATTTCCTTCCCTCTTTCCTTAGGAGCGGCGAAAGGAAAGCCAAAAAGCTAGCAGCATCTACCAGCTCTGAATTACATTTGCATAAGGATCGGCAAAGAAGAAACAGCCGGGCTGAGCAAAGGCTGTCGTCCATCCACCCGGAGAGGCTGAAAGATTTTGGGGAGGAAGAGGAATTAAATGGGGGAGTGAAGACGTGGGAAATGAAGATAATTAGCCAAGAGGAGGAAAAACTGAACGATTCCGCCACCTTTCCAGAGGTGGCCATTAGCAAACCGGTTTACACTACCTGCAAAAAAATTCAAGAGATCAGCGCCGCAGCACTCAAGATCCAGTATGGAGTCCTCAAGACCCCCTGCACGGTATTGTTCTTGCTTGTTTTTCAATGCCAATGAGGTCCTGAACCCTTTTAGAAATCCGAATTACAGAATAACAGAGTTGAAAGGGACCTTGGAGGTCTTCTAGTCCAACCCCCTGCTCAAGCAGGACACCCTGGCCTATACCGTTCCAGACAAATGGCTGTCCAACCTCTTCTTAAAAGCCTTCAGTGATGGAGCACCCACAATTTCTCTCTGGTTCAGGCGAACCGGTAGCGGCGGCTGTGGGAGGCTCCGCCCACCTGCCCCAACATAATGTGTGAGTACCGCGCAAGTGTGGCACATGTGCGTGCGCTCACATTTGAGAACCGGTAGGGAAGGTAAGTGAATCCCACCACTGAACGAAACATCTTCAAAGAAAAACCAGAAAGTCCCGTTGCCTCTTGGAAAAAGCAGCTTTGGAACAACTCATGACCTGGATGCCGGAGAATCTCCATAGATAGTCAGGCAGAGGATTGACAGAACATTTTTAGAGCCAGGAGTTGTCAAAAGACACAACATTCAGTCCAATCCTTTCCTGCCGTGCAGGTAATCTCAAACTCATCTAAGAAATAACAAAAAAATCTTACAACAGGCCAAATGGAGAAATGCAAAACAATTCCTAGAAGCATGGCACCATCACAAGTAGTGATGTCTATTCTTACGTGCTACCTGGGGAGCTATCAAAAGTTAGACCCAACATTATTGTAATCAGTTCAGTGCATATATTTTCCCCACCACACAGTTAAATCAACCAACACTTTGATAAACACGAGCCATTGCCTTATCAACTTACCTGTATTTTTTGGCATATAAGACGCACTCCCCCGCTAAAAGACGGTGAAAAATTGGGTGCGTCTTATACACCAAATGTAGCCCTGCCCACACCCTTTGGCCTCCGCGCATAGTGTTTTAGACCTGTTCCAGGTGGCAGGGATTGCAACAGACCCCCCTCTGCCTTGCAGTTTTGGCCTCTGAGTATCACGTTTTTGGGTGATGATCGGCGATGATGTGCTTTGTGTCAAGCCTGCAGCCATCTTTTCTTTTGGATCTTTGGCCTGCCACACTTTCTATTATTCTACTATGCATTTTCTATTGGGGGAAAATGGGAGGGGGGATTGTAGGAGTTAGATGCTATGTAGCCATAACAAACTTCTTTCTAGAAAGTCAAGGTCATCCTTTGCCTTTGCACTTCTGTACCTGACCGGAACTGGATGGGTGGAACTGCCAGCAAGGCAATGGAAGATTGGACCATGTGATGGACTTGTGGGCGTGGGGGCAAGATCTTGAACTTTCAACTGGGTGAGAAAACTGGGACGCTTTCAGATTCGGGTTTTCCCAGATGTGCCAGCATGGTTCTCTTAATAAATTGGAACTTTGAGCAATTCTTTGCCTTGGACTCTGATTTAATTTTGGATGCTATTTGGAACCCTGGACACTTTGGTGATCCCCACAGCCTTGAACGGGTCTGAAACGGAGCTTTTGGATGCTTAAAATGCAAGGTGCAGAGGCCAAAGTGGCAGCTCGGAAGTGCTGCTGTCTTGTCGGACCGGTTCCACTCCATGCCTGCTGCACTCACCAGAGTGCCCTGCCAAGTTCAGCTGCAATTTTGATGGTACGTTTGAGTCCCAAGGAGACACTTGCGAGTGAAGTGAGTGCCAGCACATGTGCTCACAACCAACAAACCTGTTGCTAAAGATGACATCTGGGAACAGCTGGTTGGGGGGGTATTCTGGGAGGCCGACCCACCTGCCAATCAGTTGCTTGTGCTGAATCAGGCAAATATGCTGAAGCTGACCAGGCTGTTTGCTAAGGATACTGGCCAGATGAATTCTGATGGATGCTCATAGGCAAGAGACAGATTTTTTTTTCTTATTTTCCTCCCCCAAAACTAAGGTGCATCTTATACTCTGAAAAATACGGTAATAACCCAAACCCAATCTCATTTCAACAATCACAACTGAAGAGCTGAGCTTTCCTAATGACCGTTCCCATCAGAGAGCTATCAACAATTCTAATCTCACAGGAAGCAACCAAACCAAGATAAGAGAAAATCATCCCCTTATCATCCAAAGAAATAATTCTACCAACAACATGACATCAATCGCTTACCAAAGAACATCTATCCACAGCAGATGGACAGATCTATTTTTAAATCACCCACTAGCTGTTAACTCAGTATTGCCCTGGTATTTGTTTATCCCAATCCTGTTTTAGACATTCACAAATGTCCAGACCAAACGTAATTTCTAATGTTGGATTTTCCCCCTTACCAAAGGGAGCCTCCTTGTGGAGTACTGTGAATCCATTACCATGGCAACTCCACTGTGCTGTACAGTAGAAGCCATTTTAAGGCAGTACAGTAGAAGCCATTTTAAGGCACAACAGGCTGTATCTTAACAGAACACACACACCAAAGGGGTGTTAGGGGTGTCTTACCCCCACAGTATTTGTTTCCAGAGAGTAAGTCATCTGTGTATCAACTTTGGTTGAAATTGCTTGAGGCGTTCCAGAGTTATGCTGTGTGGAACACACACACACACACACACACACACACACACACACACACACACATATGCATGCATGCAGGTCTTGGCAGATCTGCATACATCAACTAATCAAGATGTAACAACACAGCCAACCAACCCGCTTACAGCAACAAAGCCAGCACTCCACACACCCTCACCAATATTTATAGAAAGACGGCAGCTCCGATCACGCTTTGCTTGCACAAGCACGAAGCCAAAAGCACAAGCTTGAAGATGACGAGTGTGACCTCGTCGAAACGTCGCCAAGATACTGTCAATCTTACATGGGAAAAGACCCGAATACGCCAAGACCTGCATATATATATGTATGCATGTATGTATGTATGTATGTATGTATGTATGTATGTATGTATGTATATGGCTTTTTGTTCATTTATTTGCTAATCTATAGCCTCTTGTGAATTGTGCTTGCTTTGTTAGCATTGGTGAGATTGCTCAGTGCAATAAAAATTGCCACCTGGTGATCGGTCAAGGGAACATTTCAATGACAAATCACATGGGAATGAGATAATGGCCCTCAAAGATTTCGCATTTTGCAGAGTTAAGTGGAATGACTTCAATTTTGCGGATCAAGGCAGACATTAACGTGGCTCGTCTTTCATTTTCATATTTATCTGAAAGTTGTTGTCCGCTTCCGGCAACCAATTAAGGTAAATAAAATTAGAAAGAAGCTTAATGGGAAATAAGCTCCAAAATAATAAGTTCCGAAATAATGACTATGGAGATTCCCAGTCATCCAGGTCATGGTTGCCCAAAGGTGCTTTTTTCAAGAGGCAACTGGACTTTCTGGTTTTTCTTTTGAAGAGGTTTCGCTTTTCACCCAAGAAGCTTCTTCAGTTCAGAAATAATGCACACAGTATTCCATTAAAAGCAAGACAAATCCATGCTAATGCCAGAGAACCATGAATTGTACAAGTAACCACACCTTCATGCAATTTGCTTTACTGTGTCATATATGTTCTGTACAGGTAGTCCTTGACTTATGACCACAATTGAATCCTACATTTCTGTTCCTACGCGAGAGCGTTGTTAAATGAGTTTTGCTCCAATTTATGACCTTTCTTGTCACCATTGTTTTAACTGCAGTTGTTAAGTTAGTAACACGGTTGTTAAGTGAATCTGGCTTCCCCACTGACTTTGCTTGCCAAGAAAAGGTCGCGACAGGGGATCGCATCACCCAGGACACTGCAACCGTCATAAAAGTGAGTCCATTGCCAAGCATCTGAATGTTGTTCATATGACCACCGCGATGCTGCAATGGTCGTAAGTGTGAAAAACGGTCATAAGTCCCTTTTGTCCGTGCCGCTGTAACTTTGAACGGTCATGAAATGAACTGTTGTAACTCGAGGACTCTCTGCGCCGTCTGTATGTTTGCAAGAGTAAACCAAGTTACTCAATAATGTCCCATTGTTTTCAGTATTCTAGGCTTTCAAAGCAATACGGAATGGAAATATATCTAAAGAAAGAACTTCTTCAGTATACAGGGACTGCGAAGGAGCGAGGCGTCCTTTATCTTTTGATGTCTTTAAGAGAGGTAGGAAAATCAGGAAAGTGAAACACGAGCACCAGAGTGAATGAATGGTTTGTTAAATTTTGAAAGAACCGTGAGAAGTGAGCTAAGCTAACTTGAAAGATAACAGCCCTCTAGCTTCCCTAATTATCTTTTTACAAGATTTCCCAAGGGGGTAATTTTTCTCCCAGAAAAAGGGCCATAATAAGTGTTGCGGTTGAATTGGAATATGAAGCTGGATTTCCTTAAATCAACTGACAATTAGACACTGGTTCGTGTTTTTCACCTTGCATGTTCTATCAAGCCTTTGCACTGGATGAAATATCAATTAGCGTTGTATTCATTTACCTGTTATACATGGAACAAAATCCCAGTGGTTCCTATGAGAGGGAGCTGAAAGCTACCAAGCCACCATTCCCCTTGGAAGACCTGAAACCCAGAAAACAATAAAACTTAGGCTAACATATCACTTCCCAATGCTTTACAACCATCTCTAAGTGGTTTACAGAGTCAGCATATCGCCCCCAACTATCTGGGTCTTCATTTTACCAACCTCAGAAGGATGGAAAGCTGAGTCAACCTTGAGCCGGTCAGGATCAAACTCCTGACAGTGGGCAGAGCCAGCTTGTAATTCTGCATTCACTGTGCCACCACAGCTTTTAAACTATGCTTGTGGGCTGCCTTAGTTTGCTGATCCCAAAGAATTTTTTTAACACATTAGATTGGCAAAGGGTACATCCAGCTTCTAACCGGTCTCCTAAATTTTGTGGGTTCACATTCTCCAGGACCAGCAAAGAAACGGTGTGATTGTGGCCTCAGATTGCAACTTCTCCATGGCTGTCGCGTATCACGCCACCGAGCTGCACATTCCTGTCTTTGTCATCATGTCCACTTGCACCCCGCCGACCAGAGTGAAGATGTGTCGCGAGTACGGGGCCATGGTCATTTCCTATGGTTCTACTACCAGAGATTCTCACCTGCATGCCAGGAGACTGGCCCAAGAAAACAACTACTTGTACCTCGAAGAGTAAGTTGTTATCTTGTAGATCAAGGGTGTCAAACTTGATTTCATTGAAGGCTGCACAAGGGTTGTATTTGGCCTCAGGGGGGGCGGGTTTCCAGTAGCCGCTACGGCCGGTTTGCTTGGGGGTGTGCCACGCATGCAGTACAATAAAAACAAGATGGCACCACCTGTGGCACCACCCAGAAAACCCATTTGGGGGCATGGTACGCCTGGGTCGCTGCCAATTCCAGCAATCCAGGCCGCCAAACCACTACTAGTGTGGCCGAACCGGTCCGAACTGGCAGGAACCCACCACTGAGGGAGGGGAGCAGGGGATGTGTGGCCAGGGTGGGCATGGCCAGATTAACATAACTCATCGAGGCTCCATTTTCAGCAATGATGGCTTCCTGCAGCCCTCTGCCAGCAAATATGGAGTTCGGGCTGCACGCAGCCTCCCTGTGCTCCATTTTTGCTAGCACAGGCACTGCGAGCTTGTCCTTCATTGTTTCCAGAGCGGCCGGATCTAAGTACTTCACGGGCCAGGGCTGGCCCACGGGCCTTGAGTTTCACACCCCTGCTGTAGATGGTGTTCGCAAAACCCACCCTTGAAATGAGCACAACACAAGAGCGCGAGTAGCAGTTTTCATTCTTACCTGCAGATGGTAGCATCTAGCTGACTTTGGGCTCAGAAGCTAAACATGGCTCAGAACAGATCTGGACTTGTATAGGAGACCATCACGAATGGCAGGCTGTTTGTGGGCTAGATTGGAAAATAAAAAATACTGTCCTGAGAGACATCCCAGACAAGCTACAGTAGTCCTTGACGTACGACCACAATTGAACCCAACATTTCTGTTGCTAAATGTTAAGAAATTCTGCATATAGCCCTACAGAACGAGCACAATGCACAGTCTGCATGGGCCTTTCTGCTTAACTGCAGACAGGAAGCAGGACACTTTCTATACAGAATTTTATATAACATTATTTTATAAATGTTATTCTTTATGTTTTATACAACAACTACAGCCAACCAGTAGATGGCAGTGTTTATAAGTGTGCTGTCTGACCCAGCTTCCCAAACATGGCAAACCCTCTGTAGTTGAAGCAATGATTCCTTTATTAGGAGCGCCAGGAGCCCGGCAAAAAGTTTCCTCTCTCAATACAGGCTGATAAGTCCATCCAGCAGGGAGACAAATAGTTGTCTGCCACATCTATTCATCTCCGCCCCCTGCCTTTTATCCCCAGAGCTAGGGTGGGGCTTTGGTAGCAGGGGTAGCTCTTCCGTGTCAAGGACCGGCCCATAGTTTTCCACTGCTGTCCTCTCCTCTGCCTTCTGTGTATCCGCACATCAGGCACTGGACCCAGCTGTTCCTCCTCTTCCACATCAGCCACCTCCAGTCCTGGGGGCTGTTGACTCTCCATCTGTGGGCTGACAAGCAGCCCAGATTCCCCTCTGTCTCTCTCTCTCTGCCAGCTCCATTCCATCTTCCCCCTTGGAGATCTCAGGTTGCCTTGATGCTGGCCCTGACTCCCATTTCTCCTCCTCATCTGATTCAGCTGCTAGAGGGGCCAGTGGCTGATAGGCCACAACATGTGCACTTTGTGGTATGCTCTATGTCAGTGATGACTAACCTTTCCTGGACCAAGTGCCCAAAGCTCACCTGCCCGCCCAAACCCCTAAAATGCAATATGCAACCCGCCATGCAGGCGCCTCCCCCCCCCATTGGAGATGTGTGCCCTCAGTGCATGCATACATACACTCAGGGGCAAGAGTGGGTTCCTACACAAACTGGTACCTGTTCGCTCGTGTGCTCACGCTGGCTCTGCATTGCTTGTGCATGCGCAGTTGGCTGAAAATGGTTGTGTGCCTGCACAAAGAACATTAAAAGGTAATAAACAAGATGCCAGCAATGCCAAGGGAGACCAGGTAACAGGTTCGGGGCGTGGCCAGCCTGAGTTGCTGCCGTTTCTGCGACTCAGGCCAGATTATCACTACCAATTCAGTTGAACCGGGTCGAACTGGGAGCAACCCACCCCTGGTTCCCTGGCTCCTCATGCATGTGAGCGTGACCCCGCTACACACACCTCACCACCACGCATGCACCCCACCCCCAGGACATGTGCTCCCACCTCCTGTGCATGTGCATGCAACCCCACTGTATTGCGATCCCCCAAATGTGCCGTGTAGAGTCCTGGCATGACGTCAGGCACTCTCTTGTATTCTGCCGGCAACAGCCAGGTCGCGTCTTATCCAATCAGACGCGACCTGGCTGGCGCGGGCAATTCCCGTGTTCGGATTGGCTGTCCTGTCTGACAGCTCGATATAAAAGCGGTCAGACAGAAACAGCCCTGGGTTTTTTTTTGTCCTCCTGTATTCTGCTAACGTTGTGCCTGTTAATAAAGCAGTTAAATTCTCCTCACGCCTCCGCCTGAGTTCCTGCCGACATTTAATACTGGCGACGAAGGTGGGATCCAGCCGCCGCTGACCCACCACGTTCCTTGTCGGCCGAACCAGCCAGGCTGAATTCCTCCTCTCGCTACCTCTCCGTGACACCCTGAGGCGAAGTGATGGCATCCCTGCCTCCATTCGCGCCGTTCGGGAGCGCCGGAGAATCGTGGGAAGCGTTCCTCGAGCGCTTCGAATGCTTCCTCATAGCTAATGGCAAGAGGAACATTCCTGAGGAAGAAAAGTGTGGATTCTTCCTAAGCTGCTGCGGCCCATTAATGTTTGGCGCTGCCCGAGCCCTGGCAGCTCCACGACCGGTGCACACGCTCGACTGGGCAACCCTGACCGGCAAACTGCGGCACCACTTTGCCCCGACACCTTCGTGGATTGCGAGGCGCTACGCGTTCCGGAGATGTGTCCAGACACAGGAGGAATCCATCAGCCAGTTCCTCCAATCACTCCGCACATCTGCTATGCAGTGTGAGTTTTCGAATATTGACTCGGCACTGACTGAGCAGTTCGTGTGCGGAGTGAAGGACTTGCGCCTCCGGCGCCGCCTGCTATCCCAGGCAGACATCACCTTTGAGGGAGCCATCGAGCAAGCCAGAGCCGCGGAGCTGTCCGATGCATCGATGGCAGAAATGTTCCAAATGCCGCCGCCACCTAGCCCCGCTGGTCGCACCTGCCTAGTGGACGAGCTGGTCCCGCTGCCTGACAGCTACGAGGAAGACGGCATGGTGGCCCGCATCAGCCAGCCAGCCAGGCTGCAAGCGCCTCCACGAGCCCGTGAAGGTTCCGTTGCCTGTTTGGGTTGCAGCGGCAAGCATGATCGCTCAGCTTGCCCCTTCAAGTCTGCTGTTTGCCGCCGTTGCCTGAAGAAGGGCCATCTAGCCCACGTCTGCCGGGCTCCCCTGCCGCTGTCCCAGCAAGACGACATCGCTCCAGCACCAGCGGCCGGCGTAGCAAAGCCAGCAGGACGGCAGAGCCAACAGCAGCGAAAACAGCGAGAGGGGTGTTTCGCTGTTGGCTCCGAGCGACAACCCAACCCTGCAGAGTCGGCCACCCTCGCAGCAGGTGCTGAACGCATCAAAGCATCGCTCCTGATCGAGGGCTCTCCCTGCACAATGGAAGTAGACTCGGGCTCTTCCCGGTCTCTCCTCTCCTGGGCAGAGTTCTCTCGCCTCTGCCCAGGCGTCTCCAAATCGCAGCTCTCTTCCCCGGACTCAGCCTTACGGGACTACCAGGGGACTTTAATTAATACCCTGGGTTGCTACCTGGTGCGGGTGGAATACGGGGACTTTTCTGGATGCCTGCCCTTACTAATTGTTGAAAAACCCTTGCCAGCCCTATTGGGCCTCGATTGGTTCCCTGCCTTGGGTCTCTCTGTCCATGGGGTTCGGCAGGTAGTGGCCACGCCTCCTGACGTGGCTGACGTCCTGGCTCAATATGCTGACGTTTTCGACGGACAGCTTGGGCAATACAAGGGCACCCCCATCTCCCTAAACCTCGACCCCCAGGTTGCCCCGATTAGGCTGAAGGCCCGTAGGGTGCCTTTCGCCTTGAGAGCCAAGGTGGATGCTGAGCTGGATAAGCTCATCGCGCAGGGGGTATTGGAGCCGGTCGACTACTCTAGATGGGAGACACCACTAGTGATCCCTGTCAAAGCGGACGGCTCCATACGCCTCTGCGCGGATTTTAAGGCGACCATCAACCTTGCTCTCCAGGCGAACCCCTATCCAGTTCCGGTAGTGCAGCACCTGCTCCACTCTTTAGGACAGGGCTGCATCTTTGCGAAACTGGATATGGCGCAGGCCTACCAGCAGCTCCCGGTGGACGACGAGGCGGCGGCCGCGCAAACCATCGTCACCCACCGTGGAGCCTTCCGTTGCCGCCGCTTACAATTCGGCGTGTCCGTTGCCCCGGGGATCTTCCAGAGCCTCATGGAGCGCCTGCTCCATGGGCTGCCAGGCGTGGTGCCGTATTTCGATGACGTCCTGATCGCTGCGAGCAGCCGATCAGGCCTCATCGAGGTACTTCGGAAGGTCCTCGATCGTTTCAGGGGCGCGGGTTTAAAATTGAAGCGCAGCAAATGCTCGTTTGCTGTGCCTAGGGTGGACTTCCTGGGCTTCACTATTGACGCCCAGGGAATTCACCCCACCCCTTCTAAAGTAGCAGCCATTCGGAACGCCCCCACGCCTGCCTCCAAGACGGAGCTGCAGGCGTTCCTTGGCTTGCTAAACTTTTACGCGCCTTTTCTCCCTCACAAGGCGTCACTAGCCGAGCCGCTGCATCGGTTGCTCGACCGATCGGCAGCCTGGTGCTGGGGCAGCCGCGAGGCGCATGCGTTCGCGGCTGTCAAAGAGCTACTGACGTCAGAGGCAGTTCTAGTTCAGTATAGTGACAGACTGCCTCTGACTCTAGCCTGTGACGCCTCCCCCGTGGGTTTGGGGCGGTCCTAAGCCATCTCCTACCCAATGGCTCGGAGGCCCCCATTGCCTTTTATTCCCGGACACTGACTTCTGCGGAACGCAATTACAGCCAGATTGACAAGGAGGCTCTGGCTGCAGTGTCTGGGATCAAAAGGTTCCACGACTACGTGTATGGGCGGCACTTTACCTTGTTCACTGACCACAAGCCTCTCCTTGGGCTTCTGGCCGGTGACAAGCCAACCCCCCCCATCCTGTCCCCACGCATGACGCGGTGGACAGAATTCTTAGCTGCTTACAGCTACTCCCTTCAGTATCGGCCTGGGAAGCACATAGGGCATGCTGACGCCCTCAGCCGCTGCCCGCTCCCAGTGACAGACCCCCCGACAGTGCCCTGCCTGTCGGTTTTGTCCATAGCCGACGGGGCGTTGCCACTCTCCTCTGGGGAAGTGGCCGCCCAGTCCAGGGCAGACCCCACCCTGTCCCAGGTCATTCAGTGGGTCCTGCGGGGCTGGCCAGAAGGGCCGGTGTCCGAAGACCTCCGTCCTTTCAAGGCCCGGCAGCTGGAGCTGTCACTTCACAGTGGGTGCCTCCTGTGGGGTGACAGGGTGGTGATTCCACCCAGCCTTCGCCACCAGGTGCTGGCTCGCCTCCACGAGGGCCATCCAGGCATAGTGCGAATGAAAGCCCTTGCTCGCAGCTATGTCTGGTGGCCCCGGATGGACGACGAGATCGCCTCCTGGGTGGCCGGCTGCTCTCCCTGCCAGCATTCCCGGCCGGCGCCTCCGGCAGCCGCGCCCAGGGAATGGGAACTGCCCCGGGGACCTTGGTCCCGCCTGCATTTGGACTTCGCGGGCCCATTCCGGGGCCAGGTGTTCCTGGTCGTGGTGGACGCTTACTCTCGCTGGGTGGAGCTCATCCTCATGAGGTCCACCACAGCAGAGGCTACAGTCAGAGCTTTGACTAGGCTTTTCGCCACCCACGGATTGCCGGACGTCATTGTCTCAGACAACGGCCCGCAGTTCGCCTCCACCACGTTCCAGGTCTTCCTGGCCTCGCAGGGCATCCGCCATGCCCCGGTCGCTCCTTACCATCCCGCTAGCAATGGCAGGGCGGAACGGGCCGTCCGCTCTGCCAAGGAGGCGTTGGGCAGGATGGAAGGAAGCGACTGGCCTTCAAGGGTGGCTGCTTACCTACTGGTACAGCATGCCACTCCTTGTCCCCTGTCCGGAAGGTCTCCAGCCGAGCTGCTGATGGGCCGGCGCCTGCGGACCACCTTGGATAGGCTGCACCCGCTCTATTCCAAGGAACAGCCTGGCAACCTGGGCCCCCCTCCCTGTAGTTTCTTGGTGGGGGACTCGGTTTGGGCGCAGGCGTTCTCGGGGGATGCCAGGTGGGTGCCTGCCACCATCACCTTCATAACCGGTCCCTGTTCCTACAGGGTCCAGTTACCTGATGGGACCGAATGGCGGCGTCACCTGGATCAACTGAGGCGCCGCCAGTCGTCCGGGTCCAACGACAGCCCTGCGAAGTCGACCGCCGACATCACTCCACCTGCCCCATCAGCAGCAGAGTTGTCTCACGGTGCCCTACCACCGTTGCCTTTTGGTGCCCTTCCACCATGGCCATTAGGCGAACCTCAGTTTTCCCCGAATATTGTTCCTTGGGACGCCGCCTCCCGGCCGTCCGCAGCAGGGAACGCCCACCCCAATGGGGGGGTCCCACCGGGTCTGACCGCACTTTTGGCCTTCCCTAAATCAGGCCAATCCTACCCAATGAGTGTTCCGCCTAGCCCCGTCGCAAGCCCATCGTCGACCGCGCCCCCTCGGCCCTGCCTACGCCTGAGTTCCTGCCGACATTTAATATGCCGCATGTGCTCTGCAGTTGCATGCACGCCCCTCGCATGCACCCTGGCCCCCCACATGCATGCGCAAAGCCCCCTGTGCACACCACCTCCCACGCATGTGTAGCAGAGAACCGAATGCCAGCTGGCCAGTGGGAGGCACGCATGCATACATGTCAGAGCTGAAATGGGGCGACAGCTCACATGCCATCAGAGAGGGTGCTGCATGCCACCTCTGGCATGCGTGCCATAGGTTTGCCATCAAGGCTCTATGTCTTTTTGCCCTATGTAAAGTTGCTGTACAAAATACATTCCGACAATGTATTCCAACACTAAAGGAGACGTCTCTTAAGTGAGTTTTGCCCCATGTTACCATTTTTTTTGCCGCAGTTGTAAAATGAATCACCGCAGTTCTTAATTTAGCAACACGGCTGTGCAGAGAATCTGGTGCAGAGAAGATTGTAAAGCGGGATCACGCAACCCCAGGACACTGCAACCATCGTAAGTACGAGTCAGTTGCCAAGCGACTGAATTTTGATCACGTGACTATGGGGATGCTGCAATGGTCGTAAGTGTGACAAATGGTCATAACTCATTTTTTTAGTGCTGCTGTAACTTTGAGCGGTCGCTAAATGAACTGTTGTAAGTCAAGGACTACCTGTATTTCCCCCAAACTGGTGCCACAAACCTTTGTGAGTCAAATTCCTATTTTTCTTTCCTCACCTTTAATCTGAGATTGCTCCAAATTCAACCTGAATCTGAGCTTTTGCCTTCAATCAGTTTTGGGGTTCTTGTATTCAAGTTGCCTGTCCATTATCTTCTTTTTCTCTCTTTTTCACCTTTCTTATCAGTTACTTTACTACAGTGGAAGAATATTCACTACCTCTGATCTGGCCATCATAACAACCAAGAAATCCTTTCTTTTCTTTTCTTTTTTGTATCAGAATGTCAGTTATGTGCCGTTCAGATTAATGGAGTTTTTTTCCTTCTAAGGAAAAAAAGAACAGAGAGAGAGAGAGAGAGAGAGAGAGAGAGAGAGAGAGAGAGAGAGAGAGAGAGAGGGAGCTGATAGAGCTATACACACACACACACACACACACACACACACACATAAACAGAAAGATAAAGATAGAGAGAAAGAGAGAGAGAGAGAGAGACAAAGACAGACACCCTAAAATATAGATTCTATATACTGTATGTCATCTTAAAATTTGGATCCTAGACTAAATCATACAAGCACACAGAGAGAGGGGGGGATGGAGGGAGGGAGAAGGAGAGGGAGAGAGGGAGGAGAGAGGAAAAAAGAAAGGAGATGAAAGAAGAAAAGCAGTTGCAAAAGAAGACCCTACTCTCTGCTACGTCAATGCTATGCTTTAGGTTTGTGTTGGCCTTGTGCCTATAGAAGCAATTGGCCAACATTAGAAAAGCAAGCCAAATCATTTTTTGAAAGAGGGGAAAATGTTAAACTTTGGATCCATCTAAGTCGGAGATTCGAGGCTCAATGGTGGGCATACAGTAAGTTGAAAGGTACCCTTATCCTTCCCTTACAAGTGTGTCAATCATTTTAGCAATGCGTTGAAACTCATTTGAATTGCTTCATTTGATTAGGCTAAGACAATTCTGCATCAGAGGTTCCACACCCTACCAATTTCAGGAGCATCACAGAAAAACATAGTGATGAAGTTAAAAGTTAAAAGATGAAGTGAACTTGCAAATTTCATGCAGATGTATCCAACGTTTAACATTTTCCCCTCTTTCAAAAAAGAGTTTGTTTGCTTTTCTAATGTTGGCCAATTGCTTCTATGGGCATAAGGCCAACACAAACCTTAAGCATGGCATTGGCATAGCAGAGAGTAGTGTCTTCTTTTGCAACTGCTTTTGCTCTTCCATCGTCTTTCTTTTTTCCTCCCTCCTCCCTCCCTTTCTCCCCCTCCCTTTTGCTGCTATCCAAGGTGCAAGCAAGAGAAAAAAGTGCTATTTTCTAACATTTTGTTTTCATTCCAGAAAGAGGGTTAAAAGTAGCTTGGCATAAACGGTGGCCAGCAATTCAGAGGAAATAAGTTTAGCCAATTTTGCACATCAAGCTCAGCTCCGTAATTCTTTCCACTCTGTGGAGCCAAAATCTGAAACTTTAACCTCCATCTCTGAAGACTTCAATCTTAAACTGGTTTCCTTTTTAAAGTTAAGAGATTATGAATAAATAATAGGAAGAAAGCTTAAAGTCAGGCTAAGGGGATCAGAGCTGGAACATGTAACGGACTATTTCTAAAACCAAATTTCTCCTGCTTTAGTGTATTGAACTGAGGGTGAGGTGGGGAAACTTTTGAAGGCCCTTTTATAACTTGTGGACTTCAACTCCCAGAATTCCTGTCTGGCTTAGGAATTCTGGGAATTGAAGTCCAAAAGTCATAAAAGGGCCCTTGTTCCCCATCCCTGAACTGAAAGATGATGAATTGAGGGGAATCTTGTATAGAACAGCCTTTGTTTCATTTGTTCCATCAAATCAATCTAACCAAGCCAAGATCCAGGCAATTATTGGTGCACATAGGGTACAATGAACATCAGAAAAACTCTCTCATTCCAAATTATCTCAACAGTTTAAGAGCTGCTGATGGGTTGTGTTGCTTTTTCCATTCACAGTGTCACGAAAACAAACAATTTCCTCCTTTTTATACCTTCAAACAAAGGGGCTTGTGTACAGCAGCACACAATCCCAACTGGAGCCTTAAACCGTGTGAGGTTGGGAGGTGAAAACATTAAACCTGTTGCTAAATGTTGGTTTTTCCTCTTTGCGGGTGAAGAGTGACGTGTAGAAATGTAACACATCTTTTATGTGGGCAGAAAGCCCACTCCTCTTTCCCCCTGCCCAAAGGTGAGCCATGGTTTCATGCAGTTGAAAGAAAGTCTGCTTTGAAATCTTTGTTCCTCACCCAGTTTTAAGCCTCCTACACAGGTGTTTCTGTTTCAGTTCATGACTGGGTTTCAACCTATGTGTGACATTGATGATCATTGGCACCTGTTTGATATAATTGGTTGATCATACACCTGGACTATAATCCTGCAAAATCCCTGACTTTGTGCAAGTGTACCTATGAGAATTGATGCTGATTTGAAGGCAAAGGGTGGTCACACCAAATATTGATTTGATTTTGATTTTTCTTTTGTTCGCTCACTTTGCATTTTGACAATTGACAAAAACTTTTTCACAGTACTGAATATGTGTGTGTGTATACATATGTGTGTATGTGTGTGTGTGTATGTGTATGTATATATGTATGTATGTATGTATGTATGTATGTTTGTATGTATGTATGTATGTATGTATGTATATGTCTTGTTGTATTCAGGTCTTTTCCCGTGTAAGATTGAGATTGTCTTGGCAACGTTTTGGCGAGGTCCCATTCACCATCTTCCAGCTGGGTTTTGAAGATGGCGAGTGAGACCTCGCTGAAACATTGCCAAGACAATCTCAATCTTACACGGGAAAAGACCGAATACAACAAGACCAGCATACCTACACCCGTGAAAATCTACAAAAACATACATACATATACATATGCATATGCATATGCATATGCATATGCATATACATATACATATACATATACATATACATATACATATACATATACATATACATATACATATACATATACATATACATATATATATGCATACATACATACAGCTGTCTGAAAAAGTCCTGCACGCTTTCAGTTTTAAACTGTATTTACATGTTTAATCAAATTTTCACTCATAGAAACCACACAAAATTAGTACTTGGATGAAAATTTCTGTAGTCAGATTGAGATGCATAAGTTTTATTAATATAACCAAAGTCTTTTTAAGGTTTTGAATGAGTTTATGTGCTAAAACAAACACAACTTGAATTTTCGAGAATGTTAGATTCGAAAGTAGCCAATCAGCAGTGAGCTTTGGCTGACCAATCAAAATGCACAGAGGCTAAATCTATGAGCCAATCAATGTTGTCATACTCTCTGACTATAAATAGGCATGACAAGCATCAAGAAATTTAATTTAGCTCTGGCTGCAGGCAAGGACGAAGGCCTTTGCTTTCACCAGTACTGAGCAGTAGCCTCGCATCACTGTGCTTCATGAAGAGGGTTATTCCTGTACAGAAATAGCCAAGAGAGTGAAATGCCATCGCACCACAGTGAGCAGAATGGTTGAAAAATACCAAATAACTGGTTCAGTTGATGACAGAGTCTGCTCTGGAATACCAAGAAAGTTGACAAAACGACAAGATCAGTCTCTGCAACACATTTCGATGGCTGACAGGAAGCTCGCCTCACCTCAGATTACAAGAATTTGGGGTGAAACATGTGATGTAAAAGTGTGCACAAGCATAGTGCATCGCAAACTGCTTGCCAGAGGGCTCAAAGGCTGCAGGGCTCAAAGTAAACCTTTGCTCACAGACGCTCACCGCTCTCGTCGACTTGCGTGGGCCAAGAAGTATGCCAAGTGGCCCAACGAACAGTGGGCCAAGGTCATCTTCAGTGACGAGAACAATTTCTACTTGACTTGGAATCAGTGCAATAAGTATGTCAGAAGATTTCCAGCTGAAGAATTTAGGCCGTACTGCCTGAGTCTATCGGTGAAGCATCCATTGCATGTGATGAACTGGGGCTGTATCGCTGCTTCTGGTATTGGTCGGATATAAATCGTGCAGGGAATCATGAATTCGAAGCAGTATGTTGAAGTCCTGGAAAAGACCATGCTTCCTTCAGCTCAGCAACATGTAGGAAGGACTTTTACTTCCAGGATGACAATGCTCCTTGTCATCGAGCCAAGTGTGCCCAGCAGTGGATGAAGAAGCATGGTATTCGACTCCTGGATTGGCCAGCTCAGAGCCCAGATTTGAACCCAATTGAGAACTTGTGGGCCAGGATTGGTTACAAAATAAGCAAGAAGCATCCGAAGACCAAGCAGGAGCTGAATGAATCCATTATTGCAGCCTGGCACCACATTGTCACCAAAGATCATGTGCAAAGGCTTATACAGTCTATGCCGAAGTGATGCCGCCTGGTGATAAGCAATGTGGGCTGGCCAATTTCATTTTAATAACCAAGTTTGGTTACCTAAACGGTCCTTTTCAGGGCCACAAACAATAACAATGTTAACAAAACACTAGCGTTGGCCTTAGTAATTGCCACACATATGCCACTGGGTATGCATCAATTAATCTGTTTTCATAGTCATTGTAAGCATGTGTTGTAAGCATGCAAGAAAATTCACAATCCCCATCCAAACAGCACCAAATTGCAAAAAGCTTATGCTTTTCACTTGAAAACCACCAGTATTTTTTTAAATATAACAATATTTGCATAGAACTTATCATAAAATATCATAAAATCAATGCCTATCCCAAAAATGTCATAAACCGTGCAGGACTTTTTCACCCAGCTCTGTGTGTGTGTGTGTGTGTGTGTGTGTGTGTGTGTGTGTGTGTATTAACCTGAATGTCAGATAACTGACATTCTGATACAAAAAAGAAAAGAAAGGAAAGGATTTCTTGGTTGTTATGATGACCAGATCAGAGGTAGTGAATATTCTTCCACTGTAGTAAAGTAACTGATAAGAAAAGTGAAAAAGAGAGAAAAAGAAGATGATGGACAGACAACCTGAATACAAGAAACCCAAAACTGATTGAAGGCAAAAGCTCAGATTCATGTTGAATTTGGAGCAATCTCAGATTAAAGGTGAGGAAATAAAAATAGGAATTTGACTCACAAAGGTTTGTGGCACCAATTTGGGGAAATACAGGTAGTCCTTGACTTACAACAGTTCATTTAGTGACTGTTCAAAGTTGCAGCGGCACTGAAAAAATGAGTTATGACCGTTTGTCACACTTACGACCATTGCAGCATCCCCATAGTCACATGATCAAAATTCAGCCGCTTGGCAACTGACTCGTACTTACGACGGTTGCAGTGTCCTGGGGTTGCGTGATCCCTCTTTACAATCTTCTCTGCACCAGATTCTCTGCACAGCCGTGTTGCTAAATTAAGAACCGCGGTGATTCACTTAACAACTGCAGCAGGAAAAATGGTAACATGGGGCAAAACTCACTTACCAGACGTCTCCTTTAGTGTTGGAATACATTGTCGGAATGCATTTTGTACGACAACTTTACATACAGCAAATAGACAAGGCACGCACACTCACGTTTTGTGAAATGGTAGGGAAGGTAAGTGAACACCACCTCTGATTTTACTTTGCTAAGACTTGGTGCTCTTAGTCCTGCTATAAAAGCTGCCTGTAAACAATTTCTCACCAGACTTATTAGCAAATGTTGCTTAAGGCAAGACTTGACCCCACAAACTCATTAATGCTCATTTCAGAACAATTGCTTTACATTAAAAGAACCTTTGTATATCTTAATCAGTTATCTGATATATTCGGTGTGCTTGAAGTAAACGGTCATCCTTCCTTTGAGATAGGTATCTTCATGAGGGTTTTTCATCTAAAAATCAAAGACCTCAAAGCGCCAGTTTGATGTGGTGAATGTGCTGGCCTAGAAAGTAGGAGACTGTGAGTTCTAGTCTCACTTTAGGCGTAAAAACTCCCTCAGTTCAACCTCCCTCACAGAATTGTTGTGGAGAAAATAGAAGGAGGAAGGCGTATTAGGTATGTTCACTGCCAACTTATTTATAAAGTAATAAAGCTGGGATGAAAATATAATAAATACAATAAATAAAAACAAATACCGTATATACTTGAGTATAAGCCGAATTTTTCAGCCCACTTTTTGGGCTGAAAAATCCACTTCGGCTTATACTCCAGTGAAAAAAAAAAAAAAGAACTTACCGAGGACTTGCGCGCGGCCGAGGCTTCGGTGCTTCCGGGATCGCTCCCACCCCCTCCGCCACCTTCCTACTGGCTCCCAGTGGCGGAGGGGGTGGGAGCGATCCCGGAAGCACCGAAGCCTCAGCTGCGCACAAGTCCTCGGTAACTTTCTAGTGGCGGCGGGGGCTTTTGGGTTCACTTCAGCTGCAGCGCCAGGTGCAAGCGGCTAGGACTGGCTGCCCACAAAGAACCTCCCCAGGCTTGCTTTGCTGAACACGGGGCGACTGACAATAGTTTGAGCGGGCGCGGCTGGCACAAACTATCGTCAGTTGCCTTGCGCTCATCAAAACAAGTCCGGGGAACAGCATGGTGTTTTCTTGCCACGTGCGTGGCCACGCACGTTACCAAAAGTTGGGACTGTTTTTAAAACGCTGTGGGACGCAGGACAAATTATTAAAAATCAGGAATGGATCCCAGTACTTCTAATCCTGCACCAAAACAAAAACGCAGGTCATACGAAGCTGCTTTCAAACTAAAATTTACCGTGAGCTGCTGCATTTCCCAGCCTCGGCTTATACTCGAGTCAATAACTTTTTCCAGTTTTTGGGGGTAAAATTAGGGGTCTCGGCTTATACTCGAGTCAGCTTATACTCAAGTATATACGGTAAATAAATAGAGCATACCACAAAATGCACATGTTGTGGGCTGTCGGGCACCGGCAGATGTTTCATGACCAAACTAGGTAACATTATCAGTGTTAGTAGGGAGTAGGGTTTGCCCATGTTTTATGTTCACCTTTCTAACTGGAGAACCCTCTGCATCTGGGCATGTCAGGTTTGGGTGTGAGACACAGGACATCACTGCCCTCACCTGTACAGAGAGAGCAAAAAAAAAATCAAGAAAGGCAGAAGGACGTAGGTTAACAGAACAGGCAACTACACCGGGAAGGTAAATCATACTGCATTGCTCTTTGTTTTTCTGCTTGTACCTGCAGAGATGATAGTGCTACCTATCTGTCAGGGCTGGGGACCATGGGTTTGGAGATCTACGAACAGGTGCCCAAACTGGACGCAGTGATATTGCCAGCAGGGATTCCCAGTGGATTGCTGGCCAGCAACTCTGCGGCCTTCAAGCATCTGAACCAGCATGTCTTTGTGGTGGTAAGCATTTGTACACATTTGCTTTGTGTGTGTGTGTGCATTTTGAAGCCTCTGCTTCAGCTTTCAGTCTTGGTCAAACCCAATTCAGAATAAGAGAATCACCGAGTTGGAAGGGACCTCGGAGGTCTTCTTGTCCAACTCCTTCTCAGGCAGGAGACCCTATATCATTTCAGACAAATGGCTGTCCAATCTCTTCTTAAAAACCTCCAGGGATGGAGACCACAACTTCCAAAGAATAGTAAGATACTAGACTTCAACAGGAAATGACCCTATGAGCCACGGTGGTGCAGTGGTTAGAGTGCAGTACTGCCGGTAATTCTGCTGACTGCCGGCTGCCTGCAATTTGGCAGTTCGAATCTCACCAGGCTCAAGGTTGATTCAGACTTCCGTCCTTCCAAGGTGGGTAAAATGAGGACCCAGATTGTTGGAGGCAAAAAGCTGATTCCGTAAATTGCTTAGAGAGGGCTGTAAAGCACTGTAAAGCGGTATATAAGTCTAAATGCTATTACTATTATCCCACACTGATTCTCAAATGAAAACAAGCCTAGGGAATTGAGAGAAGGATCTGAATCTTAAAACTGACTATTGCGCAGATCAGGGGTGGGTTCCGGCAGTCATTACTACTTCCGGCTCGCTCGTGGCTGCGCTATGCTGAGTGCACATGCATGGTACAATAAAAATTGTTCTGTGCATGCGCAGAAGCAAAAAAACAAGATGGCAGTGCCTATGGCACCACCAGGAAAACCGGTTCAGGGGTGTGGCAGGGCTGGGTCACTGCCAGTTTCAGCTACCCAGGCCACCAAACCACTACCGGTTCAGCCAAACCGATCCATACCGGTAGAAACCCACACTGGTGCAGATAATCTTTAGCATGTCCTTTTGCAGGAAATCTAACGAAGCCTTGTTTCTGGAAAATGGCACTCCATCCTTCCAAAGTCTTCTAAGCAGAATTTCCATGTCTGGACTGCAAACATCAGGAAGGTCACTCTAAATGACTACAAAGAGTTGTTTAGTACCCTCTATGGTCATCCAGGTTTTGCAATCCAGCTATAGTAATTACAGTATTTTTCAGACTAATAGACGCACGGCCCCACCCCACCCCACCCAAAAAAAGTGGTGGAAATGTCTGTGCATCTTATACATTGAATACGGGCCTGTTTTTGGCCTCCTGAATTTCTGCGTGTCGCGTTTTCACCCTCCCCAGCCCACAGAAGCACTCTGTAATACTCTGCAAAGCATTTTTGCCAAAAATGGGCCTGTTTTTGCCTAAAATGGGCCCATTTTTTTTGGCCTCCTGAACCCTCCATGCATCCTGTTTTTGCCCTCCCTGGCCCTCCAGGAACACTAAAAAATGCACCCTTTTTTTGGTGAAAATGGGGCGTGGGGAGCAGTAGTGAAATTCAAATTTTTTTACTAAAGGTTCTGTCAGTGTGGCTTGGTGGGCGTGGCAGGGGAAGGATACTGCAAAATCCCCATTCCCTTCCCACTCCAGGGGAAGGATACTGCAAAATCCCCATTCCCTTCCCACTCCAGGGGAAGGATACTGCAAAATCCCCATTCCCTTCCCACTCCAGGGGAAGGATACTGCAAAATCTCCATTCCCACCCCACTCTGGGGCCAGCCAGAGGTCGTATTTGCCGGTTCTCCGAACTACTCAAAATTTCCGCTACCGGTTCTCCAGAACCTGTCAAAACCTACTGAATTTCAACATGGCGTGCAGGCTGAAACTATTTTTTTCTTGTTTTCCTCCACTAAATCTAGGTGCATTTTATAGTCCCAAAAATACAATATGATTTCATCCTTACAGCAAAAGTCCTGAGAGATACAGTATATTAAGTTGACAAAGAAGTCTTGATTCCATAGAACCCATGAGTTCCATGTCAGAGCATGGAGGTGAATTTGGATCTCTCCACCATTGGCTTAGCACCCTAACCATAACACCGCATTAATTCTCCAGGTTCTAGCAAATGCATTTGCAAATATGCCAAATTTGGTTAGCTATGACTTTGGGTGGTTTCTCTCTCTCTCTCTCTCTCTTGATGGTTTAGAGTGCTGGGGAACCAACTCAGATGGTGGTTCAAACTCTACTTCATACCATAAATGCATAGTATTCTCCTTTCCAGAACTATAGAGTGATACTACAGAGTGCAGCAATTTGGGCTGTTCTGGAGGCTCCCAGGGCAGTACATGTAACACTGCCACAGAGAGGAGGGTCAAGCTATTTTCCAAGGCACTAGAAGGCCAGACAAGGAATAATGGACGGAAGCTGACCAAGGAGTGATTCAACCTGGAAATAAGGAGGAACTTTCTGACAGTGAGAACAATCAACCGATGGAACAGAAGTTGCCTTCAGAAGTTGTGGGAGCTTCATCACTGGAGGCTTTCAAGAAGGGACTGGACTGCCATCTGTCAAAAATAATGTAGGGTCTCCTGCTTGAGCAGGGGGTTGGACTAGATGTCCTACAAGGTCCCTTTCAACTCTGTTAAGGTGACACCCAAGGAATTAAAAGAGAGAGCTTTTGTTGCTTTTTAATCACAGTTCCTTATTCTTCCTTAGTGAGGAACTTATTCGACCTTTCAGAGGCAAGGTCAACACTTTGTAAGGAAATAAAAGGAGAGAAAGGATCCATTCAGAAGAAAACAAAGGAAGTAGTATTTCCAACTTTAAAAAGGGACTGATGGAATCTGGGACATTTCCAAACTAAGGTTCATTAACATAAACCACACTTGGAATATGGCATCCACTTTTGGTTGCCACGATGTAGAAAAGATGTGGAGACTCTAGAAAGAGTGCAGAGAAGAGCAACAAAGACGATTATGGGACTGGAGGCTAAAGCATATGAAGAACGGTTGCAGGAACTGGGTATGTCTAGTTTAATGAAAAGAAGGACTAGGGAAGACATGATAGCAGTCTTCCGATATCTCAGGGGTTGCCACAAAGAAGAGGGAGTCAAGCTATTCTCCAAAGCCCCAGAAGGCAAGACAAGAAACAATGGGTGGAAACTAATTAAGGAGAGAAGCAACTTAGAAATAAGGAGGAACTTTCTGACTGAGAACAATCAACCAATGGAACCTTCAGAAGTGGTGGGAGCTTCATCACTTGAGACTTTCAAGAAGAGCCTGGACTGCCATTTGTCAGAAATGGTGTAGGCAGGGCAGTGATGGCGAACCTATTTTGCCTTGCGTGCCAAAAACAGGGGGAGTGCAGGGGGGTCATGCACGGGCGTGCCACACCCATAATGCTATGTGAATGATCCCAGCATGCATGCACGCACAAGCAGCACTCCCCCCTTTTTGGCATGCTTTTTTCGCCCTCCCCAGACTGCAGAGGTTTTATAGGAGCCTGGGGAGGACGAAAACAGCCTCCCCCGTCCCCCCGGAGGCCCTCCAGAGGCTTCAGAAGCTTCCCTGAAGCCTCCAGAGTGTGAAAAACAGCCCTACAGGCAAACTGGAAGTTTGCGAATGGACTTCCGGCTTGTTCATAGGGCCGTTTTTTGCCCTCCGGAGCCTTCAGGGGCCTTCAGGCGGCTTCCCTGAAGGCTCCAGAGGGCAAAAAACAACCTATGAGCAAACCAGAAATGCGCATGCACGCGCTGGCCAGCTGACAGGGAAACGCCTTGCGTGCCCTGACAAATGGCTCCCGATGCCACCTGTGGCACGCGCGCCATAGATTCACCATCACGGGTGTAGAGTCACCTCCTTGAGGGGGGGTTGGACTAGATGACCTATAAGTTCCCTTCCAACTCTATTAATCTATTAAATCTGTTAAAGGGTTGTTCCTTCTAATGTGTAGCAGCAGGAAAGTGTTTGTTATGTTTTGGGATACATTCTAATTTCATTCTAATGATGAACAGTCTATCCCTCTGTAGCCCATGTCCTCCCATTAGCTCCCATTGCTTTCCGCCCAGTACAGAAATTTCTGTAGAAGATTGGAAAATTAAAGGGTATTTCTTTCTGACCGACCCAGATTGCATCCTGCAACATTATCTTGGGACAAGTATATTCACTTTCATTCATGAAAGAGTATTAATATAAAACACTTGGAAATCTGTGGAAAGGTAGAAGATACTTACATTTGGAGGTGTGATATGCCTGAGCTCAACTGGAGCACTGTTCTTATTTAGTTCTAGACTGCACCAACAGAGGGATAGAATCAAGATCATGTGACGGGTTAATACCACTTTATAATGCCTTGGTAAGGCCACACTTGGAATACGGTATCCAGTGTTGGTTGCCACAATGTAAAAAAGATGTGGAGACTTTAGAAAGAATGGAGAGAAAAGCAATAAAGATGATTAGGGGACTGGAGGCTAAAACATATGAAGAACGCTTGCAGGTACTGGGTATGTCTAGTTTAATGAAAAGAAGGACCGGGGAGACATGATAGCAGTGCTCCAATATCTCAGGGGTTGCCACAAAGATGAGGGAGTCAAGCTATTTTCCAAAGCACCGAAGGGTAGAACAAGAAGCAATGGGTGGAAACTAATCAAGGAGAGAAGCAACTTAGAATTAAGGAGAAATTTCCTGACAGTTAGAACAATTAATCAGTGGAACAACTTGCCTCCAGAAGTTATGAATGCTCCAACACTGAAAGTTTTTAAGACGATGTTGGCTAGCCATTTGTCTGAAGTAGTGTAGGGTTTCCTGCCTAAGCAGGGGGTTGGACTAGAAGACCTCCATGGTCCCTTCCAACTCTGCTATTCTATTCTATTGGTTTCCTCTTTCTCAGGGTGTAGAATTGGAGAATACCCATGTAGATCAGCAGTCGTTAAAGATGGGACAACCTGTTGAAGATCACACCTACAGCCATCCTCAATTTTACAGAGGTAAGAGATTTGGGCCTTTGCTCTCTTGATTGTAACTGTTGTGCAAATACCTCTGAGAGCCTCTTTTGTGTCTATACAACTTTGTCTTCCTCCTAACTCCCTAGTCCATGAGGCTCAGCAGCATTTCTGGAGATATCTCCCTATCCTTCCAGCCCTCTCCAAGGACAGTCTGAAGGTTGGTAAATTTTGTTAGGTTTTTGTCCCTTACTGTATGACTTCAGAGGAAAATCAGGACACTGGAGTGACTGGAAGAGAGGCATTTGACACTGGAAAGCAACTGGCAAGTAAAGTAGGAAAGCAGATTTCAAGAAGATAAGAGATTTCTGCCAACTGAGGGACAGATGAGTGAAGAACCTTCAGCCATGGAGAAAAACCCAAAGACAACTGAACTTGCATAATGTAATTCCAAGTCGTAAAAGAAGAACCATTTCATGATAAGATGGTAGGCAAGGCAATTAATTGGAGTTGCTTTATTGCAGCTTGTCACTGGCAATTCTTTGGCTCACCCCGTTATAAAAAGAACAAGTCTAAGGGATTCTATGTGTAACTACTATTTGGAGTAATTCTGACTTTATTTTCGTAGAGTTGAAATCTGACAATACGATCAACTACAGTTCAATTTAGCAGTACCCTGAAATGCTTTTCACAGTATCTCTAGACATACCAAAAATGACATTAGATCAGAGATAAGTTTATATTTATTAGGTAATTAGTTTTCCTGGATTACCCCTTTTATTAGAGAGTAAGTCTTTTCCTTCCTTCCTTCCTTCCTTCCTTCCTTCCTTCCTTCCTTCCTTCCTTCCTTCCTTCCTTCCTTCCTTTTCTCCCTCCCTTTCTTCCTCTCTCCCTTCCTTCCTTCCTCTTCCTTTCTTTTCCTTCCTTCCTTCCACCTTTATTTTTTCTCTATCTCCTTACTTGTTCTCTTCTTCCTTCCTTCCTCACAAAAAGTGGGGTTTTAAAAAAGTTGCACACTCTTTTTCAATAGGAAGGGCCGGCAGCTGTCTACCTGGAAACAAACTCTGCTCATTTGCCAGCATTTAAAAATATTTATATTTAGGGTAACTAACAGAAAGATGTATAGATAAGAACCATGGCAGAAACACAGTAAAACTTTCAAATTCATATTTTGGAGATTTTTAAGGGGAGATTTTTCCTAGTTTTCTGCAGCAACTAGAAAAGTCACCAACAGCTACTTTTCATGAACTTTTGTTAATTAAAAAAAAGGCAATGTTTAGGTTGCATTTATACTAGTGGGAGGAAAAAAATGACAGAGAAGGGGCTTCACAATTTCATCTTTGCTCTCAAAAAGGAGAAAGTAGCTTACTCCAAATATGCCCTCCCTTTACTCAGCCTTCCAAACAAATCAGCTTAAAGGGGCACGAGGAAGCAGCCTCTAAGAGAGAAAGATCAAATCTCTACAGCTGTAAATCCTTAGGATGAAGCACCACCTCAGCTCTTCCTTGGTTGGTCCGTGAAGATGAGGGGCGTTCTCAGTAAAACTATAAACGTTGAGCTTGCAAGATAGGGAACATTTCCAGATGTTGTTTGTGGGTTGGAAAAGCTGGTCCTTTGTGCTTAAAATATTGGGGGGGGGGAGGCAGGAATTTGGGATTGTCGGACACAACTGCTTCCTTAAATTGCAGAAACCGAGAAGTTTTGCTTAAAGTGGCCAGAGAGAAGATTTTTTTTTCTACAAAAAACCATTTGTTTGACCTGCAGAAACCAAGCATAGGTTAATGTAGAAAGTTCAGTGAGGCTCTGTAGGAAATTTTAGGTTGAGTTGTAAGAGAGTGGAGATTTCCCCTTCTTTGAAAAGCAGAAATGCCTCAGTTTTAAATGTTTAGTCCTACTAGAAAGAGTCTCAAGGATGGATTCATTTCTTTCAGCCCACGTTTGTTTAGCTTGCAGAAACTAGTCATTTCCTATAGAAATCTTTGGTTTAATTTGACTTTAAAGCATCACTTTTGGCTAATTCAGTAGATAGCTAAAGGGTTATCAGTGGCTAAATCCCTATTTTTGTTACTGCAAAGAAATGGCAAAAAATAACATTTTGTTTCTATAGCACTATTTTAAAACAGGTTAATTCTTGATTAGGGTTGAACTGTAGTTGGTTTCTGTCTGACTCTATCCTGAGTTAAAAACTATTAAAAACTAGAGGGGAAAATAGAAGCAGACTGTCCATTCCCCCCCCCCCCTATTTTAATGTTACCTGTTTGAGACTGCTTTCAAAAAGGGAAATGTGCCAAAGATGGAAAGTTGGAAAATTGAATTCTGCACAGCAGGCAAATTGAAATTCTCAACGTTGTGATGTAGTAGCATCCCTTTGGGGAGAGGGGGCTGTCTATAAATTTAATAAATTAAATTAATAAATTAAATTAACTGCAGTTCTCATCAGCTACAGCTGCATGACAAACCCCAAAAGATGGTTTGTAAAGGCTGTTTACTTCTTGGAGTTCTGTCTCTGCTTCAGGGCAGGAATCTAATTAAGCTATCCGGAAATGATACCTCAGTCATTATTTATTCAGTTAATGAGCAGCAAAATGAAAAAGAACAAAAACAGTAGACTAAATAATTACAACAATATACTAAAAACTAGCAAAATGAACTTCATAGTATCACATTCACTCCTCTATTACTAAGTTAATAGAGAGCATTGATAGCTTTTCAGCAAGTTATTCCATAATCAATTGGCCTTCCTGTTAGGAAGTTTTCTGCCAGTATTCCATTGAAATTTACTTTCTCACATCTTAAACTCCAGAGCTATAATTAAAACCACCAGTGATATTTTTTAAAAAAAGATTCAAGTGATTTCTATAAAAAAAAAGATTGCATCTATCAAAGTTTTTAAAAGGTTTTATCTCTTTTCAAACAAGGTTTGGCATATCAGTTTGTTTGTTCCCTTTCTATGACCACCTATCTCAGTCAATGATTCTGGACAACTTGCAATTCAGAAAATATATTACGATTAAAGATTTAAACAACAACATTTAAAACAAAAAGAGTAAACCGTTAGACACAGCCAATTCAAGATATAGGAGAGCAAGATGTTTGGCTAAAGGTTTTATCTCTTTTCAAACAAGGTTTAGCATATCAGTTTGTTTGTTCCCTTTCTATGACCACCTATCTCAGTCAATGATTCTGGGAAACTTGCAATTCAGAAAATATATTGCGATTAAAGATTTAAACAACAACATTTAAAACAAAAACAGTAAACCGTTAGACACAGCCAATTCAAGATATAGGAGAGCAAGATGTTTGGCTAAAGGTTTTATCTCTTTTCAAACAAGGTTTAGCATATCAGTTTGTTTGTTCCCTTTCTATGACCACCTATCTCAGTCAATGATTCTGGGCAACTTGCAATTCAGAAAATATATTACGATTAAAGATTTAAACAACAACATTTAAAACAAAGAGTAAAACGTCAATTCAAGATATACGAGAGCAAGATGTTTGGCTTGTTAGCAATAAAGCCAGGAAACTGGGCCCTTGGCACATTCAGTGCCCCAGACTCCAGGGTAATAACCAGTTCTGACAGGAAGATGTTCCATAGAGGAGGGGCCACTGCAGAAAAATCTTGCTTTTTTCCCTTTCAGTCTGTTGCCTTGAGGCTTAGTGTCTTCTCCCAAGTGGTCCCCATCTCCCTCTGTGCAAATAACTTTTGTATCACTCCAAAGAACATAGCTAAAATATTTTTCTTTTATAAACAGTTTTTTATTAGATAAACATTAAAAACATTGGATATAGCACAACATTCCTGGCATAAACGTTTCCATATAGTGGTTAGATCTTACAACAATTACATTTTATATCCATTACATAGGTGTGTGTGATCAGTCAGATTACCTGTCCGTTGATACTTTCTTATACTATATATAATTACTAATCATACAAACACGCATCCAATTCCTACCTATCACACATTCTTAATACCATATTTTCTAACTCTTAACTTGTCTGTGTTTTTCTTTCCCTCATTTCTAACCATCAGTACCATTTGTCCCAGATTTCGTGATATTCTGTCTCTCCCTTGTCTTTGAGCTCTAGAGTCAGTCTGTCCATTTCTGCGCACGTCAGCATCTTATTACAAAATATTTTTCATTAACACCACCTCGGACTTAAAATTTAGTTTACTTTATTATCATTGCCTCCCACACAATGAAATTAAGTGCCATCTTCAGTATAAATCATAACTATAAATATAAAACACAAACATACATCCTTCACATTCTATACAATTGAACTGAAAACTCCTGATAATGCATTAATATTGCACTATACATACAGTAGAATTCAATATAGTTACTGCCCTGGGATAGAAGCTGTTTTTCAGCCTATTTGTCCTTGTTTCTATTATCCTGTACCTTCTGCCAGATGGTAATAGTTCAAAAAAAAAAAAGGATGCCCAGGATGAGATGGATCTTTGAGAACATTTTGAACTTTCTTAAGGCAGCGGGAACTATAAAGCTCTTCCAAAGCGGGGAGAGGGCAACCAGTGATGCTCTTGGCAATGATGTTAACCCTCTGGAGTGCTATCCTATCTCCCACTGTGCAATGGCAAACCATACACAGGTGCCGTAAGTTAAAATACTCTCTATGGTGCAGCGGTAGAAGGTCACCAGCAATTTTTATTCAGTTGTTGTTTCCCAAGAAGTCTCAGGTAGTATCATCTCTGCTGGGCCCTTTTGACCAGTGCTGCAATGTGAGTGTCCCAGGTCAAGTCTTCTTTTATGATAATACCCCAAAAAACTTAAAACTAGCCACTTGCTCCACTTGGTCTCCATTGATAAGCAAGGGCTGGATGCCTGATCTATTCCTTCTATAGTCCACTATAAGCTCCTTGGTTTTATTGGTGTTAAGGACCAAGTTATTGTCTCCACACCATGAAAGCAACTCGATAGGCAGATTCATCCACCTTGGAGATGACTCCCACCACTATAGCATCATCTGCAAATTTAATAATAGTTTTACTAGCATGAGTGGGAATGCAGTCATGAACATAAAGAGTATAGAGTAAGGGACTCAACACGCAACCCTGGGGTGTACCAGTGTTAAGAATAAGGGCTGAGGAGATATGATAACCTAATCTGACCCTCTGAGAGCAGCCAGACAGGAAATCCATAATCCACAGGCAGGTTGAATAAGAAAGCCCAAGATCCATAAGTTTAGACACTAGTCTATGTGGAAGAATTGTGTTAAATGCAGAGCTAAAATCTACAAAAAGCATCCTCGCATAGCCCTACTGCTGTTCTACCTATTGCATCTATCAAAAAGCATCCTCGCATAGCTCTACTGCTGTTCCAAATGAATCAGAGCAGTGTGAAGAGTGATGGCTATAACATCCACTGTAGAACTATTTGTTCTGTATGCTTTTGATGACTGCTTCAAAACGCAATTCTCACTATTAAAACTAGATATAGTGGGACCTCTGGTCCCAATGGCTCAGACGACGAACAATTCGGGCGCCAACCGAAAAATGTGCTAAATGTTTCACTCACACCATGAACACAACCTTGGGTGCCGAATAAACACAGCTGCAGCGATTCCCCCTGCTGCAGCATTTTTTGTGTGCTCACGCATGCGCAGTTAATCTTGCTTCTGGTCACGACCAAAATCTGGTGCCAACCGAAGTCCTGGAATGGATTACGGTCAGCACCCAATGTCCCACTGTAGCCATATTCATTTCAGTGGTGAAATTCAATTTTTTTTACTACCGGTTCTGGCTTGGTGGGCATGGCAAAGGAAGGATACTGCAAAACCTCCATTCCCACCCCACTCTGGCGGCAGCCAGAGGTGGTATTTGCCGGTTCTCTGAATTACTCAAAATTTCCACTACCAGTTCTCCAGAACCTGTCAGAACCTGCTGAATTTCACCCCTGATTCATTTGTTTCATATTCTCCAATGTCTTCCCATCTTTTTACTCCTTTGGTTAGCTTTCTGCCCTGATGGTCCATCCTATGTCCTGTTTTGTGTGGCTCTTTTGACTGATCCTTATCTCCAATCTCAGAATAACTGATGACAACTTTTCTTGACCTTACAAGAAGCATTGCCTGAATTAGACTCGAAAATAGTCAAACCTTGTACATTGTTTTAGCATTTATTTATAACCAGTGGGTGAAAACCATTCATGTATCCCTTGTTTGTTGTCACTTCGTTTTTCAGAATTGAGTGGTTTTGGCACCAACTCTTTTCAACTGACAGGGAACTGGGTTGATAAAGTTGTAACGGTGAGGTATGTAAAGGCAATGCTTATTCTGATTACAAATTAGCATTTGGGGTGGTTACTTTTTTGGTCATTTCCAGGTGATTTTTAAGAGCCAATCCATATAGATTGGATTTTTCTGACTTTGGTACAAAATAGATTTGAGTTTAAAGGAGTAGAAATTGGCAGCAGGGAGATTCTAATTGCAAGATGATTGATTCACATCCACTAGGCCATAGAACAGAAGTTTCATTGATGTAGTCATTTAAAATATAAAACTAATACAAATACACAAGTGGATCAGTGGTGGGATTAAAAAAAAATCTACTGGTTCTGTGGGCGTGGCTGGGTAGGCATGGCATGGCTTGGTGGGCGTGGCAGGGGAGGGATACTGTAAAATCTCCATTCCCTCCCCACTCCTGGGGGAAGGATACTGCAAAATCCCCATTCCCTCCCGATCAGCTGGGACTCGGGAGGCAGAGAATAGATGGGGGTGGGCCAGTCGGAGGTGGTAGTTACCAGTTCTCCAAACTACTCATAATTTCTGCTACCGGTTCTCCAGAACTGACCAGAACCTGCTGAATACCACCTCTGAAGTGGAGATACAAAGAAAATAGGACATGTTCACAGTAACTTATCATCCCTGCAGGTAACCCTAATCTGATCTAAATGTTCCATCCTCTTTGAAATGGCCTTTGACTTGATGGCTATCTTCCAATACTTGAAGGGCTATCGCAGGGAAGAAAGGGTGGATATTTTCTCCGTAGCACCTAAGGGTAGGACCAGAAACAATGAATGGAAGTTGCTGAGAGAGAGAGAGAGAGATCCAACGTGGAACTAAAGGGGAATTTCCTTGATAGAACGATCAGTGAAATGGGTTGTCTTCTGGTTGCTCCATCACTGGAAGTTTTCATGAAAAGTTTGGAAACCATTTGTCCAAAGAATGCTATAAGGACTCCTGCCTTGGGTAGGGGATTAGACTAGAAGGCCTCCAAGGTCACTTCCAGCGCTATGAATCTATGATTCATGATAGGCAGGCTTGTTCCCTGCCAAAAGTTCATGTGAATTTAATACAATACAATACAATACAATACAATAGTAGAGTTGGAAGGGACCTTGGAGGTCTTCTAGTCCAACCCCCTGCCTAGGCAGGAAACCCTATACCGTTTCAGACAAATAGCTATCCAACATCTTCTTAAAGACTTCCAGTGTTGGGGCATTCACAACTTCTGGAGGCAAGCTGTTCCACTGATTAATTGTTCTCACTGTCAGGAAATTTCTCCTCATTTCTAAGTTGCTTCTCTCTCTGATCAAAATTCAGCCCCCTTTTTATGATGGCTGCAGTGCAGTGGGGGTTCCATGATCCCCTTTTGTGACCTTCCAACAAGTCAATGGAAAAGATTCACTTAACCGCTGTTACTGACTTAACAGTTGCAAGGGGATTCATTTAGCAACCATGGGAAGGAAGGTCGTAAAATGGAGCAACATTCACTGAACGACGGTCTTGCTTAGCAGCAGAAATGTTGGATTCCATTGTGATCATAAGTCGAGGGTCTCCCTGTATTGGACATGACAAAGATTGGCTCCGTTCAATGCAATATTTTTGAACCATTAAGAAGTCAAGTGTTCGTATTTGCACGAGGTGGGGGGGGCAGAAGCCCCTCTGTTTGACCCTGCTGTTCTCCCCCATCTTCAGAGAAGAAGACATCTTGATTGCTATGCTGAGACTGCTGGAATACGAACGTGTGGCTGTTGACGCAGAAGGAGCCATTGCGTTGGCTGCTCTCGTGTCTGGGAAACTGCCGGAATTAAAGGGCAAAAGGTATCAAACTATCCCAAAGCTCAGTTTAGTATATTTACTGGACTGTCTGGAAAGGCCACCCAAAGAATTTCAAAAGTTGTTCCCTAGACTGCAGAATTGCAAAACCACTTCAAGAGAGTTGACTTTGACTCAATGGAGAATGATCCTCCTGGTCTTACCTAGGCTTCCTGAAAGCACAAAGCTGACTCCTCATCCCAATAAAATCCCTTTTATTTAGTTCAAAGTGAATTCCTCGCCAGCAAAGTCCCGGCCAACAGTCTTTCAGGAGATTTCACAACTACAGACTGTTATCAGTGTTGGAGAGCTGCCAGGCCGATATCTTCCAAAAGCCACTCTGTAGTAGACAATACTTGGCAAGAAGTCAGGAACAGATTTTCACTCTAATGAATTGAACTAATTGTCTCCTGCAAACTCCCTTCCCCTTTAGCACCTCTTTATTCCCTATGGGAGGGCCCATTCATCATCCACCTGTGCCTTTACTACTGAGTTGACCCTTCTTCCTTAGCTGTTCCCTTCTCCTGGCAGCTCTGCGCATGCACACATCAGGAAGGCTCCAGCTGTTCTTCTGCCTCACTGATGTCTGACTCTGAATGCAGCTGATAACTGTCAGACGGCCCTGGCCCCCTCTCTGCCTCTGACACAGATCCCTCATCAGAGCCTTCCTCAGACTCCAGGACTGGCCCATGTTCCTCCCTAACTTCCCCACTGTCTAAGTCTGCCACCAGCTCCACTGGCTGGCCACAACAAAATGCTGCAAATGCTTCCTACATCTTTCAATCCCTGAGTTACTGGCAGATGGGTCAGATGGCTCTACAATTAGCAAGTACTACTTGGCCGTATCCCCCAGGAACTGCAAGTGGGGGGAGTATGTGGATGTGACAATGAAGTAGCTTCTGTTTTGTTCCATTTGGCCATGTATTGAGGAAGGAGAAAGGCAAGTGTATGAAATTTAAAAAACCTGGTACAATTCCTAAGTAGAAATTTTACCCTGGAAAGGACCTGCTCTCCATTACTACATACTTCCTTGAGTTATGGATGTTCAGCAGATGATATCCTTCACGTCCTTGTGAGGTTGACATCTTCATCCTCCCAGGTGGTGTAAAAAAATAATAAGATGGAACAAAACATGTGTTGGTTTTCTTTATAAATTTCCCTCCTAAAAAAACACGGATGAAGGTCTATCTTACCCTGAGCTGGAATGAGACAAGAGAAAAAGAGATTTTAGTCCATTTCACTCTGGAGAACTTTGTTCTCCAAAATCTCCTGCTTTATTGGCTTCAGGTTGTCCAAGATTCATTCAAAGGAATGAAAACCAGGAACTATTTTTTACTGTAAGGCTAGTTTTCCCCAGCCTTGCATTCTTCTGGTAGTTGCACCCACATAACAGGATGATGGATGTTAAAATTGAATAAATGGATTATTATATATGTAGGTTGGAGAAGAATGGAAGGAGCTGGGCAGATATGGAGACAAAGGTCTACACATCTTGAAGACTTGTAAAACAGGCATTTACTAGAAGGCTATTGTTAGAGATGGACAACGGGAAACCACATTATAATCCTTGATCCTATTAAGTCTAGCAATCCAGCTAGGAAAGGTGTTCTCCTAAAGGGAAAAATGGTTTGTTTCATTCTCTCCTCTTCTTTTAGAGTGGCGGTGGCTGTGAGCAATGGAAACATGGAACTCCCTCTGATGAGGCAGTGCATGGATCAGGCCCTTACTCTCGATAACAGAGTGTGCAAATTTACTATCACTACCGTTGACTGTCCAGGAGAGATTTCAAAGCTACTGGAAACCTTAGCTCGCGAGGAGGCAAGGTAGTCTAAATGTGCTTTGATTTTGATTGGGGACATATTCTACCGACCTGTTGTTCTGATCTAGGCTTCACCAAATCACGAAGCAGACTCCTTGTCCCGACAAAACCCCTTTTTATTAAGCTAATGTGAATTCCTCTCATTCACATCCAGCAAAGTCCCGGCAAACAGTCTTTCAAGTGTGAATTTACAACCACAGACCTTTATCAGGCTTGGAGAGCTGCCAGGCCAATATCTTCCAAATGCAAGGCTAGACCACAAAATACTTGACAAGGCGTGCCTGGGAGTCACAAACAAATCTTCACACTAATTAATCAAACTAATTGTCTCCTGAAAACTCCACTCCCCTTTCGCGCCTCTTTATTCCCTGTGGGAGGGGCCATTCACTGTCCATCTGTGCCTTTACTCCTGAGTTGGCCCTTGTTCCTTAACAGTTTCCTTCTCCTGGCAGCTCTGCGCATGCACACATTGGGAACAGTCTCCAGCTGTTCTTCTGCCCCAGTGATCACCAACTCTGAAGGCAGCTGATAACTGTCGGACGGCCCTGGCCCCATCTCTGCCTCCAATGCAGAGCACTTATCAGAGCCTTCCCCAGATTCTAGGACTGACCCATGTTCCTCTCCAATCTCCTCAGTGTCCGAGTCTGCCACCAGCTCTGCTGGCGGGTCACAACACCTGTATAGTAGGTTGAAAAGACTGAATAACACAAAAAATATTTACCATTATCACCAGGAAACCTATTTGGATGTGTCCATATAGTCACCAGGGCCTGAAGTTGCCTTGACTCCTTGTCAACTTTAGTGGAGATCTTGATGTGGTAGGAAACCAAGTTTCGCCCATGAAAATCCTCCATATCTAGAATACATGTATGCATAGAAAAGTTATTTGTTAGATTTATTTGCCTCCTATCTTGCCATGGGGCTATTATTGTTTTTTGCTTACAACAATAAAAAGGAAGAAAAAAATGAAAGGCATATAAATAGAAGTAAAATAATAGAACAATAAAACAAACAATCAACAATGGTAGACAACAAGAATACATATGATAACCAACAAGATGGAGGGGTGGAGAGCAAAGAGGAAGGAAGGAAGGAGATGGAATCTACCATCAATCCAGCAGACACCTCCAGTGTGGAACTCCCCCCCCCCCCATTTGAACCCAAGGCCAACCAGGAGACTCAGGTCTCCAGGTTCCTGTGAAAAGACAGGACAATGGGGGTGGATCTTACCTTAGTGCAGTGTTTCTCAACCTTGGCAACTTTTAAGTCCTGTGGACTTCAACTCCCAGAATCCCCCAGCCAGCAGCTGCCTTAGTCAGTAAGATGTTCCACAAGAGAAGTGCTACATCAGAGAAGGCTTCTGGACCCCACTAGTTAGAACTCTTTGACCAACAGATCCAAAATAAGCCGTCTCTGCCAGCACAAGTAGGACACCAGAAAGGACATATTGCATCTGAAGAAGAAAAGGTCCTTCCTTTATTTGCCCTAGCTCCCAGGCACTAATCTAAAAAGTTTAAGGTGTCCATTTAACATAGCAACTCCATAATTGTCTTTTTCTTTTAAAAAAAATAATCTCCATTTAAGAAAAATATACAGAAACCAAGAAATGCTTTGAGAAAATAATCTGTCTAACAGTGGTGGGTTCCTATCGGTTCGGACCGGTTCAGTCGAACTGGTAGTGGTATGGTGGCCTGGGTCGCTGGAACAGCGCCCCTGAACCGGTTCCCCGGTCTCTTCTGCCATCACCGGCATGTTTCTGCGCATGTGCAGAACAGTTTTCAGTCAACTGCGCATGCACGAGCAAAGCGAGCTGTGCTCACGCAAAATGCCCTCTCAGCGAACCGGAGTAAACCAGTTAGGAACCCACCATTGCTGCCTAAGCAATGGAAACAATCAATTCAATTCAATTCAAACTTTTATTATCAATGCGCAACATGTGTACAATAAAGTTGGCTGAGCCTCCCTTAGTGCACACACCCCCAACCTAAATACATATCCATAACTCACAGTGAAAGAAGGAAAATCCCTAACTCAGTAAATCACACCAACAAACACGCAATCCTCTATACATTTATGTTTGTAACATTACATTATAATCTATTGCGCCGATATCAGAGGTGAGTTCCTACTGGTTCGGACCGGTTTGGCCGAACAGGTTCTAACTTGGCAGCCTGGGTTGCTGCAACTGACAGCAACCCGGGCCTGCCACACCCCCGAACTGGTTCCCACGGCAGCACCGTAGACGTCGCCATCTTTTTTTTTGCTTCTGTGCATGCGCAGAAGCATTTTTTAAGTACTGTGCATGCGTACATAGGGTGTTTGTGCTCACGGCGCATCCCTAAGTGAACTGGCAGTAGCAGCAGCCGGCACCCACTCCTGACCGATATGAGCATGTTCCACGTTCCACCGGCCCTCCAAGTCTATCGTACTACATACTTACGATGTTATGTTGCATTCAGGAGTCTGACAGTCCAAGGATTCGAGCTGTTTTTCAGCCTGTTCCTGAGGTGGATTCTTACCGGTTCAGGCCGGTTTGGCCGATCTGGTAGTGGTTTGGCAGCCTGGGTCATTGGAATCGACAGCAACCCAGGCCTGCCACGCCCCTGAACCAGTTCTCCTACGGGGCCGCCATCTTGATTTCTGGTTCTGCGCATGCACAGAACAATTGTAATTGCACAAATTTATTTTTTTAAAACGTTTTGTACATGCTCGGATCTATTTTTGTACAAATGTGCCTGTGCGTGAACTGGCAGTAATGCTGGGAGCAACCTACCTCTGGCCTGCTCGTTTGGCTGCCTATGCTCCTATAATCTCCTGTCCGATAGTAAGAGAGTAAAGAAGGGCTGAGAAGCGCTCAGGGTTTGAGTCATCCCTGAGGATTTTTCTCACTCTGCTAAGGCAGCGAGTCCTGGCAATTTCGTCCATGCCGCGCAAGGCTCTTCAAACGGCTTAATTTCCATGCTTCTTTTCTCAAATGGGTCTTGACTGGTTTGTAGAAATGTTGCCCAAAACCTCCCTTCCTGCTTCGTCCCTGTGAGACGGAACTAGGCTACAACCTTACATTTTTAAAAATCTCTTTGTTCCAGAATCTTGAACATCAGACAAGAACAGCCATACATGAAGGCTGATTTGTTCACCAATGAGGTAAGCAAGGGAGAGGAGAAAGCGCAATGAAATTCCGTTTTAACTGAGCTCTGCCAAGTTCTGCATATAATACTTCTGAGCTGCGCAGGGAGTCCAGTTTCTAGCAATTCAGTTAAAAAGCTTTGCATTCAAGATGGGAAACCTGAAAGCTCCATGAAGTCTTCTCAATTTATTTTACAGGCTCCATCCACAACCAGTGATGGCATATTTGGCTTGTAAATTGATTGCAGGTGCCTTTTTAATATGGTGTTGTTGTTTTGCTGAGAAGGTTTTACATAAGATTAAAACTATGGAAACCTCAAAGGGGAGAAAGGGAAAAAAAAGAAAAGTGAGAAAGTCAAAGTCGAGGAAAGAGGAAAAAGGAAGGATAAAGGAACAATATCTAAAGCAATCTCTAATGGTTGGGGGGGGGGGTTGGTAGCAGTTAACAAACCTGAGGGACTCAGTGGCTAAGATGCTGAGCTTGTCAATCAGGAAGGTCGGCTGTTCGGCGGTTCAAATCCCTAGTGCCACATAATAGAGTGAGCTCCCATTACTTGTCCCAGCTTCTGCCAACCTAGCAGTTTCCAAAGAATGTATAAATGCAAGTAGAAAAATAGAGACCACCTTTGGTGGGAAGGTAACAGTGTTCCATGCACCTTTGGTGTTAGGCATGCCAGCTATATGACCACGGAGATGTTTTTGGACAGCGCTGTCTCTTCGGCTTTGAAACGGAGATGAGCACCGCCCCCTAGAGTCGGGAACAGCTAACACATATGTGCGAGGGGAACCTTTACCTTTATCTAACAAACCAAAGAACAAGGGGGCCATCTTTACCCACTCAAATTACATATCTCGGTTCCCTTCTTCCCATAAATAATCCTATTTCATTGGTCAACCCTGAAACTATCCATTTGGTTTTATTCAGCTTTAGCAAAAGAGTTCATACAGGCTTTCTAGTCCTCTATAAAAAAAAAATAGTTATTGTCCCTTTCCTAACCAGATAAGACAATTTAGCCATTTCAGCAAGTTCTAACATCTTTACAAGTCTACTCCATTATGGGGTATTTCTGTATTTCCCCCCCTCCCCCCATTTTCATGCATTTATAGCAGCCCTGTTGCAAACAAAACCAATATTCTAGTATAGAGATGGACATCACTTGCCTATAAAGTTGTCAAGAATCGGATAAAACTGAATGGTTAAAACAGCAATCCCAGGGTAGATGATTATTATACAAATAATTACCATGCCATGCATACAAAATCAATCATCCACGAATTTTTTCTAGTTGGCTATCCATTAGTCCTAGTAAAACTCTGATTTCAGCTGAAAATTAAGGGTTGAAGTTCTCCGGCATTTTGTTTTGGGTTTCATAAGCTTTCTTGAATGCTTGCAAAAACAGGAAGGTGGAGTGTGAATTAGACAGGGCTAATAATATAGTTTCTACTTACTCCCCATTTTGCCACAATTGTACCTTAGCAGCATTTACTTTCTTCCTTGTTCCCGTGAAGTTTTTTTATCCTGTCCATCAATGAGAAGGCTTAAAATGTTCTTAAGATACAAGTCTGGATTTTTCCCCCTTAGTGTTTTTTTTTAAACAAAGTTTTTTTTGTTTTTTGTTATATATTTTAACTTCTTTTACAAACAAAGTGTGGTCCGGGTTTTCCCCCTTTACATCTTCTCTTATGCCTAGTTCATTTTACATCATATTTCCATTTCAAATTTCAGCCATCTTATTTTCTTTCCATATTTTCCAACTGAACTTTAATTTCTTCTTAATATGTAAACAATATTATTTGCCCCTCCAAGTTAATCAAATTTAACATTTCATTTCCATCTATTATTATGTTTTACTATCGATAACATATATCCTCAAATTTAATTTTTTATAGTAAATTAATTATGCACAATTCTCTCCCCCCCCCCTTATTGTTAACACCACGCAGTGAAAACCTTGAAGTGGTAAAAATTAGTTAGGCTCCATTCACTTTGTTTGAGAAAAAATAAGGTGCTTTGAAAACTGGGAAAGGGGAAAGAATACAGATTGACAATGATTACAACCCATTAAAATATGTTTATGGAATTCCATAAATTCCTGCCTACCTTTATTTTATGTGGTGTAATTGATTGAGACCAATAGGGAGTGGTGTGGTGACCTATAGGTGGCGCTCTCAGCTCACAATCATGGAGGTTGTGAGTTTGATCCCAGGTAGGGGCAGATATTTCACTCTCTGGGCACAAAGAGAAAATATCTGCTCTGAGCTTTGCATAGGCATCAGGAAGGGCAGCCAGCAAGTAAACTCTCTTTTCCATTCACTTTGCCCCAACTCCACCTCAATGCAAGGGATTATAGGGTCATTAAAAGAAAATTGAGATCCATTGTTTTCTAAAACCCTGATTTAGTTCATCGAAATGTAATACACTTTTCCTTCCCAGGTGTCCTGTGTGGTAGAAACAAGAGACCGAAGCCATACTACTCAATTAAGAAAGATCCTCACAGAACGTTATCCAATGATAACATGGGTGGAACGGTGAAGATGATGACAGCTGGTGGGAAGCTCTTCTTTTTAAAGAATAATAATATGGAAAGCTAAATATATTGCAAGTAGCATTTCTTCCTAGAACATCTTTATACTTGGTGATTCATCAGTGGCAGAGTTGACGTATGTCTCCCCAAGAGGTTGCACTCTTAAAGAACTATCAATGGAGTAAATAGCTCTAAGTTTTATTTATTTCATTCAGGAGAACTTTTGCACAGATCCATAAAAGGCGTACATTAAACTCCAGTTCATAATTCTATCTGTAAGGAGTGTAAGGAGAACCAATAGAGATACAATATTACTATAGATGTTCTGCTCTATGACAATTCATCATTTCTGGGTCAATCCAATATTGCTACATCATTAGTCGATAAAAATTACAAGTTAAATGTTTACTAATTGGTCAACTCGCTGTTAGTTATTTCTGGCACACAGTCTGGGGGAAAAAGCACCAATACTGTCATCTTCATCTTTTAGGAGAATTGATCTTGCAAATATTTCCCCCCAAGTCTGAACTGTTTTATTTGAATGCTGTGGCCTAGAGGTGGAGCTCTTGCTTCACAATTGTGAGTTCAATCCTAGGTAGAGGCAGATGTAGGGTCTCCTGCTTGGGCATGGGGGGGGGGTTAGCTATTGTATTTATTTATTTAGTTTGTCACTCAGGTACCAAATCACAGGAATAATAAAAACCATGAATAAGAACACAGGAAATGGGTACTAATAAATGGGTAGGACAGTAGGACATTAAGCACGCTGGTGCACTTATGGACTAGATGACCGGCAAGGTCCCTTCCAACTCTGTTGATCTCTTAAATCTCTTCATCTAGATCATTTGGGACCTGGCAAGTACTTTGTATTAGGACCCAATCTTGCCATGGCTCAATTTAAAATGTTAGGTTTTTAAAGAGCACATCAGGCTACATTTTGGATTGGAGTTTCCTTAGGAGCCTGGTTCCTGCTTTTTTTTTCCTAAGTAAAATATATTTAGACCGCAAAGCAAGTTGAGTTTGTTCCTAGAGAGTCAAATCATGCAGAATTTGCCTTGTGTTTCAGCCTGGTAGGAAGAGGGAATATTCAAGAAGGAAAATTAATGAGTAAATCCATAAAGGTGGCATTCACATTAGGAATCCCACATGTATATATTCTTGGCAAAAGGTTCAGTCACTTGTAATCAACCCACGGTTTGCTTCCCAACACAGAAAGCCACAATTGGGTGTAATGTTCAAAATCTGCAGATATCTGAGTTAATAAGGCTGATGCATCTTTTGTTACTTAGTTGATGGTAGCAGATGGCTGATGTTGCCAACACACAGAGTTGATTGCAAGACTTGCTGTTTTATATTCATATACTAGTCGATAATCAGGCATTGCCCAGGTATTTATTTATAGGGGGGAAATGTCCGAACCAAACATAATGTCTAATGTTGGATTTTTCCCCTTATCGGAGGGAGCCCCCTTGTGGAGTACTGTGAAGCCGTTATCATGACAACTCCACTGTGCTGCACAGAAGAAGCCATTTTAAGGCACAATGGGCTGTATCTTAACAGAAACATACCCCAAGGGGTGTTAGGGATGTCTTACCACCACAGTATTTTTTTTCCAGAGAGTAAGTCCAAGTGTACCAAGTTGTGTTGAAATTGCTTTGAGGCGTTCCAGAGTTATACTGGAACACACACACACACATACACACACACACCCATTTTGATAGATGATAGATAGATAGATAGATAGATAGATAGATGATTGATAGATAGATAGATAGATAGATAGATAGATAGATAGATAGATAGATAGATAGATAGGATGATAGATAGGATGATAGATAGGATGATAGATAGGATGATAGATAGGATGATAGATAGGATGATAGATAGGATGATAGATTGATTGATTGATTGATTGATTGATTGATAGATAGATAGATTGATAGATAGGTTGATAGATAGATATGTTAATTACAAAGCCACAAGGTTAATTGCACAAAGTCACCTCTTTCTGAATAGTAAGTCGATCGCTTGCTCCTCCCTCATCTATATTGTTGAACTGGACTGGAACCCATTTCTAATTTGTAGAGGGACAACCGAGGCTGAAAAATTGAGTCTTGCCTGAGGCAATTTAGCAAGCCTCTTTTGACAACTCTTGAACGGTCTGAAGATCACACTTTTTTGCATGACCTGAAGAATTCCCCCCCTTAAAAATCACTCTCTACCTAAAAGATGTTTGGATGCATTTGGGGGTCCTAAAAAGATGCAAACTCTGTCTATTGAAAATGTTCTCCCGATTTTAACTTTTTTGTTGTTTTTGATTTCTTAAAAGACCTGTAAAAAGGATGTTTTGGAGCTGAACGGGAACTACAATGTACTTGATAAGATTCATATTCTGCCTTTTATATAGGGTTGCAAGGCAGCATAGGTCATTTTTCTTCCTAGCAATAATTCTGTCCGGTGGGCTATCCGTCAGATGCACTGTAGCTTGGGCAGCTCTGGTGAGTCCGTTTATTAGAATCAATGATCTCAATTCCACTTAAAGAAGATAGAAATTAAATTTGACCAAATAAAATGAAACCAAAATCGATTGCTACTTTTTATTTCTTAATGAGATTTAGAGGCCGCTTGATTGCAGAATGACTCTGGCCAGCTTGCATTAAAAAAAAATTGAAAATGATAATCTATGAAATGATTGGTTACAGAAGGTTTTACAAACAATGAAACAAGACTCGGCTACATTCAAAGAAACTTTTGTTCTGACTGAGGCTTCCCAAGAGCATGAAGCAAACTCCTTGTCCAGACAAAAAAAAACCCTTTTATTGATTTACTTTGAATTATGTTCATTTACATCCAGCAAAGTCTTTCAAGGAAGATTTACAGTCCCAGACCTTATCTGGCTTGGAGAGCTGACAGGCCAATATCTGCAAAACTTGGCAAGGAGTCTCGGAGAGTCACGAACCAATTAAGCGAACTAATTGTCTCCTGCAAACTCCACTCGCCTTTTGCTCCTCTTTTACTTCCTCTGGGAGGGGCTACTCATTGTCCACCTGTGGCCTTACTCCCAAGTCGACCCCCGTTCTTTAGCTGTTCCCTTCATCTGGCAACTTTGCGCATGTGCACACTGGGAACAGGCTCCAGCTGTTTGTCTGCCTCACTGATGTCTGACTCTGAAGGCAGCTGATAACTGGCATATGGCTCTGGCCCCCTCTCTGCCTCGGACACAGAGCCCTCATCAGAGCCTTCCCCAGACTCCAGGACTGGCCCATGTTCCTCCCCAACCTCCTCACTGTCCAAATCTGCTGCCAGCTCTGCTGGCCGCTGGTGAGCCACAACAACTATCCTCATTGACTAACAACATCTGTATGTAAAATAAGCTTGACAGATCTGAAATGTAATGAAGAAATGGAATCCGAAACCTCATTGTGCATTTTTATAAAATGGGCAATGCAATAATATATGGACTGAAGCTTCAACTGTAATGTGATACAGTTGTGTTCTGACCCAGCCTTGGCAGAAGCAAAAAACAGACTCCCCGCAAAGAAGACCCCCTCTTTATTTATACCTTGGTAAATAAACCAAGAAACTCCAGGCAAAAATCCTGGAAGAAGTTAACTGAAACAATAGTCCTTATCAGCACCTTATGATAAATGCAAGGCTGTGAGCTCCCACCCGGGAGGCTGCAAATTAATTCAGTTCAAACAGAGAAATAGACAAACCTCAGTTCTGGCAAGGCAGCCTTTGTCACACAAAACACACAAGGAACAAACTTTCCAGAAATGCGAACAGTTGTCTGTGACAACCAAAACACTCCCCTTTCCTCCTATTTGTTCCCCAGCCTGGGAGGGGCCATTCAGCATCCACATTTGTTTTGCTTCCCAAGCCAACTTCTTGTCCTCCATTGTTCACCTCTCCTATCTGGTCTGCCCATATGCGCATCTGGCACAGGACCCAGTTATTCCTCCTCCTCACTCATCTCTGACTCCAAAGGCAGCTGCCTCTCTGGCTGGCAAATGGTTCAGAACTGGCCCAAGTTCTTCCCCAACCTCCTCGTTATCTGAGTCAGGATTCAGGTCTGGATTTGGGACAGAAACTGCATTGGTCACACTTTTAGATGATCACTGATGGGAGTGGGATGGGGTAGTGCATCCATCCTTGCTTTATTTGACCTCTAGGCAGCTTTCAATACCATTGACCATGGTATTTTCCTGGAGCGGCTTTGGGGGATGGGAGCTGGAGGCCTGGTGCTATCCTGGTTCAGTTCTTTCTTCTGCGGCCACTCTAAGTCAGTACTGATAGGAGGGGAGAAATCCAACCCTCACCCACTGCTTTGCTATCAGGGTGTCTGACCAATGCCCCAATTAAATCATGAGCCTCATGCCAGGCTTCAAAAGAAATCCAGTTATTTATTAGCTTTGTCTACCTTCACTTGGCTAAGATTTAGATCCCACCACACTACCCTGTAGAGATTCATTGGTGGATCGAGTAATATTAAAGTGGTGGGGAAGAGATCTGGTCTCTCCAAGAGAAGTTCCTGAAACAGACACTGTTGATACAGTTTCCTACAAAAAAAAGGGGGGGGGATCATACACGATTAGAAGTTCAATTGTGCAGGATCACATAATATGCTCAACTACCAAGACACTGATTTGAGGGGAGGATGAAGTCTCTTCTTGACTCTTCACAAGACTTTGAAGACTTCTACAGCTCCCTGCTCCTCAGCACCCCAATGGAACCTTTCCCGTTTCTTGAGCAGATTAGAAAGGAGAGCAGTCAAGGCAGCGATGGGGAACAAATGTGCAATAAGAGTTCGTGAACCCCAACAGTCGCTGCATGTCTTTGACCCGCCGGGGAAATTGCCACACCTGCAATGACATTCTCGGGGTCCATCTCCACCCTGGATCACCCTACAATGACCCAGAAAGTCGATTGTGGTTTGTGCGAACTGGCACTTCCCTCTGGCGCTTTACAATAGCTGTCGGTGATGGAGATGGTTGGCCTATTGCCCCTTGAGCCCAACCTACAGAGCCCAGAGGTGGGTTGCTCCCAGTTCAGCTTGGTTCGAGTGAACCGGTAGTGGAATCCAGGCCTGGGTAGCAGAAGCAGCAGCGACCCAGGCCTGACATGCCCCCGAACCAGTTCCATCACCGCCACTGGGCCTCCGCCATTTTGGTTGTTAGTGATTGCACGTGTGCAGTTCATTGTAAATTGTTCTGCACATGCGTGAAGAACAATTTACCTTGAAAAGCATGGGCACATGTAGTGCACGCGCATGGGTTGCAATCCAGTAGTAAAACCGGCAGCAACCCACCCCTGATGGAACCCTCTAGGCCGGGCCATGCCCATTTCCCGCCGTTGCTCCTACTGCCACTTTGGGTGCGTTAGCAGGACATTTAGCCACCATATGGCCTTGGCCGCCACAATACAGGCAAAGGCCTTCGCAGTGGCGGAAATCCTTTTCAGCTTGGGTCAGGCAAGGTCATGCATCCCCCAACTGCATCGGCTCATCAGATGGTGGAACCAACGGCAGCACAACCTTAATGGCTGTGGCTGCGGCCTCTGTCCGTCATTGCTTCTGTCGCTGCTGAAGCCTTGCATCACTGCGGAGGCACAGGTGCATGAGCTCCTGCAGTGTGCGAGGGCATTCAGTGCCCACCAGCTCACCCAGGGGCTCTGATGAAAGACCTTCCTGGAACTGGTCCATAAACGCCATCTCATTCCAGGCTGAGTTCCTGAAGTGTTGTGTGCCGACGTTTGAACTGGCCAAGAGTCCTTGCACTCGTTGGCGTTCTGGACTAATTATCTGGATCTTTTGTTCCCTGAACACCTTGATTTGCCTTTGTTTTGCCAAATACATTTGGGGTTTATTGCCATGCAGCCTTGGTGCAGACAGTGCTGGGCTGGACTAACTGCAGCCAGAGGCTGCTTGAGGTTTGTGGGGGGGGGGGGGGGGGTTTGTTCTCACTCCGCTCTGGGACTTGCCAGAAATGTGGGAGTGTTTGGGGAGATTTGGAGCAACAAAGAGGCAGTTTGAATTACCAGCTGTTTGTGTTACCTCTATGAAAACGTTGGATGCTTTTCACAGTTGACCTTTATGCATTATTATTTTGGGGCCCATGACATTTACGGTTTCAGTCTTATGGCTGAATAAATTGTGTGGATCCTTCACATGCACACCTCTCCAGCAAGCAGCTACCAGTACCGCAAAACATTAGCAGTGACACGTTAGAGTAGAGATGTAGAGAAACAGCTTCTACGTTATCGCTTTAAGTGCTGAAGAACATTGTTAGTTTATTATGAGAATTCTAAACACTGCGATCCAGATTATAATATTACTGTGTGTAACTGTGGGCCTCCAGCCTTACTGTAGATCTGCCTTTAATATAATGTGATGCAGATAAATGAGCAAAATCTTTTGTTTCTGACAGTTCAAGCAATTGTATCACAAAACTTTATTAGTACCATTCAGCCACTCTTTTGCTATTGATGGCTGGATTCCAGCCGTCATTGGTGTTCTGACCTAGGTTTCACCATATCACGAAACAGATTCCTTATCCCCCCCCCCCAAAAAAAACCCTTTTTATTTGGCTAATGTGAATTCCTAGCATTCACATCCAGCAAAGTCCCGGCAAACAGACTTTCGAGGGTGAATTGCAACCACAGACCTTATCAGTCCTTGGAGAGTTGCCAGACCGATAGCTTCCAAGCACAATGCTGTACAAGGAAATACTTGGCAAGGAGTCTCTGTAAGTCATGAGCAAATCTTCACCCTAATTAAATGAACTAATTGTATCCTGCAAACACCATTCCCCTTTTGCTCCTATTTATTCCCTATGGGAGAGGTCATTCGGCATTCCCTTGTACCTTTACTCCCGAGTCGACCTCTATTCCTTAATTGTTCCCTTCTCCTGAGAGCTCTGCACGTGTGCACATTGGGAACAGGGTCCAGCTGTTCTTCAGCCCCAACTCTGAAGGTAGCTGATAAGTGTTGGATGGCAGTGGCCCCCTCTCTGCCTCCGACACAGAGCCCTCATCAGAGCCTTCCCCAGACTCCAGGACTGGCCCATGTTCCTCCCCAACCTCTTCACTGTCCGAGTCTGCCACCAGCTCTGCTGGCCACTGGCGGGCCACAACAGTTAGATGGATGTCTTCTTGGTAGGATTCAGACTGCAAAGGAAAACATGAGAATAGAGTCTCACTATCCAGGGAATTACAGTATCCTCAAAACGAAGGCCCTCCCTGCCTTATTGCCAAAGAAGAGGCATCCACTTATCCGGCATGGAGCAATCATAGAAATGGGTTCTATCAGGCTTTTGACTGGAAAGTTTATAAAACCTGTGTTCTGACCAAGGCTTCCCAAGAGCATGCAGCAAACTCCTTGCCCCGACAACAACCCCTTTTATTAATTGACTGTGAATTCTGCTCATTCACATCCAGCAAAGTCTTTCAAGGGAGGATTTACAGTCACATACCTTATCTGGCTTGGAGAGCTGACAGGCCGATATCTGCAAAACTTGGCAAGGAGTCTTGTAGAGTCACAAACCAATTAAGCGAACTATTTGTCTACCGCAAACTCCACTCCCCTTTCACTCCTCTTTTATTTCCTCTGGGAAGGACCATTCATCGTCCATCTGTGGCCTTACTCCTATCAACCCCTGTTCTTTAGCTGTTCCCTTTGTCTGGCAACACTGTGCATGTACTCACTAGAAACAGGCTCCAGCTGTTTGTCTGCCTCACTGATGTCTGACTCTGAAGGCAGCTGATAACTGGCATATGGCTCTGTCCCCCACTCTGCCTCCAACACAGAACCCTCATCAGAGCCTTTCCCAGACTCCAGGACTGGCCCATGTTCTTTCCTAACCTCTTCACTGTCTGAATCTGCTGCCAGCTCTGCAGACCAGCAGCAGGCCACAACAACCTGAAGATCTCACAGGCACAGACATTAAGGCCCCTCTTGGGCATCACACCTGACAGCAAAAAAAAAAAGTTATGACAAACTCATATGACATTCTGCCAAAACATGGTTTTAGGAAATCCAACTTTGCTCCTCTCTGCAGAATAGGATAGAGTTACAGAAGAAGGAAACAGAGAAAGCTGAAATCTTTCCCCTGATCAGCACTATGCCCCGGGCCTAGCCATTTTTTTAAGAGAACAAATTACTTCCATTTGTAATTTCTAGGTAACAACTTTAAAACCTCCCTGTCTCTTCAGTTCCAGCCACTTCAATTCATTCCTCTTTCAGTCTGCTGGTCTAAGAAGGTAGAGCTTGTGGAAGATTAATGCACCCATAATTGTAAACTTCTATAGTTGTAGGCTTGGGACCATCCACTCTACTTCTATCCATGGGCTGGCAGATATGCATAATCAATCGTACAGGGCTTTTTTCCTCTTCTGGTTTCAAATAGACTAGAAAACTCCTTAGAAGAGTTGGAAGCACTGTGAAAAAACAATTTGCAAAATTGTCTTGTCCTGCTAGCAAAGGTTTTCATTCAACCTTCCACTGTCTGGTCCCTCCAGATGTGCTCATCTACACTTTCCATCACTTCCTTGTCAGAGTTTGTTGCATAAATTCAAATCCAGAAACACATACAGATAACTGATGCAGCAGGATTCATTAACTTCTTTAATTTAATTTTATTTTATTTTATTAAATGTATAGACCGCCCCCTCTCCCCAAAGGGACTCGGAGTGGTGTACAGACCACAAATAAAACAATATACAAAACTTAAATATTTTTAAATACCCATAAAACAGATTAAGTGATAGGCTGTACAGTATAGTTAAAAATTAAAACAACCTAAAAAATCTACCCCTAAAAATTTAAAATACAGGCTAGAGGGACACAAAAACTACAGTTAGGCCAGGCCAGCTAAGTTGAACAGGTGGGTCTTAAGTATACATAAGAATAGATGAATAAATGTACAATACCAACAGGTGGTCCTTCCGAGTAAACACAAGGCAGGAGAGTTACAGGCAAACACAAAGCAGTTTGTTTCTTTTCAGCAGGGAAGCCCAGACAGACTGCTAGTTTACTTCTCAGAGCAGCAGACGGCTTTAGTTTCTGTTTCTATTCTCTACACAGACTCAGATCTGTTTATTTTTTATTTTTTATTTATTTGATTTATAGACCACTCCCTCTCCCCGAAGGGACTCGGAGCGGTGTACAGGCACCACATTAAAAACCATATACAAAGAATAAATACACTTAAAATCAAATTAAACCTTAAAGCTGTACAGGATGGTAAAAATTAAAAATCAACTTAAAACCGACCCCTAAAAATTTAAAAGTGCAGAATTGAGGGACTAAACTGGGATTAGGCCAGGCCAGCTAAACTAAACAGGTGGGTTTTAAGCTTCTTACGGAAGGAGCGTAGATCGGTAGTTGTTCTGATGTCAGGGGGGAGGTCATTCCAGAGGGTCGGGCCCATCACAGATAAGGCCCTACTCCTGGGCGTCGCCCGCTGGCACTGCCTCGTGGACGGCACCCGGAGGAGTCCCTCTCTGTGAGAGCGGATCGGCCGAAGGGATGTATGGGGCAGGATGCGATCCTGCAAGTACCTAGGTCCTGTGACATGGAGCGCTTTAAAGATGATAGTCAACACCTTGAAACGCACCCGAAAAGCCACAGGTAGCCAGTGCAGCCCGCGCAGGAGAGGTGTTACGTGGGAGTACCTAGAGACTCCCGCAATTGCCCGCGCGGCCGCATTCTGAACCAACTGCAGCCTTCGGCGCATCTCAAGGGGAGCCCCATGTAGAGAGCATTACAGTAGTCCAGCCGGGACGTCACAAGCGCATGGGTGACTGTGCAGAGGGCATTCCGGTCCAATAGGGGATGCAATTGGCGCACCAGGCGAACCTGGTGAAACGCCCCCCTTGCCACGGCCGTCACATGGTCATCCATTGACAGCCAGGCATCTAGGAGGACGCCCAGATTGCGTACCCGATCCACGGGGGCCAGCTGTTCGCCCCCAATGGCCAGTGATGGAAGCAACTGGTTGAACCGGGGTGCCAGTAGCCACAGCCACTCCGTCTTGGACGGGTTGAGTTTGAGTCTGTTACTTCCCATCCAGATCCGTACGGCTTCCAGACACCGGGACATCACTTCGACGGCATCGTTGGGGTGGTTCAGGGTAGAAATGTACAGCTGGGTGTCGTCCGCGTACAGATGGTAATCCACCCCGAACCCACGAATGATCTCGCCCAGCGGCTTCATATATGTGTTGAACAGGAGAGGCGAGAGGACCGACCCCTGCAGCACCCTGCAGGTGAGCAGCCTCAGGGTCGACCTCTGCCCCCCTGTCAACACACATTGCGCTCAGCCAGAGAGGTAGGAGGAGAACCACTGCAAAACGGTGCCCCTCACCCCCAGCCCCTCCAGACGATGCAATAGGATACCATGGTTGATGGTATCAAAAGCCGCCGAGAGGTCTAATAGGACCAGGATGGAGGAACAACCCCCATCTCTGGCCCTCCAGAGATCATCCACCAACGCGACCAAAGCCGTCTCCGTGCTATGGCCGGGCCGGAAACTGGACTGGCACAGGTCCAGATAATCAATTTCCTCCAGGTGGCATGGGAACTGTTGTGCCACCACACTCTCATAAACCTTCGCCAGGAAGCAAAGGTTGGAGACGGGACGATAGTTAGCTAACATAGCCGGGTCCAGGGAAGGCTTCTTGAGTAGGGGCCTCACCACCGCCTCTTTTAAGACGGCCGGCAAGAACCCCTCTCTCAAAGAAGCGTTGACTAACTCCTGGAGCCAGCCTCGTGTGACCTCCCAGGATGCCAGTATAAGCCAGGAGGGACACGGATCCAATAAACGTGGTGGCTCGCAGTCGCCCACGCAACCTGTCCATATCGTCGGAAGTAACAGAGTCAAACTCCTCCCAGAATGGCACCTCAAGACCCACCTCCGACGTCCCTTCTAGACCACTAAAGGGGACCCACTCGCTGCGAATCTGAGCGATTTTGTCCTGCAGATACTCTCCAAATTCCTCTGCTCTACCCTGCAAAGGGGCTTCCCGCGGCCTCTGTAGAAGGAGGGAGCGGTTCACCCTAAACAGGGCGGCAGGGCGGTTATCTGCGGATGCAATAAGAGTGGCACAATACTGACGCTTGGCCACTCTTAATGCCACAAGGTAAGTCCGTAAATAGGCTCTCACCTGTGATCGGTCAGATTCAGAGCGTGACGATCTCCATCTGCTCTCTAGGCATCTCTTGCGGCGCTTCATCACCCTCAGCTCCTCGGTAAACCAAGGGGCCTGGGTGGATCACTGCCGCAAGCGAGGCCGCAAAGGCGCAACCTGGTCCAAGGCCCCGGCGGCCGCACTGTTCCATGCAGCCACCAGGTCCTCCATCCGGGTGCGGGTCCGGGCTACAGGAAATGGCCCAAGCTCCGTCTGGAACCTATCAGGTTCCATCAGGCACCTGGGGCGGAACCATCTAGGACATTCCAGTTCTGCCTCCCCGCGATGGGGTGTAGCGGCTGGAAAGTCAAGCCGGAGAAGTGAGTGATCTGACCATGACAGGGGTGTAATAACTAAATCCCCTACTCCCAGATCACTCCTCCACTGGCCAGAGACAAAGATAAGGTCCAGTGTGTGACCTCCCTCGTGTGTGGGGCCCTGAATTACTTGGGTCAGGTCCATGGCTGTCATGGAGGCCATGAACTCCCGAGCTACCTCGGATGTTCCCCCTACCGATGGCAAGTTAAAGTCCCCCATGACCAGAAGTCTGGGGGTCTCAACCGCCATCTCGGAGATCACCTCGAGGAGCTCGGGCAGGGCCGCTGATGCATAGCGAGGAGCCAAGTATACAATCAGCAAGCCCAACTGCCTCCCTGGGCCCCACTTCACACACAGGGACTCACACCCGGTTATCTGTGGCACAGTGGACTCTCTCGGCTCAAGACCTTCCCTTATGATAACCACTACCCCACCACCCCTGCCCTGGGCCCGTGACTGATGAAATGCGTGGTAACCTGGCGGGAACATTTCCACGAGGGGGAGACCTCCCTCGTGACCCAGCCACATCTCCGTTATCCCTGCCAGGTCCGGCTCCCCCTCCGAGACAAGGTCGTTAATGAGGGGGGCTTTATTGGCAACGGACCTGGCGTTGCATAGCATCAGTCTCAGGCCCCGGCTCTGTAGGTCCTGACCACCTAGATTGCGGGGGTTGGGACAAATGACCGGCCGTATCCAATGACCACGGTCTCCCAACCGGTTATAGGATCTCTGTCTGCCCTCGCACCTACCCCTCCCCGCGACCGTTGGGATAGAAAGACCCTCTTCTGGAATGTCGCTATTCCCCCTCCCCTTAATAGCTCCGTGCACTCCCTTGCTCACCCCACCCGTCGGCCTGGCACTAGTCCCTCCCTCAGCCTGACTAACCCCACCCCCCACCCTGGGACCCCCTAAAATACGAATAAAAAATTTAATTAAAAACCCCCTGAGATTGCGCTTCTTCCACCTCTCTGGATTAATTAATCCCTCATCAAGGTGGGCCCTCGAAAGGGCGGAGGGCCATACTTGCGAGAGGGGGGACTCCCGCAGTAGGTCAGGTCTGCCCTCGAGTATATGATGGATTATATTACCGGCAGGGCATCAATTTGATTATAGGGATGTTACAGATGTTAAAATGCATAGTTAAAAATAAGTAAAAATTCACTAATTCCAGTAAGGTACGAACAGGCCTAAATCTTGGATAGGGTGGTAAGATGGTCAGATGATCAGCAGATGGTCATATAAAGTGCACATAGTCATATAGGTGGTCACATAGTCGTATAGATGGTCCCATAAAGTGCACATAGCCATAGTCCGGCACCTAGGAGCCTCCTACCCCCTGCCAGGCCTCCGATGCTAAAAGCCTCCTGCCAGGCCACCTAGCTTCCTGCCAGGCCACCGGCGCTCCTCTGACGCTCCTGCCAGGCCTCCTGCCGGCCACCGATGCTCCTCCTGCAGCCCCCCGACGCAAGCCGACATCCGATGCTCCTGCCAGGCCTCCGACGCAAGCCGACATCGGCCCGAGCAGCCCGAACGTCCAGCGTCTCCAGCTGACACTCCTGCACTCCGACGCTCCTCCGACGCTCCTCCGACGCTCCTCCGACGCTCCTGCGGACGCTCCTGCGGACGCTCCTGCGGACGCTCCTGCGGACGCTCCTGCGGACGCTCCTGCGGACGCTCCTGCGGACGCTCCTGCGGACGCTCCTGCGGACGCTCCTGCGGACGCTCCTGCGGACGCTCCTGCGGACGCTCCTGCGGACGCTCCTGCGGACGCTCCTGCGGACGCTCCTGCGGACGCTCCTGCGGACGCTCCTGCGGACGCTCCTCCAACACTCCTACCAGGCCTCCTGCCAGCGCTGCCAGGCCTCCTGCCGACGCTCCTCCGACGCTCCTGCCAGGCCTCCTGCCGGCCAGCGACGCTCCTCCTTGCAGGCCACCGACGCAAGCTCCTCCGGCTCCTGCCAGGCCTCCTCCAACGCAAGCCGACATCGGCCCGAACGCCCAGCATCTCCGGCTGACTCCACCCGGCGTCTCCAACCGACTCCAGCTGGCCGGCACCTTCCGGCCAGCGACGCCTCCGTTCTCGGCCGTTCTCGGCCGTCAGACCACCCTGGAGACCAACTCAGGTCTTGATGGGAAGCCAGGGTGGTCGCTTACTGGGTCTGGCCCTCGAAAATGGTAAAGAGGGCCAGGCAACATCCCTATTTTTTCAAACGAGCCCCGTGGTCCATGCGGAGCTCAAAGGCAGACCGCCATTGTCCCGGAAACTCCCATTGGCTGACTTAGTTGCTATGCCTATTCATTGGCTGACCTTGTTACCATGTCTTTCCCAGTCATGAATATTTTAACATTCCTGCCAACACAGCCAATGTCAATGTCAATGATGTCTATGAAATTCAACATAGAAATACTGTATGTTGCAATGATAGAAATGGCTCTTTGCTTGGAGCCCACCAGTAGGAATTCTTTGACTGGCAGGATCCCAATATGCCCACCCCCTGGCAGCACTGGTGGAGTGTACCAGTATTTTGGGGGTGAGATGGTTTCCTGGTGCCTGATTTACCACAGGAAGTCAGCATGAATCCTGTCCTGCCCTCCTCCCCAAAGATGACACATTTAAACTTTCTATATATATAATTTATTTACGGTCACAGACCAAAACACAAGTACTACAAAGAGACATAAGAGAATTGATCATAGCATCATAGCAATCAGTCACCAGAAGATTAACTAAGAAAAATTACAGTGTTCTCCTCTAATGGTTACAGCTCTTAAGAAAAAATTGGAAACCTGAGAGGTGATGTATGAGGAGTCATCTCCAAGGCAATATACAAACAAATTACAGCCATTAGGTCTAAAAGGGACAATTTCAGGAAGAGACAGTAGCTTGGATCTGTCTGCATTATACATGGGACAAAATAGAAGGACATGCTCCACAGTTTCAACCTCGGCTCTGTCACAAGGGCATAGCCGCTCGTTAATCGGGAGCCTCTTAAAACGACCATCCAAAAGTGCCAAGGGCAAAACATTAAAGCGAGCTAGGGAAAAAGCTCTTCTATACTTGGTAATGGTTAGAGTATAAAAATAGGAAGCCATCCTCAATCCATAATTATTAACTTGGTTGAGAGTCAGGGGGGAGCAAGTTTTGTTGGCTCTGGCTCGTAGGTATTGTAAATCAATGTCCACAAGCCATTGGACTATCCAAAATTGGGTGTCCTTAAGGCCATAGTTTCCCAAGGCATCCTCCGTAAAACCTAGCAGATGTAGTTTCTCCAGCAGCTCTTTCTCCCAGTGAGAAATATGGGAGTCCGCAAACGCCAGGGAGTGGTAGCTGCCAGGAACTGCCAGAAAAAGCACCCCAAACCACCATTTAAAGGTGTTAATCCAGGCCATACATTCCACCGATCGAATGCCCAGTTCCAGGTACATCGGGGCAAAACCAACACAAGGGGGAAGACCTAGAAGTTTTCTAAGAAAAGCCGCCTGAGTTCTTTCAATGTAATCCTTAAAGCCCCTTATCCAATTTAGGCTTTCTTGCTCTCCTGCTCTCAAACCAGAGTCAAGCCTTATCAGAAAATTAAATCTTGGGATTTCTGTGTGGAATTTGGTATGAGCCAGTTGATCTGGATGTTCCTACTCTTTACCCAAGATGCCTCTGATAAGGGGTAACTCTTCCACTTGATTTAAGTATTGGAGTTGTCTCCTGTGCCACCTTGAATCAAGACTTTGCAGCACCTCATAATGGGTTTGGCCCCCTATGACCATGGGTTCCAGGGGCTCATGGGGTAGTGACCTCAGAGTCAATCCAACCATGGATTTTAAGAGGCTACTATGGAATACTGGGTGTATCTTCCCTAGCAGTTAGGGCAATTTTAATTGCACGGTGACTGGGTTGATGATCTTTTACTATGGGGAATAGTCCCATAAACTTTGTCCCCCGTTTCTTGCTGGGGAGTTTTAACCTCAAGTATTTTATGAAGAGATAGACCTTCTCCCCCAATTGGAATGGCCATTGTGGGGCTTGGTGTTTGCCTGCCTGTTTTTTATAGGTTTGCATTGCTTTAGCTAGCACTTTCTTGACATTCTCCCAAGTTGCTTTCAGCATGGACATCCAGTCGGTGAAGCTGACTGAGGAGGGGCAAATCCCTTGGATATTCAGGCATTGGGACGAAGTCCATGACCCTCATTACTTTGAATGGAATTAGTTCCGTGCTAGACTGCTGATAGTTCATGTAACACTTCAGGTACTGTTCCATCATGGCATTCAGTTTCTCTGCCCCCCATTGGTGCTTAGATGACAGAGTGAGTCTCCACTAGGTTGGGCTTGGGGTGTTTCCTGATAGGATTTGCTGTGGCTGTGGGACAGGCCCAGTAGCCAATGCAGCTCATCGCTTCTTGGGGCAAAAAGTGGCCATGTGCCCAGGTTTCCCACAATAGAAACACAACCCCCTGAGCACTGTCTGATTTTCTCGGTCACTGACAGATGGGGTGTGGCTGTGCCTAATTCCATGGGCTCTCGCCAGGGTCTCGCACATGACCAGGACCATCCAGGTCTCCTGGGAGGAATGGCAACTTCTCCATCTCTGCAACTAAGTGTTGATCCAGATGCAAAGATGAACCAGTGTGTTGAGATTTGGAGGAATGTCGACCCAGACCAGCACGTCCTGGAACTCCTTTACCACAAGAAGTCAGCATAAATCCTGTCCTGCCCTCCTCTCCAGAAATAACAGATTTAGGCTTTCTTGCTCTTCTGCTCTCAAACCAGAGTTAAGCCTTATCAGAAAATTAAATCTACCATTATTCCACTCAGAAAAGTGGAAAACTAAAACAAGATGTCAAGTAAATCTCTTACAAACACTTGTGTCCTAATGACTGACAATAAAATAGCTTCAGTATCATTGAAAATATTCTGTGGGCCAAAATGATGCTCCTTTCTTTAATTACATTTTAGTCTGATTCATGCTCTTCGTAAACAGCAGATATAGAGACAAACTAAGCAGCTTGGAAGGTCCAGGGTCCAATTACCTAGAGGCTGTTTTGAGAAGGGAAGGAAGCCTCTTTCTGGTTCTTCTCCAAAGACTGAAGTAGTTGTAGACCTCTCCATGGAAGTTCTGACTTTACTCTGATAAACTCAGATCATCCAAAATAGCTGGTGCGGAAAATTCACACTCCCTGTTGCCTCATTTACCTCAGAAATTCAAACTGAATCTTCTTCTGACCTTCACTTGCCCCTTCCTCCACAGATAAAACCTCCATGAAGACTGTGACCTCACCCTGGTAGGCTCAGATCATCCAAAACAGGTTGTTTCATATTGTGCAGAAAATTCACAATTCCTATTCCCTGATTTACCTCAGGAGGTCAGCCTGAGTCCTCTCCTGATTGCCACCTGCCCTCCTCCCCAAAAGATAACAGATTTAGGCTTTTTTGCTCTTCTGCTGTCAAACCAGAGTTAATCCTTATCAGAAAGATAAGTCCATCATCATTCCACTGAGAAAGGTGGAAAACTGAAACAAAATGTCAAGTAAATCCCTCGCAAGCTTTTGTGTCATAGTGAATGACAATAAAATGATTTCAATGTCATTGAGAACCTTCTGTGGACAAAAAAAAAGCTGTTTCTTTTAATTATATTTTAATTCGATTCCTGTTCTTTGGATTGAGTTGCTGTATCTGATTTTTGCAAAGAACTCTGCAGGAATGGGATGGTGAGTCCAACTACCAAGAGGCCATTTTAAGAAGTAAAAGAAGTCCCTTCTTGGTTCTTCCCAAAATATTGGAGTATTTGGAGACCTCCATGAAGAATGTGACCTCACCCTGCTATGCTTGGATCTGTCAGCCTCTACTTTCAGTGCTTGCTATCAGCTGCCATAGAAACGGGGAGGGAGGGGCTTGAGATATTTGGGAGGGGAATTACTGGTGCTGGAGGAATTATGAAGAAGGGAGTTTTGTTCTCACCATCTTCTGAGCATTCTGTTGGCCTGTGTTTGGACTTGGTCAAGGCCAACCGTCTCGCATACCAACTTGATGAGGCATTTTGAAGATGCACCCCACATGACACCTTAGGGAGTAGCAGATTGGACACTGGGTTGGGGAATTGGGAGGAGGAGCTGGGTAAAAGTTTGATATGTACATGTTTGCGCCTTTTTGGCTCAGATCTTGCTTTCTTTTTCAGTGCTTTCAATTCATAACTAGTAAAATTACTTTATCTCTATTCAAATGGAGTTGTGGTTTTTCTTTCTTGGATATTGAAGGAGGCATGCCTGACATTAAGCAAGACTTCGCACCCATCCCGTTTTTAAGGGGTATTTAATATTTTTGCACTATGTATATGGTTTTTTAGCTGTTGTCTGTAGACCGCCCCGAGTCCCTTCGGGGAGAGGGGGCGGTCTATAAATACAATAAAATAAATAAATAAATAATAAAAGCTTCCATGGGGGGAGCACCCAAATGTCTAACCCCTGCAGGGACCAGGAGAAGACGATGGCAGGGGTCACAACCAGCTGACAACCAGAGGTTGACTGGCAGGCAGCTGAAAGAGAGGATCTCATGATGACCCATGCTTTACACTTTCTTCAAAAGGCTTGGGAACAATGCCGCTTCCATGTAAGTCTCGTTGAAAGGGAGAGTGGATTAGTCGAGCAGGCGGAGGGGGGAGCAGAAGACCTGGCTAGCCCTGAAATGTCCCTGGGAACGGCTACTGGAGCTGGGCAAGAGGGAGGAGCCCCAGCCCCAGCAGCAGCAGCAGTTCAAGCTCCTCCAAGAAGGGGGGTAACCCCTCAAAGGCACCAAATTCCAAAGATTCCTCCTCTTGGAGTGAAGTATGGAGGAGATCCCAAAGAACTGTGAGTTTTTCTAGTGCAAGTTTGGGATTACATGGAAAAGTATGGTGAGGATTTCCCATCAGAAGTTGCCAAAGTGAGAAGTGTTACTATGGCTTTGGAAGGCAAAGAGGCTGCCTGGATGGTAGCTTTGCATAATGATGATTCCCCCCTACTGAGGAATTACAAGGTGTTTATGATAGCCCTGAGGAAATGCTTTGATGACCCCCTCCCAAATCGAAAGGGAAGAAGCAGGATAAAACCCTTATCCCGGGGTGGGTGGGTGGAAGCCTGTGCCTGAGTACATTCAGAAGTTTTGCGAGCTGTCTGTGCATATGCGGGGGTGGTCCGAGGAGGCACCAAGAGCAGGACAGGAGAGGCATCTGGGACCCAACTGCTATGCAAGACATGGCCAAAACTGATCCCGGCTGGTGGGAAAGGACCTGGCTGGCAGCTAGGGAGAGGCTAAGAAACCACCCTAGAAGGTGTGGAAGTTGCTGATGCCTTCCTCCAGACCAGGAGAAGGAACCCTCCTTTTCTGCGGGAGAAAGTGAGACTGCTCAGATGAGATGACCACTTGGTAAGTCCCTGGTCGGGCCCCATGACCATCCCAGTAGAAGTAAAAGTACCCTCGACTGGAGCCCAAGGGAAGATGCTGGCCCTTTTAGACTCTGGATGCACCTGATGTATAATCAGCCCGGATGTGTGGAGAAAATGGCTTTAAGACTGAGAAATATGAAAGTACCCATTGGCTTTTGCCAGCTGGATGGGTCAGTTGCTGGGGGGGGGGGGTGGCCCATTTTGTAACCAAACCAGTGGAGATGTGGATGGGGGACCACCAAGAATCCCTGAGTTTCGTCGTGGCGCCTGAGATGGAATGGCCCCTCATACTGGGATTACCTTGGCTGCAGAAATGGAACTCTCACATGAACTGGTGGAAAGGGTGGCTACGCATCCGTTCAGCTAAGCCAACAGAGGGGGAGGGAGAGACTCCCCACATAGCCAGAGCTGCAACAGACTTAGCAGTTGCCACACATGAGAAAATTGTGAGAGAGGAAAGAATTCCAAAAGAATATTGGGACCTCAAAGAGGCATTCAGTGAAAGGGCTTCTGACAAGCTTCCCCCCCCCCACCGCGGCACAGATTGCAGCATAGATATCCTCCCAGGGGAGAAACTCCCTAAACCACAGATTTACTCAATGACCCCACAGGAACTGGAGGAATTACGCAACTTAAAGAGGGAGTTGATCCAACCAGCTAGGCCATGGGTGGCCGCACCGGTCTTATTCTGAGAGAAAAAAGATGGCTCTCTGCACTTATGTGTGAACTATAAAAAATTTGAATGCCATTTGCGTGGAAAACATGTACCCTTTGCCTCTCATGAAGGACATGTTGGCGCACTTGGCAAAGGGGAAAAATTTCACAAAATTAGATTTAATGGAAGCCTATTACTGGGTCCGAATAAAAGAAGATGAGTGGAAGACTGCTTCAACTGGGGTGTTTCTAGTTTAGACTGCTCCCCTTTGGACTACATGGGGTGCCAGCCATTTTTATGCAGCTGATTAATGAGGTGCTACATGAACACCTGTAAAAGGGGGTGTTAGTTTATCTGACTGACATCCTCATGTACACGGAAGCACTTGAGGAACACATAAAACTTGTATGCTCGGTCCTGAAAAAATTCCGAGCTACTGAACTTTATGCCAAGTTGTCTAAGAGCAAATTTCACCAGGAGAAAATTGACTATTTGGGGTACTGCATCTCTCATGAAGGTATCGAGATGGATCCGGAGAAAGTCCGGGCTGTGACAGAATGGGCAGCTCCTCGCACCCGCAAACAGCTATAAACGTTTTTTGGAATTGCTAACTTTTACTGCCATTTTATCCCCTCATTCGCTAGCATAGCACTGCCAATAACGAGTCTCTTAAAATCAAAGGGGGATGCAAAACCAAAGCCTAGTAAGCCTTTGAAATGGACTATGGAATGTTACGCGGCCTTCGAGAAGTTGAAATGGCTGTTTGCAGCTGAACCTGTTTTAAAACACCCCGACATGGATGCACCTTTTGTGGTCCAAGATGCAAGTGATGTGGCGGTGGGGGCAGTGCTGCTCCAAGATGCAGATGGAAAGCTGCAACCTTGCACCTACACCTCCCATAAACTAACAGAAACAGATGGGCACTTTGGGGAAAGGAAGCTTTTGCAGTCTGGTGGGCCTTGCTAACTTGGCGGCATTTCCTTGAAGGAGCTAAGCACCCATTCGAGGTATGGATTGATCAAAAAAACCTTGAAGCGTTGAAAACCCTGAAGAAATTGTCACCTAAACAAATTTGCTGGGCACAACCTTTTAACCGGTTTAACTTTACACTAAAATACATCCCTGGGGGAAAGAACTTTATGGCTGATGCCTTATCCAGGCTTCCCCAGTACAATGGGGCCAAATCAGTGGTGATTCATCCAGTCATTGCAGCCAAACACCTAGCTGCTCTGGTGGTCACCAGGAGCCAGGGAAAAGTGGATTTGGAAGTGCCATCTGATTTGATGAAAAGACTGAAGGAAAGCCTTGCATCTGCTGAATGGTTCAAGCTATACTCCGATGAGTGCACGGTGCAGGATGTCTTTGTGTGGGTTTGAGCCAAACTATATGTTCCTGCTGGTCTAAAAAGCGTTGTCCTTCAACAGGCCCATGACTCAAAATTGGCAGGGCATTTTGGGTTCATAAAGATATTACATTTGGTTAAAAGGCAATTCTGGGGGCCTTCACTGAAAAAGACATAGAATCTTATATTGCTAGTTGACCTGTATGTGCAGCTGCAAAGCGATCATCATGGAAATCTCAAGGAATGCTTCAAAGTGTCGCCAGACCTGGTGCCCAGTGGAAGGAGATATCGATGGATTTTATTGTCGAGTTACCAGAAAGCCAGGGAATTACTGTGATCTGGGTAATCACCGATTAGTTCTCTAAGCAAGTGCATTTTGTGCCCTGTTCCAAGATTCCTTCATCAAAAACACTGGCTAAACTATTTATTTTACACGTGTATAGGTTACATGGAGTTCCTGAATGCATTATTTCAGATAGGGGGAGTCCAATTCACTTCCCTCTTCTGGAAAGAGTTTCTGAAGCTAATAGGCTCCACCCAGGGTCTATGCTCCACCCACCACCTGCAGACTAATGGGGCCCGTGAGAGGGCTAACTCGGTTCTAGAGCAGTATCTTAGGTGCTATGTCAATTATCAACAGGATAATTAGGCCGACCTCTTGCCCCATGCAGAGGTGGCATACAACAATTTGGTACATAGCAGTAGTGGAATGACCCCTTTTAAGGTAGTGTCCAGCCAGGAGTTTGTTCCCATTCCAGAACTGCCTCAAGAGCAACCACAAATCTTATCTTTGTCCGAGTGGAGTGATAGCTTCAAAGTCTCTGGCCTATGACTCGCAAAGCCTTAGACGCAGCTCACAAAGCATACAAAAGACAAGCTGATTTTAAAAAAAGGTCAAAGCCGAAAGAATAACAGGTTGGGGATAGGGTATTTTTGTCCACTAAATTTCTTCAGACTACCCAGAAACCAAAGAAACTTGTTCCTAAATATATGGGACCTTCCCTATTGTTAAAATTATACATTCTGTGTCAGTACAATTGGACTTGCCAAAAAACCTTAGGAGAATCCATCCTGTTTTTCATGTGAACTTATTGAAACCTGAACATACATCTTTAATGCACTCACCTTATTGAAGGAGAACAACATTTTGAGGTTAAGGAAATCCTGGATTCTAGGAAACAAAGGGGACGAATTCAATATTTGGTAGTTTGGAAACATTTCTCTCCATCCCATGCTGAGTGGGTGAATAAGTCTGATGTTAGAGCTCCCACACTCTTGAGAAAATTCCATTCTAAGTATCCTGATAAACCCTAGGTGTGATATATATAATTTGTATTGTTGTTTATTTTGTTGTCTATTTTATCTTCTTCTCCAGGGGTAATGTCCTTTCTGAAGGGGGGCTGAATGTCAGCCTCTACTTTCAGTGCTTGCTATCAGCTGCCATAGAAACGGGGAGGGAGGGGGCTTGAGATATTTGGGAGGGGGAATTACTGGTGCTGGAGGAGTTATTTCGTTCTCACCATCTTCTGCATATGCTGATGGTCTGTGTTTGGACTTGGTCAAGGCCAACCGTCTCGCATACCAACTTGATGAGGCTTTTTGAAGATGCACCCCACATGACACCTTAGGGAGTTGCAGATTGGACATTGGGTTGGGGAATTGGGGGGAGGGTGCTGGGTAAACGTTTGATATGTACATGTTTGTGCCTTTTGGCTCAGATCTTGCTTTCCTTTTCGCTGCTTTCAATTCATAACTAGTAAAAGTACTTTATCTCTATTCAAATGGAGTAGAGGTTTTTCTTTCTTGGATATTGAAGAAGGCATGCCTGACATGATCATCCAAAACAGTTTGTTCTGGATTGTGCAGAAAATTCACACTTCCTATTCCCCAATCTACCTCAGGAAGACAGCTTGAGTCCTCTCCTGGCTGTCACTTGCTCTATTCCCCAAAGATAACAGATTTTAGGCTTTCTTGCTCTTCTGCACTCACACTAGAGTTAAGCCTTATCAGAAAATTAAATCTCCACTCAGAAAAATGGAAAACTAAAACATGATGTCAAGTAAATCCCTCACAAGCATTTGTGTCCTACCAATGACAATAAAATAGCTTCGGTACCATTGAAAACGTTCTGTGGTCCAAAAACAATGCTTCTTCCCTTAATTACATTTTAGTCTGATTCCTGCTCTTCATAAACCATGAGATACAACGATCCAATCCAAGGAGATCTGCAAGGTCCAGGGTCCAATTACCATGAGGTTGTTTTGAGAAGGGAAGGAAGCCTCTTTCTGGTTCTTCTCCAAAGACTGAAGTAGTTGTAGATCTCTCCATGGAAGTTCTGACTTTACTCTGATAAGCTCAGATCATCCAAAACAGCTAATGCTAGATGGTGTGGAAAATTCACACTCCCTGTTGCTACCCACGGTGCACCATGGGGGGGGGGGCAACCTAGCTTTCCACCAGCTACCTAGCGGCATTTTGGAGGTTGTCCACTCAGAACAAGGTTAGTGTCCCACCGGAGTGGTACCTATTTATCTACTTACATTTTTACATGCTTTCAAACTGCTAGGCAGGCAGGAGCTGGAGCAAGGATGGGAGCTCACTCCATCAGGCAATGGTGAGGACTCGAACCGCTGGGATGCCCATGATATCTGGCTGACAGATCCAGTGTCTTTAAGCTGCTGTGCCACCACACCCTCCAAAGTGAAACTGTTGACATGAACTGAAACAAACCCAGGTAAAATCTTGCCTTGGCAGATCAACAGTTGGTAGGAAGCTGTTTCTTAGTGCTAACTGAAGGGTAAGTTTTGCTCAGACTTTTCAGTGAGCTATGCAAAGCTTAAATTTTAGCACCAAGAAGCCGCCACCACCAAGGATTTGTCTTTCTTTGGATTTGAAGCCATTTTAGAGAGAGATGCAAACAACCTGTCTTACAAATTCAGTTGCAGGTGCCTGGAGTTCATTTGGTCTTTGGGCCGAGCGTCAGCTTTCCAAAATCTATAGAAGCATAAGTAGCCATTTTATTGCTCATAATAATCCATTAGTTTCTGACATGATGATCTCCAGTTAGACTACATCTGTCAGGCCTGCAGCCATCTTTTCTTTTGGGTCTTTGGTCTGCCACGCTTTCTATTATTCTACTATGCATTTTCTATTGGGGGAAAATTGGATTGTTAGGAGTCACATACTATGTAGTCACAACAAAATTCTTTCTAGAAAGCCAAGATCATCCTTTGTCTCTGCACCTCACTGGAACTGGATCGGTGGAACTGCCAGCATGGCAGTGGGAGATTAGAACCATGTGATGGACTTGTGGGTGTGGGGGAAAGATCTTTTTTTTCCCCAGAAAATTTTATTGGTTTTTTAAAACATTTATAAGGAAAAGGGTAGGTGGAATGGTATACAAATTTTGGCAGTTGCAAGTATGGCAGACGCCCCCTCCCTCCAAACTCATAAGATACATCTATGTATAAAACATTAATACAAAATCGTATAAAATCAGCATATTAATTCTATAAAAAATTTTCAATCAGCTTATATATTATGATATATAGTCGAGATATAATTTCATTATTACTTTCGGTCTGTTTATAACAATGTGATTTTCTTATTCATTTTTGTGATCTGAGCTTTCTTAGTGTTGCCCCTTCACCCCCCGCTGGCAGAGCTCCGGCCCCTCCCGTGTCCTGTGTGACCGTTGAAGAGTCTTCTGTTTTTTCTAGGTTCGCTTTATTTTTTTCCATAAAGGCCTGAGCCTCTATGGGTGTATTGATTCTGATTCTTGTCTCCTCCCAGAATATCAGCATCCCTTCAGGCATCAACCATCTAAACCACACCCCTTTCTGGTATAATTTATTCGCCAATTGCGAATAATTTTTCCTTTTCTCCCTAATTTTTTTTGGGATCTGCTTCAAGATGGTTATCTCCCTGTCGTGATATGTCAATGCTTGCCCCCTTTGTACACCCAGAATTATGTCTCTTGTGCTTTTCCTAAGAAATTTGATATGGACCCCCCTGGGTACATTATGTGTTCTGGCATATGCTGAGTTCACTCTATAGACCAGGTCTATCTCCCATTCCATCTGTTGTTTATCTTTATGTATATATTCAGCTAAGATATTAGTCATGATGTCCCTTATGTTTTCCCCATCTGCTTCTATAACATTTTGAAATCTAAGATAAAAGGACATTCTCTCAAATTCTGTTTTCATTTGTTGGATATCAAGTTCTTTGTTACCCTTCTGCAAAGCTTCTACCCCCCCTCGCCTCCGCCACCCCACCCTCCACAAGGTCCAGTCTCTGTGAGTTCTTATAAATTTGAACTTGATTCTCTTTAATTTCTTCCTTCATTTCCTTTAATTGTTTCTTAATTTCTTCCTGGCCCTGTATGAGTTGCTGAAGCATTTGTTGCAAATCCATCTCTGTACTCTTAGGTTGCATCAGTTCTGTAATCTTTGACTGTGTGGCAGGACTAGATGTTGCAGATGTCGGTGCAGAGGTAGCAAAGCCAGGTTTTCCAGGTGGTGGTCTTTTTGGAGACATAGTTTATAAAGCAGAGAAATCAGTCAGTGTAGAGACTGGACAGCTGAAGAGGTAGAGCAGGCAGATGAGTTCAGGAGGCAGAAGATCCAAGCAGCTGGGAGTTTCTTTAGTCAGTCTAGCAATAGAGAAAAATTTTCTCTCCAGAGGGTTCAGAAAATAGCAATCCACAAGAGATTCTTCTGGGTGACACGGAGACAAAGACCGGAAGCCTGAATTTTAAAGGTGGAGTCAGGTTTCACAGTTCATGAAGACAACGGAAGTGTGCCATCTTGCCCTGCCAGCTTTGGGCTCAGAGGCATAACAAGGTTTTAAAAGTTCAGAAAATTCTCAGTTCACCCATAAGTTCTGGAACTAAATCCAATGAAAGTCACTTTTACAGGGGTGAGGCATCATTAGTTGGCTCTCCCCCCTCCTCCTTCCCCTGGGGGCGAAAGCAAAATCTTCTCAAGCCGCTTGTCCAAGGGGGGGGGAATCCCCCTCCCTCTAGCCGCACCTCCAGCAAGAATCCGAAAGTTTAACTTTTAAAAACGCTGGAAAGTCCATCAATTCAAAAAGAAAGGGAGTGAAGAAAGGAAGCCTCTCACCATACCGCCGCTGCTTCCTTCAAAAGTATGTTGTCCGATCGGCATGGAGCGAGACGCCCGCGCGCCCTCCGATACTGCTCCCCGGTGCCTAGAGCGAAGCGGAGAAGCCCCACCAGCCGCCACCAATGCCAGGGCCCTCCGTGAGCCGCTCCCTCGGCAGGACGCCTCTCCGGGGCGTCCTCTGCCCCCCCCAGAAGCGGGGGAAGCCCACCGGGAGAGCGGGAGCAGGCAAAGGCTTGCCCGTCGCCGTAGCCGCCGGAACCAGAAGTCTGTGGGGGAAAGATCTTGAACTTTTGACTAGGTGGGGAAAACCGGGAAGCTTTCAGATTCAGGTTTTCCCAGATGTGCCAACATGGCTTTCTTAATAAATTGGAACTTTGAACAAAAACCTTGTTTTATTTATTTATTTATTTATTCCTTTAAAAAACAAAACAACACATACAGAACAAAAGCAAGGAGAAAAACAACTTTCCTCAATTTCATCAAGCATGTTGTTTGGTTACAAGTTTTTGTGCATCAGTTTTTTCAGTTAAAGATAAAGTCACTGGTTATCCATTAAACATAACTAAATATTTCACTGTCATTGAGTATTATGTGTTCAGATTACCATTAATATTCTTTCATTTGTGACAACCCTTATTTCCTTGAATTCATAATTATCTATTAGGTAACAATAAGTCTTTATAGAATTATAATATCGCCTATCTCTAGAGAGGGAAAACAAAGATTAAAACAAAGGATTCCCATTAATCATATTGTACATTTATACTTTCAATTAACCATAATGTCACCAAACATCCACAGCTCCCAATATAAATTTCAATTGTTAATTATTAATCCATATAGTCATTAAGTATTTAAATTCATATATGAATCCATTGTTCATTACATCATCATTAGTCCATTTAATATACAGAAATCTGTTCTGACCCCCCTTCCTCCGTTGCCCACACAGCACACACACTCCAGAACAGTACAAGGGAACAAGGTTTATTACACCAACAGACAAGAGGTTTTGTGGCAGCAAGCCACCAAGACAGAACTCACAAAGATAGAACACACAAAAGCCGCTATCCAGCTGGCCAGGATCCCAGACTAGAGTTGCTGGCTTAAGTCCTTTGTTGACTGCTACGCAGAGCCTCTCCAGAGTCAACCCTTTTATAACCTAAAAAGGGCGTCTCCCAAACAGCACCTGAGAGCTCTTTACTGCCTATAATTACGCCCACGCTCCTTGCGTTTGTGGGCGCGCCGGAAACGGGCATCTAGAAACGCCCTGCTAAGTCCTGAGTCACTGTCCTCTCCGCTGCTCCAAGGCAGGGCATCGGGAGCCCTCCTCCTCGGGCTCTTACCGCTGCTCCATGCCTCTGGCGCCACCTGGTGGCCGACCAGACTCTCGGATTCCTGCTCAGCCTCCAAATCCTGTCCACGATCGCCCATCTCCTCTGGAGCTGACTCGTATGGAGTATCACTCTCGGAGTCTGGTGACAGCGGCACCGGCTGGGCCACAACATAAATCTTTCTAGTATAGAATGATCAATACCTAGTTATACCTAGATGTTAAAATCATTCCACTCTTATACATTGGGTTCATTATTGTTCTTCATGTATCATGTAAATACTGTAAGTACTCTATTTCATAATAAGAAAACTTTCATAGCAATAAGTATAGCTTTCTATTACTACATAAGAAAAACAATTTCATTTCCAGGTTTTTTTCATCTAACCATTGGTAAAACAAATCCCATACTTTATAAAATTGCTCGTCCTCAAGTTCTCTAATTTCAAATATAAGCTTACTCATTTCAGCACATTCCATTATTTTCCTCCTGTGTTGGTAATTTCTCATTTTTCCAATTTTTGGCAAATACAATTCTAGCAGCTGTTAAAACATTTATAATCAGATATTTCAAGTCCTTGCTGTATGTTTCTGGTATTATTCCCAATAAAAAGAGTTCTGGTTTTAAGTCTATGTATTTATGTATCATTTTCTCCAGCCACATGTGGATTTTAGTCCAATATCTTTTAGCTTCGGTACAAGTCCACCACATGTGGTAGTATGTGCCCGGTGTCTGGTGATATTTCCAGCATTTTTCAGATTTGTTCTTAGACATTCTTGCTATTCTCATTGGGGATGAGTGCCACCTGTAAAACATCTTATACAAATTCTCTTTATATGCAGTTGACATTGTCATTTTATAGTTTTGAGTCCACAGTTTTTGCCATTTTTCTAAATCAATCCCATGTCCAAAGTTTTTTCCCCAAGCTAACATAGTTTCTTTAACTTGTTCTTCCTGTAGTTTCACCTCTAATAGGTAGGCATAGAGTTTTTTAATTACTTTTTCATCGGTACCTGTTAAGATTTTATTTTATTTATTTATTCATTTATTAAATTTATAGACCGCCCCCTCTCCCCGAAGGGACTCGGGGCGGTGTACAGACACCGCATTAAAACCTAATATAAAATAGATACACTTAAAAACCAATTAAACAATTAAGGCTGTACAGGGTAATAAAAGTTAAAAATTAGCTTAAAACAACCCCCAAAATTTAAAAGTACAGAATTGAGGGACTAGATCGGGATTAGGCCAGGCCCGCTAAACTAAACAGGTGGGTCTTGAGCATCTTACGGAAGGAGCGGAGATCAGTGGTTCTTCGAATGTCATGGGGGAGGTCATTCCAGAGGGTCGGGCCCATCACAGAGAAGGCCCTACTCCTGGGCGTCGCCCGCTGGCACTGCCTCGTGGACGGCACCCGGAGGAGCCCCTCCCTGTGAGAGCGGATCGGTCAAAGGGATGTATGGGGCAGGATACGATCCCGCAAGTACCTTGGTCCTGTGCCATGGAGCGCTTTAAAGATGATAACCAGTACCTTGAAACGCACCCGAAAGGCCACAGGTAGCCAGTGTAGCCCGCGCAGGAGAGGTGTTACGTGGGAGTACCTAGAGACTCCCGCAACAACCCGCGCGGCCGCATTCTGAACTAGCTGCAGCCTTCGAGTGCATCTCAGGGGGAGCCCCATGTAGAGAGCATTACAGTAGTCCAGCCGAGACATCACAAGTGCATGGGTGACTGTGTGGAGGGCATCCCGGTCCAATAGGGGACGCAATTGGCGCACCAGGCGAACCTGGTGAAACGCCCCCCTTGCCACGGCCATCACATGGTCGTCCATTGACAGCCGGGCATCTAGGAGGACGCCCAAATTGCGAACCCGATCCATGGGGGCCAGCTGTTCGCCCCCAATGGCCAGTGATGGACATAGCTGGTTGAACCGGGGGGCCAGTAGCCACAGCCACTCCATCTTGGACGGGTTGAGCCTGACTCTGTTACCTCCCATCCAGATCCGCACGGCTTCTAGGCACCAGGACATCACTTCGACGGCATCGTTGGGGTGGTTCAGGGTAGAAATGTACAGCTGAGTGTCGTGAGCATACAGATGGTAGTCTACCCCGAATCCACGGATGATCTCGCCCAGCGGCTTCATGTATATGTTTTTTTTTTTCCAGAAAATTTTATTGGTTTTTTAAGACATTTATAAGGAAAAGGGTAGGTGGAATGGTATACAAATTTTGGCAGTTGCAAGTATGGCAGACGCCCCCTCCCTCCAAACTCATAAGATACATCCATGTATAAAACATTAATACAAAATCGTATAAAATCAGCATATTAATTCTATAAAAAATTTTCAATCAGCTTATATATTATGATATATAGTCGAGATATAATTTCATTATTACTTTCGGTCTGTTTATAACAATGTGATTTTCTTATTCATTTTTGTGATCTGAGCTTTCTTAGTGTTGCCCCTTCTCCCCCCGCTGGCAGAGCTCAGCCCCCTCCCGTGTCCTGTGTGACCGTTGAAGAGTCTTCTGTTTTTTCTAGGTTCGCTTTATTTTTTTCCATAAAGGCCTGAGCCTCTATGGGTGTATTGATTCTGATTCTTGTCTCCTCCCAGAATATCAGCATCCCTTCAGGCATCAACCATCTAAACCACACCCCTTTCTGGTATAATTTATTTGCCAATTGCGAATAATTTTTCCTTTTCTCCCTAATTTTTTTTGGGATCTGCTTCAAGATGGTTATCTCCCTGTCGTGATATGTCAATGCTTGCCCCCTTTGTACACCCAGAATTATGTCTCTTGTGCTTTTCCTAAGAAATTTGATATGGACCTCCCTGGGTACATTGTGTGTTCTAGCATATGCTGAGTTCACTCTATAGACCAGGTCTATCTCCCATTCCATCTGTTGTTTATCTTTGTGTATATATTCAGCTAAGATATTAGTCATGATGTCCCTTATATTTTCCCCATCTGCTTCTATAACATTTTGAAATCTAAGATAAAAGGACATTCTCTCAAATTCTGTTTTCATTTGTTGGATATCAAGTTCTTTGTTACCCTTCTGCAAAGCTTCTACCCCCCCTCGCCTCCGCCACCCCACCCTCCACAAGGTCCAGTCTCTGTGAGTTCTTATAAATTTGGACTTGATTCTCTTTAATTTCTTCCTTCATTTCCTTTAATTGTTTCTTAATTTCTTCCTGGCCCTGTATGAGTTGCTGAAGCATTTGTTGCAAATCCATCTCTGTACTCTTAGGTTGCATCAGTTCTGTAATCTTTGACTGTGTGGCAGGACTAGATGTTGCAGATGTCGGTGCAGAGGTAGCAAAGCCAGGTTTTCCAGGTGGTGGTCTTTTTGGAGACATAGTTTATAAAGCAGAGAAATCAATCAGTGTAGAGACTGGACAGCTGGAGAAGTAGAGCAGGCAGATGAGTTCAGGAGGCAGAAGATCCAAGCAGCTGGGAGTTTCTTTAGTCAGTCTAGCAATAGAGAAAAATTTTCTCTCCAGGGAGTTCAGGAAATAGCAATCCACAAGAGATTCTTTTGGGTGACACGGAGACAAAGACCGGAAGCCTGAATTTTAAAGGTGGAGTCAGGTTTCACAGTTCATGAAGACAACGGAAGTGTGCCATCTTGCCCTGCCAGCTTTGGGCTCAGAGGCATAACAAGGTTTTAAAAGTTCAGAAAATTCTCAGTTCACCCATAAGTTCTGGAACTAAATCCAATGAAAGTCACTTTTACAGGGGTGAGGCATCATTAGTTGGCTCTCCCCCCTCCTCCTTCCCCTGAGGGCGAAAGCAAAATCTTCTCAAGCCGCTTGTCCAAGGGCGGGGGAAACTCCCCCTCCCTCTAGCCGCACCTCCAGCAAGAATCCGAGAGTTTTACTTTTAAGAAACGCTGAAAAGTCAATCGATTCAAAATAGAGGGAATGAAGAAAGGAAGCCTCTCACCATACCGCCGCTGCTTCCTTCAAAAGTACGTTGTCCGATCGGCATGGAGCGAGACGCATGCGCGCCCTCCGAAACTGCTCCCCTGTGCCTAGAGCGAAGCGGAGAAGCCCCCACCAGCCGCCGCCGATGCCAGGGCCCTCCGCGGGCCGCTCCCTCGGCAGGATGCCTCTCCGGGGCGTCCTGTGCCCCCCCAGAAGCGGGGGAAGCCCACCGGGAGAGCGGGAGCGGGCAAAGGCTTGCCCGTCGCCGTAGCCGCCGGAACCGGAAGTCGGCTTCATGTATATGTTGAACAGGAGAGGTGAGAGGACCAATCCCTGAGGCACCCCGCAAGTGAGCGGCCTCAGGGTCGACCTCTGCCCCCCTGTCAACACACATTGCGCTCGGCCAGAGAGGTAGGAGGAGAACCACTGCAAAACGGTGCCCCTCACCCCCAGCCCCTCCAGACAATGCAATAGGATACCATGGTCGATGGTATCGAAAGCCGCCGAGAGGTCTAATAGGACCAGGATGGAGGAACAGCCCCCATCTCTGGCCCTCCAGAGATCATCCACCAACACGACCAAAGCAGTCTCCATGCTATGGCCGGGCCGGAAACCGGACTGGTACGGGTCTAGATAATCCATTTCTTCCAGGTGGCGTGGGAACTGTTGTGCCACCACACTCTCTACAACCTTCGCCAAAAAGCAAAGGTTGGAGACGGGACGATAATTAGACAATATAGCCGGGTCCAGGGAAGGCTTCTTGAGTAGGGGCCTCACCACCGCCTCTTTTAAGACGGCCGGCAAGAACCCCTCTCTAAGGGAAGCGTTGATTAGTTCCTGGAGCCAGCCTCGTGTAAACTCCCAGGATGCCAGTATAAGCCAGGAGGGACACGGGTCCAGTAAACATGTGGTGGCTCGCAGTCGCCCACGCAACCTGTCCATATCATCGGAAGTAACAGAGTCAAACTCCTCCCAGCCTAATCCCTCAAGACCCACCTCCGACATCTCTTCTGGACCACTGAAGGGGACCCACTCGCTGCGAATCTGAGTGATTTTGTCCTGCAGATATTCCCCAAACTCCTCTGCTCTACCCAGTAAAGGGGCTTCCTGCGGCATCTGAAAAAGGAGGGAGCGGGTCACCCTAAACAGGGTGGCAGGGCAGTTATCTGCGGACGCAATAAGAGTGGCACAATACTGATGTTTGGCCACTCTCAATGCCACAAGGTAAGTCCATAAATGGGCTCTCACCTGTGATCAGTCAGATTCAGAGCCTGACGATCTCCATCTGCTCTCTAGGCGTCTCTTTCGGCGCTTCATCACCCTCAGCTCCTTGGTAAACCAAGGGGCCTGGGTGGATCGCTGCCGTGAGAGAGGCCGCAAAGGCGCAACCCGGTCGAAGGCCCCAGAGGCCGCACTGTTCCATGCAGCCACTAGGTCCTCCATCCGGGCGTGGGTCAGGGCTACAGGACATGGCCCAAGCTCCGTCTGGAACCTATCAGGCTCCATCAGGCGCCTGGGGCGGAACCATCTAGGACATTCCGGTTCTGCCTCCCCGCGATGGGGGGTATCGGATGGAAAGTCAAGCCGGAGAAGTGAGTGATCTGACCATGACAAAGGTGCAATGACTAAATCTCCTACTCCCAGATCACTCCTCCACTGGCCAGAGATAAAAATAAGGTCCAGTGTGTGACCTCCCTCGTGTGTGGGGCCCTGAATTATTTGGGTCATGGAAGCCATGAACTCCCGAGCTACCTCGGATGTTCCCCCTACCGATGGCAAGTTAAAGTCCCCCATGACCAGAAGTCTGGGGTCTCAACCGCCATCTCGGAGATCACCTCGAGGAGCTCGGGCAGGGCCGCTGATGCATAGTGAGGAGCCAAGTATACAATCAGCAAGCCCAACTGCATCCCTGGGCCCCACTTCACACACAGGGACTCACACCCGGTTATCTGTGGCACAGTGGACTCTCTCGGCTCAAGACCTTCCCTTATAATGACCGCTACCCCACCACCCCTGCCCTGGGCCCGTGACTGATGGAATGCACGGTAGCCTGGCGGGCACATTTCCATGAGGGGGAGACCTCCTTCATGACCCAGCCAGGTCTCCGTTATCCCCGCCAGGTCCGACTCCCCCTCTAAGACCAAGTCGTGAATGAGGGGGGCTTTATTAGTGGCGGACCTGGCATTGCATAGCATCAGTCTCAGGCCCCGGCTCTGTAGGACCTGACCACCTAGGTTACGGGGGCTGGGACAGGAGACCGGCCGAATCCAGCGACCCCGGTCTCCCAGCTGGCTATAAGATCTCTGTCTGTCGTCGTACCTACCCCTCCCCAAGACCATTTATTTATTTATTAATCCAATTTATAGGCCGCTCCCTCTCCACCAAGGGACTCGGGGCGGTGTACAATTCATTACACAACAAATAAATATTTATTTATTTATTTATTTATTTATTATTCATATTTATAGACCGCCCCCTCTCCCGAAAGGGACTCGGGGCGGTGTACAGTCATTAAAATGCGTTATAAAATACATACAAAAACGGTTAAATAATTAAATACGTAGGTGAAGGAGGTTGTAAGACTGTATATAGAATAATAAATATAGTACATTAAAAGCTTATTAAAACCCCAAACCCAATTAAAATGAATAAATCCCCGGGAGGTAAAACTAAGAAAGTGCCAGGCCAGCTGATTGAAATAGGTGAGTCTTTAACTTTTGCCGGAAGGAACGGAGGTCGGTGGTAGTTCGAATGTCTGGGGGGAGGTCATTCCAGAGGGTTGGGCCCATCACAGAGAAGGATCTACTCCTAGGTGTCGCCCGCTGGCATTGCCTAGCAGACGGCACCAGGAGGAGCCCCTCTCTGTGTGAGCGGATAGGTCGCAGGGACGTGTGTGGTAGGATGCGATCCTGCAGATACCTAGGTCCTATGCCATGGAGCGCTTTAAAGATGGTAATCAGTACCTTGAAATAGCGAGGAGGAGATATACAAAAAACATTGTACAATACATAATAAATAAATAATCAATTAGTTAAGAACAAGATAATGCAATAAAAACAATTAAAATACCCAAAGTCAAACTTAATTTAAAATTTAAAAATTATCCAGGGGGATTGGAAAATATAGTTATAATTCAGGCCAGGCCGGCTAGTTGGAACAGGTGGGTCTTGAGTTTCGTGCGGAAGGAGCGGAGATCGGTAGCTGTCCTAATGTCGGGGGGGAGGTCATTCCAGAGGGCTGGGCCCATCAAAGAGAAGGTCCTACCCCTCGGCGCCGCCCTCTGGCATTGCTTAGTGGATGGCACCCGGAGAAGTCCCTCTCTGTGAGAGCGAATTGGTCGCAGGGATGTATGGGGCAGGATACGATCCCGCAAATAGCTAGGTCCTGTGCCATGGAGCGCTTTAAAGATAGTGATCAACACCTTGAAACGCACCCGAAAGACTACAGGGAGCCAGTGCAGCTCGTGCAGGAGAGGTGTCACATGGGAGTACCTCGTACTCCCCATCACTGCCCGCGCGGCCGCGTTCTGGACCAACTGCAGTCCTCGGGTGCATCTCAAGGGAAGCCCCATGTAAAGAGCATTACAGTAATCCAGGCGAGACGTCACCAGCGCATGAGTGACTGTGAGAAGGGCATCCCGGTCCAATAGGGAGCGCAATTGGCGCACCAGGCGAACCTGGTGGAACACCCCCCTTGCCACAGCTGCCACATGGTCATCCATAGACAGCCGGGCATCTAGGACGACGCCCAAATTGCGCGCCCGCTCCACGGGGGCCAGTTGGTCGCCCCCAATGGCCAGCGATGGAGTCAGCTGGTTGAACCGAGAGGCCGGTAGCCACAGCCACTCCGTTTTGGAGGGGTTAAGTCTGTTGTCTCCCATCCAGACCCATACGGCTTCCAAACACCGGGACATCACGTCAACGGCCTCGTTGGGGTGGTTCGGGGTGGAAATGTACAGCTGAGTATCATCAGCGTACAGATGGTATCCCACCCCAAAGCCACGGATGATCTCATCCAGCAGTTTCATATATGTTTTGAACAGGAGAGGCGAGAGGACCGACCCCTGTGGCACCCCACAAGTGAGTGCCCTCAGGGTCGACCTCTGCTCCCCTGCCAACACACATTGCGTCCGGTCGGAGAGGTAGGAGCAGAACCACCGTAAAACGGTGCCCCATACCCCCAGCCCCTCCAGCCGGCGCAATAGGATACCATGGTCGATGGTATCGAAAGACACTGAGAGGTCTAACAGAACCAGGATAGAGGAACAGCCTCTATCTTGGCTCTCCAGAGATCATCGACCAACGCGACCAAGGCCGTCTCCGTGCTGTGCCCGGGTCAGAAGCCGGACTGGCGTGGGAACTGCGTGGCCACCACACTCTCTACAACCTTCACTAAAAAAAGAAGGTTGGAGACCGGACGATAATTAGCTAGCTCAGTTGGGTCCAGCGAAGGCCTCTTGAGTAAGGGCCTCACAACCGCCTCTTTCAAGGCGGCTGGTAGGAACCCCTCACTAAACGAAGCATTCACCACTCCCAAGAGCCAGCCTCGTGTGACCTCCCAGGATGTCAGTACAAGCCAGGAGGGACATGGGTCCAATAAACATGTGGTGGCTCGCAGTCGCCCACGTAACCTGTCCAAATCATCGGAGGCAACAGAGTCAAACTCCTCCCAAAATGGTCTCTCAAGACTGGCCTCGGACGTCTCCCCTGGATCACTGAAGGAGACCCATTCCCTCCGGATCTGAGCGATTTTATCCTGCAGATATTCCCCAAATTCCTCTGCCCTGCCCTGCAAAGGGGCTTCCCGCGGCCTCTGTGATAGAAGAGAGCGGGTCACCCGAAACAGGGCGGCAGGGATGCAATGAGAGCGGCACAATATCGACGTTTGGCCACCCTCAATGCCACAAGGTAGGTCCTTAGGTAGGCTCTTACCTGTGTTCGGTCAGATTCGGAACGAGAGGATCTCCATCTGCTCTCTAGGCATCTCTTATGGCGTTTCATCACCCTCAACTCCTCGGTAAACCAAGGGGCCAGGGTGGTTCTTTGCCATAGGAGAGGCCGCAGAGGCGCAACCCGGTCTAGGGCCCCGGCGGCCGTACTATTCCATGCGGCCACCAGGTCCTCCGTCCGGGAGCGGGTCAGGTCGACAGGAAGTGGCCCAAGCTCCGTCTGGAACCTTTTCAGTTCCAACAGGCGCCTGGGGCGGAACCATCTAGGACATTCTGGTTCCGCCTCCCCGCGGTGGGGGGGAGTACCAGGGAAGTCAAGCTGGAGAAGTGAGTGATCTGACCATGACAGGGGTGTGATGGCTAAGTCCCCTATTCCCAGATCACTCGTCCACTGGCCAGAGACAAAAACAAGATCCAGTGTGTGACCTCCCTCGTGCGTGGGGCCCTGAATTAATTGAGTCAGGTCCATGGCTGCCATGGAAGCCATGAACTCCCGAACCACCTCGGATGCTTCTCCCATTGACGGCAAGTTGAAATCCCCCATAACTAACAGTCTGGGGGTCTCTACTGCCATCTCTGCGATCAGCTCGAGGAGTTCGGGCAGGGCCGCTGATGTATAGGGAGGAGCCAAGTATACAATCAGCAGGCCCAACTGTCTCCCTGGGCCCCACCTCACACTCAGAGATTCACACCCGGATGTCTGTGGCACAGTGAACTCTCTCGGTTCCAGACTCTCCCGTATGATCACCGCTACCCCACCACCCCTCCCCTGGGCCCGTGGCTGGTGGAATACACAGTAGCCTGGTGGGCACATTTCCACGAGGGGCAAGCCACCCTCGTGGCCCAACCAGGTCTCCGTTATTCCTGTGAGGTCAGACTCCCCCTCAGAGATCAAGTCTTTTATGAGGGGGGCCTTATTAACAACAGACCTCGCATTACACAGCATCAGCCTCAGGCCCAGGCTGTCGATCCTGGCCACCTAGTATGCGGGGTTGGTACAAATGACCGGGCGTGTCCAACGACCACGGTCTCCCAACCGACTGCAGGTATTATGTCTGTCCTCGCACCTACCCCTCCCTATGACCATTGGTATAACAAAGCCCTCTGTAGGAATGTTATTTCCCCCCCTCTCCCTCGCTCCGCTCACTCCCCTCCTGACCACACCTGTTCACCTGGCACTGATCCCATTCCTGGTCGGTTTAACCCTCCCCTCCCCTTTGGAGCCCCCTAAAACTGTTAAAAAGCTTTTTATCAAAAATCCTCTGAGCTTCCGTTTCCTCCACCTCTCTGGGTTAATAAACCCGTCATTAAGGTGGGCCCATGAAAGGGCAGAGGGCCATATTTGCGAGAGGGGGGACTCTCGCAGCCGCAGCAGATCTAACCTCGAATAAATATTATCTTACACACAGGGCCGCATGTGTTTTCGGGTGCTGTGGTTGTTTTTTTGTAGTTGCTTCTTCTGATGTTTTTTATAAGCCGGATTCCCTACAAAAAGGGGGGTAGTTGACCATCCCTGATGGAAAGGATGGGGTGTTGGATTGCCAGCTGGTCTGTAGATGGCGCTAAGATGTAAGTCATGGTGGGCGGTAGAAGTGAGCCCAAAGTCAGGATGGTCTGGTTAGTAGCTCGGAATAAGCAAGTGGAAGAGGCAAGGGGCAAGTTGTCAAAAAAGCAAGGCAAAACCAGACCCAAAGCTGTGTTCCGAGGGCCGTAGGACTGTCCCAATCTCCTCCACAATCTTCCTAGGGTCTTCCGGCGCCATTCTGCGCCTCGGGCCTCATACTCCCTCTCGCGCGCCCACCCCCGCTGGTCTGGTGCTTATGGCGACTGAGGAGTTCAGCGCTCGGCGTCTCGGCGTCTCCAACCGCCGCCGCCGCCTCCGCTGCCTCTATGCCGTCGCCTTTGGGCCGCTCGGGTTATCAGGGTCGTCCCAACGCTGTTATTCCCCCGCTATTCCTCCATTTCACTCCGTCCTCCGTCCCCCACCACCTCACACGAAGCCATTCAAAAATGCTCGGAAGATACCAGCTCCAGCTCCAAATGCTCCAAACGCCAAACGCCAGCTCCGAGCGGTCCTCCGAACGGACCGAACGGTCCTCCCGGCTCCAGCTCCAGCCGGCCATTCTCCTACTCCCATCCGGCTATCCGACCGCCCCGGTGCGCCAACCTGGATCCAGGACGACGCCAGGGGTGGTCGCCAACAGACTCCCCCGACCCTCGAGGTGGAAACAGGACCGGCAGCATCCCTACTTCTCAAAAAGCCCCCGTGGTCCTGCGGAGCTTAGAGGCAAGCCGCCATTCCCTCCCTCCCATTAAGATGGAAAGACCCTCTTCTGGAATGTTACTATTCCCCCTCCCCCTAATGACTCCGCTTGCTCCCTTGGTCACTCCCTTGTTAATCCCACCCGTCGGCCTGGCACAAGTCCCTCCCTCAACCTGACTAACCCCCCCCTGGAACCCCCTAAAACACAAATAAAAACTTTGATTAAAAACCCCCTGAGAGAACGCTTCGTCCACCTCTCTGGATTAATAAATCCCTCATCAAGGTGGGCCCTCGAAAGGGCGGAGGGCCATACCTGCGAGAGGGGGGACTCCCGCAGTAGGAGCAGGTCTGCCCTTGAGTATATGGTAAGGTTACATTTCCAACAGGGCTACAGTTTGGTTAGGGATGTTTACAGGTGGTAAAAAATTAATTTGTTCCAGTAGGGTATAACAGGCCCAAATCTTGGGTCGGGTGGTGGGATGATCAAATCAAATCGTCAGCAGATAGTAGTTAGTCCTGCACCAAGGAGCCTCCTACCTCCTGCCAGGCCTCCAGTGCCAAAAGCTTCCTGCCAGCCTCCTGCCAGGCCACCTGGCTTCCTGCCAGCGCTCGTCCGCCAAAAGCTGCCAGCCTCCAGCGCTCCTCCGATGTTCCTGCTGGGGTGGGAAGACAGGCAGTGAGGCTGGAGGGAGCCGATATGATGTTCCTACCAACTCTCCTGCTCCTGCCCGGTCTCCTGCTGGCCGCCAGCGCAGCTGGTCTGCCGACCTCCTGCCAGCCTCTCTCGGTGTCTCGCAGCATCTCCAGCTGACTCCACAGCCGACATCAGCCGGCATCGGGCCCGGCGTCTCTCAGCGTCTCTCTCAGCGTCTCGCGGCATCTCCAGCTGACTCACAAGCCGACATCGGCGCCCGGCATCTCTCGGCGTTTCTCTCTGCATTTCGGCATCTCGCGACCTCTCCGGCTGACTCCACCTCTCCGCCTCTCCAATGTAATAATAATAAAAATAATAATAAATTTTTATTTGTTAGCCGCACCCTCTCCTAAAGGACTCGGGGCGGCGTACAATAGAAGCACATAAAATATACAAATGAACAATACATATACAGATAAAAATAAACACATACACGTACGTACACATATACACATATACATGGAGGAGGTAACAAATATATAAAATAGAATTTAAAATTGACAATTTAAAACACCCTCAATTAAATTACAAGATTTAAAAAACCCGTCAGAAGCGATAAAGTAAAACTATGGTTGAGCCAGGCCAGCTAATTGGAAGAGGTGGGTCTTGAGCTTTGCACGGAAGGAGCGGAGGTCAGAGGTAGTCCTGATATCAGGGGGGAGGTCATTTCACAGGGCTGGGCCCGTCACAGAGAAGGCTCTGCTCCTAGGCGTCGCCCCCCGACACTGTTTGGTAGATGGCACCTGGAGAAGTCCCTCTCTGTGCGAGCGAATTGGTCGTAGGGATGTATGGGGCAGGATGCGATCCCACAGGTAGCTAGGTCCTGTGCCATGGAGCGCTTTAAAGATCATAATCAGAACCTTGAAACGCACCCGATAGACCACAGGAAGCCAGTGCAGCTCGCGCAGGAGAGGTGTCACATGGGAGTACCTTGTACTCCCCATAATCACCCGCGCGGCTGCATTCTGGACCAACTGTAGTCTCTGAGTGCATCTCAAGGGAAGCCCCATGTAGAGAGCATTGCAGTAGTCCAGGCAAGACGTCACCAGCGCATGAGTGACTGTGCGTAAGGCATCCTGGTTCAATAGGGGGCGCAATTGGCGCACCAGGCGAACCTGGTGGAACACCCCCCCTTGCCACGGCTGTCACATGGTCATCCATGGACAGCCGGGCATCCAGGAGGACGCCCAAATTGCGCGCTCGCTCCACGGGGGCAAGTTGTACGCCCCCAATGGCCAAAGATGGAAGCAATTGGTTGAACCGGGGGGCCGGAACCCACAGCCACTCCGTCTTGGAGGGGTTGAGCTTGAGTCGGTTGCCATCCATCCAGACCCGTACGGCTTCCAAGCACCGGGACATCACTTCAACGGCCTCGTTGGGGTGGTTCGGGGTGGAAATGTACAGCTGGGTATCATCAGCGTACAGATGATATCCCACCCCGAAACCACAAATGATCTCGCCCAGCGGCTTCATGTATGTGTTGAACAGGAATGGCGAGAGGACCAACCCCTGTGGCACCCCGCAAGTGAGGGGCCTTAGGGTCGACCTCTGCTACCCTGCCAACACACGTTGCGTCCGGCTGGAAAGGTAGGAGCCGAACCACTGCAAAACGGTGCCTCGAACCCCCAACCCCTCCAGTCGGTGCAACAGGATACCATGGTCGATGGTATCAAAAGCCGCCGAGAGGTCTAATAGGACCAGGATAGAGGAACAACCCCTATCTCTGGCCCTCCAGAGATCATCCACCAATGCGACCAAGGCCGTTTCCGTGCTGTGCCCGGGTCGGAAGCCGGACTGGCGCGGGTCTAGATAATCATTTTCCTCCAGGTGTCGCAGAAACTGATAAGCTACCACACTCTCTACAACCTTCGCCAGAAAGGGAAGGTTGGAGACAGGACGATAATTGGCTAGCTCCGTAGGGTCCAGGGAAGGCTTCTTGAGTAAGGGTCTCACCACCGCCTCTTTCAAGGCGGCCGGAAGAGACCCCTCGCCCAACGAAGCGTTCACTAGGCCCAGGAGCCAGTCGCGTGTAACCTCCCAGGATGCCAGTACAAGCCAGGAGGGGCACGGGTCCAGTAAACATGTGGTAGGTCGCAGCCGTCCACGCAGTCTGTCCAAATCCTCGATGGCAACCAAGTCAAACTCCTCCCAGAATGGTCTCTCAAGACTCGCCTCAGACGTCTCCACTAGACCACTGAAAGGGACCCATTCCTTCCGGATTTGAGCAATTTTATCCTGCAGATATTTCCCAAATTCCTCTGACCTGCCCTGTAAAGGGGCTTCCCGCGGCCTCTGAAACAGAAGGGAGCGGGACACCCGAAACAGGGCGGCAGGGCGGTTCTCTGCACAATATTGACGTTTGGCCGCTCTCAATGCCACAAGGTACGTCCGTAAATGGGTTCGTACCTGTGCTTGGTCAAATTCGGAACGGGAGGATCTCCAACGACTCTCTAGGCGTCTCTTGCGGCATTTCATCACCCTTAGCTCCTCGGTAAACCAAGGGGCCAGGGTGGATCGTTGCCGCAGGAGAGGCCGCAAAGGCGCCACTCGGTCTAAGGCCCCGGTAGTCGCCTTATTCCACGCGACCACCAGGTCCTCTACTAGGGGGCGGGTCAGGGCTACAGGAGGTGGCCCAAGCTCCATCTGGAACGTATCTGGTTCCATCAGGCGCCTGGGGCGGAACCATCTGATGTCTTCCAGCTCCACCTCTTCGCAGCGGGGGGTAGCACCAGGGAAGTCAAGCCGGAGAAGTGAGTGATCTGACCTTGACAGGGGAGTGATGGTTAAATCCCCTACTCCCAGATCACTCAACCACTGGCCAGAGACAAAAACAAGGTCCAGCGTGTGGCCTCCCTCGTGTGTCGGGCCCTGGATCAATTGAGTCAGGTCCATGGCTGTCATGGAAGCCATTAACTCCCGAACCCCCTCGGACGCTTCTCCCACCGATGGCAGGTTAAAATCCCCCATCACTAAAAGTTTGGGGGTCTCAACCGCCACCGATGCGATTAGCTCGAGGAGTTCAGGCAGGGCCGCTGATGTATAGCGAGGAGCCAGGTATACTATCAGCAGGCCCAACTGTCTCCCAGGGCCCCACTTCACGACAAGGGACTCACACCCGGATGTCTGCGGCACAGTGGACTCCCTCGGCTCTAAGTCCTCCCGAATAATCACTGCTACCCCACCGCCCCTTCCCTGGGCCCGTGGCTGGTGAAATGCTCGGTAACCTGGTGGGCACATTTCCACGAGGGGTAAACCTCCCTCGTGGCCCAACCAGGTCTCCGTTATTCCTACGAGGTCCGGCTCCCCCTCAAGAATTAGATCGAAAATGAGGGGAGCCTTGTTGACAACGGACCTCGCATTGCATAACAACAGCCTCAGGCCCTGGGTCTGCAGCTCCTGACCACCTAGTACGCGGGGGTTGGTACAAGCGACCGGGTGTAACCAACAACCACGGTCTCCCAACCAACTACGGGTTCTTAATCTGTCCTCGCACCTGCCCCTCCCTACGACCGTTGGAATCAAAAAGCCCTGTATTGGAATGATATCCTCCCTCTCCTCCTCCCTTCCACTCCCTCCCCTCGCGACCACACCTAGTGACCTGGCTCTATCATCACTCCTGACCTGATCCGCCCACCCCCCAACCCTGGAACCCCTATAAACTCTTTAAAAACTCTTTACTAAAAAAACCCTTAATTTACGCTTCCTCCACCTCTCTGGGTTAATAAACCCGTCCTCAAGGTGGGCCCTCGAGAGGGCAGGAGGCCAAACCTGCGAGAGAGGGGACTCCCGCAGCCGCAGTAAATCCGACTTCGTATGCATAAGAATAAAATCATAGGGGCAAAATTAGTTGGTTACAGGTGCTGAAGATGTATCATAGTATCATAGTTTGTCGTAGATATTTTCCTTACCCTAGGTGGAAAGGGTGAGTTAGTGGGCTAGTCGACTATCTGGGTTTCACTGGGGAGGGTCTCGAGATGGTATAGGAGCAGCAAGCAAGATGTTAAAAGATGTTAAAAGGCAAAGTCAAGGGACGCGATGGTAAAGTTTAAAGCTCCAACCTAGATTTCAGGTTTGCCATTCCAGTTGTCTTTGTTCTAAAGTGCTTTGCTCAGCTCCCCCCTCCACCAGCCGCTTCGTTTAAGTCTCCCATCTTCTCATCTCCACACAAGGCGGTCCTCCAGCTTTCCAACCAGCGCCACGGCTAGCACGCCAACATGCCAACACACCAATCACCAACCATGGTTCCGCGCATCTCTCCATCTTTCCGTCTCAACGCCTCTCACCTCTCGCCATTCGTCTCTCAGCTCAGCGCCCGGCACTCCGCTCAGCATCTAGCGCTCCCACCAGCCAGACGAGCGCCCACAACCAGACGAGCGCCCCACTGCATACCTCCGCTCGTCTCTTGCTCGTCTCTTGCCTCGCCTCCTGCCTCTACTCCTTCTCCACTCCGTTCTCCGTTCTCTGTTCTCCGCCCAGCGCCCAGCGAGAGGCGAACGGTGTTCGGCGTTCGGCACTCCCATACTCAATCCACGCTCGGCGTCCTCGGCGTTCCCGGCTTCCCACTAGCCAGCTGACCACCCGAACGCCCTGCCCGACCCATCATAGCCAGGGCAGAGCCGGGGGGTGTTCACCGACAAAGCACGACCCTCGGAATGGCATTGAGGGTCAGCAGCACCTCTCCCAGCAGGGAGACCCCTCCGCAATTCTGCGGAGCTCACGCGAAAGCTGCCATTTGCCTCGGAAGCTCCTCCCCGTATCCATTTGCGGCCGACAGACCACCCTGGAGACCGACTCAAGTCGCGATGGAGAGCCAGAGTGGTCGCCCACTGGCTCTGGCCCTCAAAAACAACAAAGAGGGCCAGGCAACATCCCCACCTCCAAAATGACCCCCGCGGTCCATACGGGACTCAAAGGCAGCCCGCCATTGCCTCCGGAAGCAGGAAGTAAACCTAATTTTAACTAGTTCAGTCATTTTATCATAAAAACCCTCCATTTTTTGATCTTCATTGTATCTAGAATGTATTTGCACATATGAATGCCAATTAACTTCAATACCTTCCTGTTTCAAGTCTTGTATGGATTTGAGTTCACCCTCTGTATTTAATAATTCAGCATATCTAACTGTTTGTTCCTTTTTATATATTATTGAATATGAAAAAGCTTCAATGGTTGATATCCAGACTGGCATTTTTAAATAATGTAACCTTTTAACCTTCTCCCAGTTTAATAACAAAGCCTCTCTTATATAAAGCCTTCTAAAATAACCATGTGCTTTAGTTCCCTTGTACCATAAAAATGCATGCCATCCAAACAGCAAGTCATGACCCTCTAAGTTCAAAAGTCTAACATTTCTTAAGATTATACAGGTCTTCGACTAAAAAGCTGTTTGATTATTTTCATCTAATTTCCATGTATTTTGGTGTGCTGAAAACAAATAAAATATTGAAAAAACTCCTAGACGTCATGATTTGCCACAACATGCAAAATTTTCTCCAAATTTATCATTTTTTTTAAATTTTGGTATTTTTTTTATATTATGGGTTTTTAACCAAATTTAAAGTCCAAATTACTATTAATTAATTCACATAAGTGCATTTAAGATGTAAAATGCCAAAAAAAACCTTAAAGGGTTTGTCCAAGTTATGTAAAAAAAATATAGCAGTGTAAATCTAATGGTCAGCAATATATACATAAGCTAAGCAAGTTTTAAGTCTGTGCTTCTAATGGTAGAAAGGGTTAATCTAAGCAAGTTTTAAGTCTGTGCTTCTAATGGTAGAAGGGGTTAATCTTTCCTGAAGAATCCAGTGGGAGGGAGACACAGGACAGATAGCAGCATCTCCGGTCAGTGCAGGGGGTGTGGCCAGCACTGTGACATCTCGTGTACAGACACAGAGCTGCTCTCTCCTGCATGCCACACTTGTGCACGAATCATCATCAGGTTCTTGGTTCTAGGCAGTTCACACTTTTTCATCGCAATTCATGTTAGCTCATCATTCTGCAATCGTTATGGCTCCGCAAAAGTGTATTAATTCACCAGACAGTTTCTGTTTTATCTGTGGTGAATATAAAGTGTTGAAGCAACAGCAGAATATTACAGACTTTGTGAAAAAAGTATACTTTGCATACTTTGGACTAAAAATTGGAGATCAAGATAAAGTTTGGGCGCCTCATAAAGTGTACAAACGGTGTGTTGAGGACCTCCGAAACTGGTTCAAGGGTAAGAAAAAATCTTTCTGTTATGAGAATCCTATGGTATGGTGAGAGCAAAAGAACCATAGTGATGACTGTTACTTTTGTTCATGCGATGTGAAAGGGTTTAATTCCAAATGGAAGCATTCCATTTCATACCCCAATCTTCACTCAGCAATTCGTCCCATCCCCCATGGCACAGATATACCAGTACCCAAGCGCCCCTGCTACCTTGGAAGAGATACCTAGCTCTGATGAAGGTGAAGTCATACCTGAACCAGATGACGAATCAAGTTCTGACTTTGAAGATGATACAAGACCGAAATTGTTTTCTCAGGAGGAGATGAATGATTTGGTAAGAGACTTGAATCTTCCCAAAGATGCTGCTGAATTACTCGGATCAAGGCTGAAAAGCAGGAATTTATTGTTGCCAGGAGTGTCATCTTCATGGTTCAGACATCGTGAAAAGGAGTTTGTTCCTTACTTTGCCCAGGAAGACAAGTTGGTTTATTACATCAATGTCGAAGGTCTGATGGGTCAATTTAAAATCCAATATGATTCAGAGCAATGGCGTCTTTTTATAGATTCTTTTTTTTCAGTTGAAAAAGTTTTATACAAATTTTCCCCCTTTTTTACCCCCCCCGACATATAATATAGATCACATACAAATACTATACCCTCTTCCCTCCCCCCGTCTTAAGATAAGTTTCTCATTCAAATATTGTACCCCCTCACTTCCCAACAATCATAATTTAAATTTCTCTTATAGTGACAATAGCCCATTAACCCCATCTTCTAAATTAATTGAACATATATAAATCATAACATAAATTTCTCTTAAAGTAACAATATCCCATTAGTCCCCTCTTCTAAATTAATTATACTTATATATTTCCCCACCCTCCACCCTAACCCTCCCCCACCTTTCAATCAAACCCACCCCCCTGACTTCCGCTATGCACCACTCCAGTAATTCCAAACATCCCATATGTTATTTACTCTGTTCATCTGTCAATCTAAACATTCTTACCTAAAGGCTACATAGTACTTTCTAGTCTGATATTTATTCTGTATATAATCAATCCATTTTACCCATTCCTGTGTATAATTCTCCTGCTTCTGACCTTTTAAGAAAGCTGAAATTGTTGCCATTTCCGCAAACCCCGCCACTTTCTGAATCCATTGATCGATTGTCGGTAATGAATCTTTTTTCCAGTGTTGAGCAATCAACAACCTAGCTGCTGTAACCATATACAAAACCAATTTTGTTTCCCCTTTAGTAAAATCCTTAATTATACCCAATAAAAACATTTGCGGAGTAAATTGTATTCTTTTCTTAAATACATTTTGCATAACCCACCATATTTTTATCCAAAAAGCTTTAGCCTTATTGCAAGTCCACCATACATGAAAAAAGTAGCATCTAAACACCCGCATCTCCAGCATTTTGGTTGAACATTTGGGTACATACATGATAATTTCTTAGGATCTAAATACCATCTGTAAAACATTTTATAAAAATTCTCCCTTAAGTTCTGTGACTGTGTAAATTTAACATTCTGAACCCATATTTTTTCCCACGTATCCAACATAACCAATTCATCAAAATTCTGAGCCCATTTGATCATGCAATCCTTGACCAGTTCACTTTCTGAGTCTCTTTCTAACAATACATTATATATTCTTTTAACATGTTTTGGGCCAGTCTCTTTTAACTGCTTGATCAGTTCCACTTCTTTATCCATAAAACCAACCCTGCAATCTTCTTTCCATCTCTTCTGTAACTGTATATAATGTAACCAATTTAAAGTAATTCCTTCTTCCAACAGTTGTTCCAAAGTTTTTAACTTCCATTCGTCCCCATCAGCAATAAGCACGTCTTTATATAAACACCCCCCGAGTGACTTAGTATTTGTAATCCACATGGTGTCTGCAAGATCCAACCAAAGCGGTATTTTATAATCCCAATTAGGCCGGTGCTTCTTCCATATTCTCATCAAGGCACTTCGGAGAACATGATTGTTAAACACTTTATCCACCCTATCTTCATAAAAAAGATATGCATGCCATCCCAGAACAAGGTCATGACCTTCTATATTCAACAGTTCCGTTTTTGTTTTCCCAAACCAGTCTGCTACATATGTCAATACCGCAGCTTCATAATACAATCGAAGGTTTGGGAGTCTGAGGCCACCTCTTTCACGAGTATCTTGCATAATCTTCATCTTTACTCTCGGTTTTTTCTCCTTCCAAACAAATTTATTTAATGTTGCTTGCCATTCTAACAAGATTTTATCTGATTTAAGCACCGGTATCATCTGAAATAAAAAAATGAATCTAGGTAGAATGTTCATTTTAATTGCTGCAATCCTTCCAAGCAAAGATAGTTGTAACTTTTTCCATACTTGAAGATCTTTCTGTATCTTTTGCCACAACACTTCATAATTATTTGGAAAAAGTTTTGTATTTGATACTGCAATTTGTATTCCTAAATATTTGACCTTGGAAACTATTTCGAAACCTGCCAAACTTATAAGTCTCTTTCTTTGAGTCTCTGTCATGTTTTTAACCATCATTTTCGTTTTATTTTGATTTTGTCTAAACCCAGACACCATGCCAAATTCTGCTATGATATTTTTCATCTGAATTGTTGAATTCAAAGGATGTGAAAGGGTAACAACCAGATCATCGGCAAATGCTCTAGTTCTGTATTCCTTTTGTCTAATAGCTAAGCCATTTAAGGCAAGCGGTTTGTTAAGCATATCAGCAATCTGATCATGTGTAGAAACATATTGCAATTTAACAAAACCTTGCTTAACTAATTGCTTTGTGTTTTGATAATGAATGTCAATGTGTCTGGACCTAGAACCTGTGAAATGTGACTCAGAAATATAAACCACAGATACATTATCTTCCATCACGGTGATTGGTCGAATCGGACGTGTCCAGATATCTGTGATCAAAGCATCAAACCATGTTAGAGAATTACAAGCATCTGAAACACAAGCATATTCAGCTTCAGTAGATGAACATGAAACAAAACTCTGTTTTCTCACTTGCCAGTAAACAGGACATCCATTCAGGAACATCATGTAACCAGAAGTCCTTTTGCGTGATTTCTTATCGCTTGCCCAGTCAGCGTCGGCATAGCAAATTAACTTTGGTTGATCAGTGTGTGTTGGTTCTAGCAATAACTTCATGTGTTTAGTGTGTTTCAGGTACTTCAACAATTTTTTAATGCATGCCCAATGAAATTGTGTTCGCTAGCATCAGCATCCGCGGCTTGCGAAGACGGAACATCAGGTTGTGAAGAACTGGTAGAAGGAATATCTGCCTGTGAATTGTCATCAGGCTGTGTGGCATCTGGAATATTATCTCTAGGAAAATAAACTCCAGGATCATTGGAATGAATCCTGGACCAGTCAATGTCTTCCTCAAAATTGGCAGATTGTGAAATGACAATCACATGTTTAGGATCAATGAATTTGCACCATTTTGAATTATCATCAATACCCATAAATCTCAGTCTCTTTGCTACTGGACCTCCTTTTCTTCTTTGACTTAAGGGAGTGTTCACCATAGCGTATGAACCAAAAATGTGGAGGTTCTTGAGATCAGGCTTGTAGCCATACAGCATGTAGAAAGGAGTTTGATTGATTACACTGCTCCAAGTACGGTTGACAATGTAATTTGCATATTTGATTGCTTCACCCCAGTATATGCTACCGAGATTGGCATCTTCTAGAAGACAACGCATCATGGTTTGCAGAACTCCTTGTCTTCTTTCTACGACTCCATTATAAGCCGGTGTATATGGAGCGGATGTCTGATGAAGAATTCCATTCTTACGCATCCAATCCTGGAAACGCTGAGACATGAATTCTGCACCACGGTCACTCTGGATTCTGGCGATGCGAACTTGGTATTGTGTAGAAACAAAAGCTGCAAAGTCTTTAAAGATCTGAAAGGTCTCAGATTTCTCTCTCATAGGATATACAAATCAATATCTAGAATGATTATCTACAATTGTTAGGAAATACTTTCTACCACCAAATGACGGTGGGAAAGGACCCACTATGTCAGTGTGTACCAAATCAAAAATGCGTGTTGACAGGCGTGTAGCGTGTTTGGGAATTGCAGCTGCTTTGGATTTAGCTTTCCTGCAAACTGCACAATCCAAAAACACCTTACACCCCTTTAGATCCAAACCGTTTGCGAACTCCGGCATCTTTCTAAGAACACGGAAACTGGCATGCCCCAATCTTCTGTGCCACTTGTGGATACACCTGGAATGCAAAGGTTTACCAGTTAGTGAAGTCTCAACGTTAACAGTTTCATGAGGAACCTCAGGTTTGCTCTGAGCAACCTGCTTCTGTTTTCTCTGTTTGTTGGCTTTAGGAGCCTTTGGCACAGTAACGGGTTCTCTCTCTGAAGCAACTCTCTCTGGGCCCGTGCTGTCCCTTTTTAGAGTTTCCATACTTGCCTGTGCTTGCTTTTTAGGCTTTGGCTTTAAGTAATAAACACCACCAATCAGCATGGTTTCAGCAACAATATCTCCATCTTTAACTATGTAACTTGCTTTTTCGAGGTGGTGAACCTGGAACATTAAATCTCCAGACAAGTGACTTTGACTAAGCAAATTACTGGTTGCTGAAGGTATGTAATAAACATCAGGGATGACTGTATCGAGCTCTTCAATGTAAACAGTTCCTTTTCCCATGACCTTGCAAGTGTGGTTGGTGAAGGAGTACAGTTCTCGATACTCGGGCTCTGGCTCGCCCATCTCTGTGAAAAGTTCCTTTCTGTGGGTAATGTGCACAGCTGCTCCACTATCTAAAGTCCACAAAAGACGTCTGTCATACTTTGGATCAGGTTGTGGAACGTTGGTTATGGCCAATGTTGTGAGTGGAGCTTGTGGATCATGCCTTGGACCACGATGACCTTGTCTTCCGCCTCTACCTCTGCCTCTGGAGTCTGTTCCTCTGGGCTGGTATGTGACGGGAGCTGGAACTCGTTGGGGACAATCCCGGGTGTCATGTCCCACACGGTTACAGGTGTAGCATTTTGGCATCCTTGGAGTGTAGCCTCTTCCTCGGAAGGGACGTCTAGCTGGAGCCTTTGATGCTGGGGGTCGTTGCAGATGTGGCGTAGCTAATTTGATAGCTTCCTCCTCCACTAAAAGTCTGCAAACGTGGTTAACTGTGCGTTGGGCAATAGGCACGTAGTTAATCTTTGCAACAGCATCTTTCCATTCATAATTCAATGAGTTAATGATGATGCTAATCATTTGGATATCATCGATTACATGGCCACTTTCTCTCAATTCACTTCTCATTCTTTTCAGTTTGGTCAAATGTCCACCAATTCGTTCACCAGGTTTCAACTTCGAACCATGGAACTCAGACATAGTTTATAGTTTATAGTTTATTTAATTTATAGACCGCCCCCTCTCCCCGTAGGGACTCGGGGCGGTGTACAGACTATTCATAATCAAAATAACAGAAAATAACATAAGACATAGAGCAGAAACAACACACACACACTGTCTGTATATAAAACCCCAAAACCAATTTAAATAATTAAAAAACAATTATAAAACCCGTTTAAAACCCCAATATAAAATTTAAAAAGCCATCCAGGAAAGTTAGTAATAGATGTTAAATACAGTTATGATTATAATTATAATTAGGCCAGACCAGCTACTCGAAACAGGTGGGTCTTGAGTTTCTTGCGGAAGGAGCGGAGATCAGAGGTGGTTCTAATATCGGGGGGGAGGTCATTCCAGAGGGTTGGGCCCATCACAGAGAAGGCCCTACTCCTAGGCACCGCCCGCCCACACTGTTTAGCAGATGGTACCCGGAGGAGGCCCTCTCTGTGAGAGCGGATTGGTCGCAGGGATGTATGGGGTAGAATGCGATCCCGCAAATAACTAGGTCCCGAGCCATGGAGCGCTTTGAAGATGACGATCAACACCTTGAAACGCACCCGAAAGGCCACAGGTAGCCAGTGCAGCTCGCGCAGGAAAGGTGTTACATGGGAGTACCTAGTACTCCCCATAATAAGCCACGCGGCTGCATTCTGGACCAGCTGGAGCCTTCGGGTGCATCTTAAGGGGAGCCCCATGTAGAGAGCGTTACAGTAATCAAGGCGAGAAGTCACTAGGGCATGGGTGACTGTGCAAAGGGCGTCCCGCTCCAGTAAGGGACGCAATTGGCGCACCAGGCGAACCTGGTGGAACGCCCCCCTAGCCACGGCCGTCACATGATCATCTAGTGACAGCCGGGAATCTAGGAGGACGCCCAAATTGCGTACCCTATCCACTGGGGGCAGTTGTTCCCCCCCAATGGCCAGAGATGGAACACATTGGCTAAAGCGGGGCGCCGGTAGCCACAGCCACTCCGTCTTGGAAGGGTTGAGTTTGAGTCTGTTGTCGCCCATCCAGACCCACACGGCTTCCAGACACCGGGACATCACCTCGACGGCTTCGTTGGGGTGGTTCGGGGTAGAAATGTACAACTGAGTGTCATCTGCATACAGATGGCACTCAACCCCGAATCCTCGATTTCGCCCAGCGGTTTCATGTATGTGTTGAACAGGAGAGGGGAGAGGACCGACCCCTGTGGCACTCCACACGTGAGCGGCCTCAGGGTCGATCTCTGCTCTCCCGCCAACACACATTGCGTCCGACCGGAGAGGAAGGAGGAGAACCACCGCAAAACGGTGTCCCTCACCTCCATCCCCTCCAGACGACGCAATAGGATACCATGGTTAATGGTATCGAAAGCCGCTGAGAGGTCTAACAGGACTAAGATGGAGGAACAGCCCCCATCTTTCGCCCTCCAGAGATCATCCACCAACGCGACCAAAGCCGTCTCTGTGCTGTGACCGGGTCGGAAACCGGACTGGCGCGGGTCTAGATAAGTAATTTCCTCCAGGTGTCGAGGGAACTGCTGCGCCACCACACTCTCAACAACCTTCGCTAAGAAGGGAAGGTTGGAGACAGGACGATAATTGGCTAACTCAACTGGGTCTAGGGAAGGCCTCTTAAGTAGGGGCCTCACCAAAGCCTCTTTCAAGGCGCTTGGCAGGAACCCCTCCTCCAGCGAGGCGTTCACCAGATCCAGGAGCCAGTCACGTGTAACCTCCCAGGTTGCCAGTACAAGCCAGGAGGGGCACGGGTCCAATAAACATGTGGTGGTCCGCAGTCGCCCGCATAGCCTGTCCATATCCTCGGCGGCAACAGAGTCAAACTCCTCCCAGATAGGTACCTCAAGACTCGCCTCCGGTGTCTCCTCACGATCACTGAAGGGGACCCATTCGCTCCGGATCTGAGCGATTTTGTCCTGCAGATATCCCCCAAATTCCTCTGCCCTCCCCTGTAAAGGGGCTTCCCGCGACCTCTGTGGAAGGAGGGCGGCAGGGCGGTTTTCTGCAGACGCAATAAGGGTGGCATAATATTGACGTTTAGCCACCCTTAGTGCCACAAGGTAGGTCCGTAAATGGGCTCTTACCTGTGTTCGGTCAGATTCGGCACGAGAGGATCTCCATCTGCTCTCTAGGCGTCTCTTGTGGCGCTTCATCACCCTCAGCTCCTCGGAAAACCAAGGGGCCAGGGTGGTTCGCTGCCACCGGAGAGGCCGCAAGGGTGCCACCCGGTCCAAGGCCCCGGCTGCCGCACTGTTCCATGCGGCCACCAGGTCCTCCGTCCGGGAGCGGGTCAGGGCAACAGGAGGTGGCCCAAGCTCCATCTGGAACCTATCTGGTTCCATCAGTCGCCTGGGGCGGAACCATCTAAGATCTTCTGGTTCCTCCTCCCCGCTATGGGGGGTGGCGTCAGGGAAGTCCAGCCGGAGAAGCGAGTGATCTGACCATGACAGGGGAGTGATCACCTGATCCCCTATTCCCAGATCACTCTTCCATCGACCAGAGATAAAAACAAGGTCCAGCATGTGTCCTCCCTCGTGTGTGGGGCCCTGAATTATTTGGGTCAGGTCCAAGGCTGTCATGGAAGCCATGAACTCCTGGGCTACCTCGGATGATTCACCCGTCGATGGCAAGTTGAAGTCCCCCATGACTAATAGTCTAGGGGTCTCAACTGACACCTCCGCAATCACCTCGAGGAGCTCTGGCAGGGCCGCTGAAGCATAGCGAGGAGCCAAGTATGCAACTGACTCCCTGGGCCCCATCTCACACCTAGAGTCTCACATCCAGATATCTGAGGTACGGTGAATTCTCTCGGTGCCAGGACTTCCCGTATAATGACCGCTACCCCACCACCCCTACCCCGGGCACGAGGCTGATGGAATACACGGTATCCTGGTGGGCACATTTCCACGAGGGGCACACCCCCCTCGTGGCCCAACCAGGTTTCCGTGATCCCTGCAAGGTCCGGCTCCCCCTCAGAAACCAGGTTATGGATGAGGGGGGCCTTATTAACAACGGACCTTGCGTTACATAACATCAGTCTCATGCCTCGGCTCTGTAAACCCTGACCACCTAGGATGCGGGGGTTGGTGCAAACGACTGGGCGTAAGCAACGCCCCCGGTCTCCCAACCGACTGCAGGATCTTCTTCTGTCCTCGCATCCACCCCTTCCTGCGACCGTTGGAATATAGGAACCCTCTAAAGGAACGTTATACTGACTCCCCTCCCCCACTCCGCTCCCTTCCTCCTCAGCCCCACCTGTTCGCCTGGCTCTACTCCTATTCCTGGTCTGGCTAGACCCACCCCCCCACCCTGGATCCCTTTAAAACATTTAAAAAACATTTACACAAAAAACCCCGGAGCCTCCTCTTCTTCCACCTCTCTGGATTAATACATCCGTCATCAAGGTGGGCCCTCAAAAGGGCAGAGGGCCATATTTGCGGAAGGGGGGACTCCCGCAATAAAATCAGGTCTACCCTAGAGTAAAAGTAAACCATGGTTCAGCAGGGCCTCAGATCGAATTGAGGGTGCTACAGATATTAAAATTACTTTACAAAGATGTTAAAATAGGTGCTGCATACAGCACTGAGTCCAGGAGAAAGGGAAATGCAGAGGGATATAGGAAGCCAGGGCTTGGATACTGATGATAAAAGGCCATAAGTCCTGGGTGGGGATAATGGGTGTAGCAGACCAGTCAATCAGTCTGTAAATGGTCTATAGATGGTCAAAGGATGGTGAAGGATGGTCAAAGGATGGGTGGGCAGTAGAAAAACAGTAGGGAGACAATAAAAGCAGATGGTCGATAGATGGTAAACCGGGGATAGTAACAGGGGAAATGGTCAATGATGAAGATAAAGGGCTGCTACCTTCGCTCCTCCCCTCTCCTTCGCTCCAGCAGCAGCCATTGCCTCTCCCTGTGTATCCCCAATATGTCCAGCACCTCAAATCGCCGAGTCGCGCTGCTCCAGCCCCAGGGGCCATTTCACCAACCTCCAGTGCCTCCGACGCCTCAGCCAGCCTCCAATCCTCACGCCAGCGTTTTGGCGCTTTGGCCCTTCGTCCGGCCTCCAGGGCTCCCAGCGCCCGGCTTCACGGCCTCTCCCGGCCCAACCAGCACTGAAAATGGCTTGCATCGCTCCTACTATGCCCAGCCGCTCTGCACGTTCGCACACACACCATATGCCACACACACGCCAGCCACTTTCGTCCCAGCTTTGCCCCTCCGTCCCACGCCGCCCCACGCCATCCACGCCCGGCATCTCAACAGTGGAGGCGGAGGCTGAGGCGACGGAAACAGCCATAGCAGCGGCCGGCGCTGGCTCTCTCTCTTGCTCTCCGGCTCTCTCACCCTCGCATTTTCGGCCGAGTTTTCCGATCGCCTGGCCACCCTGGGGACCCGTTGGGGTCGTGATGGAAAGCCAGGGTGACCCTCTCCTGGACCCGGTCCTTCCAGCTAATGCAGGGGACCCAGTAGCATCCCTATTCACGCAGGCAAGCCCCGCACGCCTGCGGAGCTCAAGGGTAAGCCGCCATAGCTCCGGAAGCTCCTCCCAATCTTGGGGGGAGAGACGCCGGGCAAGCGTAAAGCAAACACTTTATGAGCAAACATGAAGATTCAATTGAAATGGGCCTGTAGCAATCTTCCAAAATAGCCCAAATTTGTTGGGCTGTTGCATCAGGTGGAAAGGTAACCTGGAGTTCAGTTTCCATGGATATGAGCAAAGTAGTGCATGCTCTGGTCTCTAGATCTCTCACTGCAGGAGTCCATGGCTGGGCAGGAGGATTAAAAACCATACAGTGTGTGCCTTCTCTGCGAAGCAAGAGTGCAATTTCACTGACCCAGGCTTTATAATTCTCTCCTGACTCCTTTAATTTTGACTCACCAGTCAAAGGAGTGACAGAAAATGCCTGCTGAGGGATATGCATTTGAACAACTTGCTGTGCAGGTTGAAAAGCTGGTTGTTGAACCAGGGGGTGCTGTAATTGCACCATTGGCCTTTGTGTGGCAACATTAAATTGACTTCCTTGCATTTGCCTTTGCCTTGTTCCATCTATGGAGGATCCAACACCACCAGGGGGCGCTGAAGACTTAACCTTTGGAGGCAAAGCTTGGGCATCTAGAAGACTTATAGATAAATCTGCCCAGTTTTGGTGTAATTCTTTTAACTTGTGCTCTAATAAATTTTCTCCACCAGCAGATGGCAGTGCAGCTTCACTTCTTGGCTGCATCAGGCCTTTATACGTGGCAGAGGAAGTAGAACAAAGGAGATCACGTGACCTCAGTGACGTGTACATATCTCTCTGTTCTGATTCACCTAAAGCAATTTCCTCTAGGGGGTGTGTCTTAGGTTGTTTAGAAGACAAGATGGCGTCCTCAGACATTTTGGGAGTAGGGAAACCCCTCCTACTTCTTTCCAATCTTTCATAATATTCTCTAGCTTCTCTTGGTTGTTTTTCAAAAAATTCTATCTGGTCACGATAGCTTTTCATATATTCCCCAGTGCCTGAGAAGGATTCATAAGATTCACTTTCTGCGTGGGGGTGTTTTTCTTCTGCCGGCAGTTGCCGCGAGGGCTTTGGCCAAACATCAATTGTTTCATAATCTCCAAGAGTTTGGGAGTGAAGTTGCTCTGGTAACATGGAAAGTTTTGGCTTTGCCCCCAATATGTTATAATCTCTTGGAGATATTTGGGAGCTTTCATAATGAGAAGGGGAACTACTGACCTTGGTTCGTAGATCTCACCTTCTGTAGCTCCTTCCTCTTGTTGAAAAGTTGCCCCCACAGTTGGCCCGGCTGCTGGGGAAATCTCTGTGTCAAAAGAAATGGATCCTTCCGAGCTCTTTCCATGTTTTTTCTTTTTCTTCTTTGGCATGGCTAGTTAGCCTGGACGCTTATCTCTTAAAGATAGCTTTGAAGGAAACAGCCGTAAATTATAACCATCTCTGCTGCCATTAATTGTCAGGGGAAGATATTACCCTGAACTAGATGAGGCTTAGACCGCGGCGTTTCCAAACTGCATTATCTTTAAGGTGCGAAGAAAAGAAATAAAAAATTCTGGAGAAAACATATTCTAATTAAAAATAAGCTTTAATACAAAAATAAGAAATGGAAATAAAACAAAAACTAACTAATTGTTACATTTTGGCAAAAGCAATTCTTTCTCCCAATTTCCTGGAAGACGGACAAAGATCAAAAGGAAAGAGAAGTCTCTGGAATGTGTGAAGTAATAAACATGTTAAGCATGCGCAGTACATCATTGTCAGATAAGACCTTATGACCTGTGCAGTAACTCTTTCAGTAATTATTCAGTTCAGTTCTACTAGAAAACATTTAACGCAGTGACAGAGTTTTGAGTCCCGAATTGTATTCAGCAAGACTTCCAAGGTTAAAATAAATAACAATGGAGATAATGGGCAACCTTTTCTTGTACTTTTTTGTATCTCGAAGGATGTAGACAAATTTCCATTAATAATAAGTTGTGCATTTTGTTGCTGATAAATTGCTCCAATCGCCTGTCGCAATCGTGGTCCCATGTCCATCTTTTCCAAAGTCTTGGTTAGAAAATTCCAATTCACTCGATCGAAGGCCTTCTCCGCATCCAAGAAAACCAGCACTGCAGAGATCTGCTTATTCTTATCAAGTTAGTCAATTAAGTCTATGATTTGCCTTACATTCTCCTTCATATGTGTACCTTCAATAAATCCTGCTTGGTCATAATGAATAACCTCTTGGATAACTGGCATTAATCTGTTGGCTAGTACTTTAGCAAATATTTTATAATCTGTGTTCAGAAGAGATATCGGTCTGTAATCCTCTGGTTTCTTAGGGCCATCTTTGTCTTTGGGTATCAATGATATAAAAGCCGCTTTCCATGAGAAAGGTATTTTATCTCCTTGCTGTATATTGCAAAATAGTTCTGTAAGATATTCAATCATTTCCAATTGTAAAGTTTTATAGTACATTGCAGTCAAACCATCAGTCCCTGGAGCCTTGGCTAGTTGAAGTTGGTTTATAGCTAAAATAATCTCCTCAGCAGTTATCAGACAACCCTTTTTCCTTCCAAAAAATCATCTACTGATTTGTTCTGTATATTGTCCTGTACATATAACTTAGCATAATTGTCCACAAATGATTTTTTAATCAAATCTTGTTGATATACCATTTTCCCTCCATACTCAATTCTATCAATAATTCTATTATTCATGTTCTTTCTCAAGGTGTAAGCCAACCACCTACTAGGTTTGTTAGCATTAGCAAAGGTGTTATGTTTGGCAAATTGTAAGTTGGTTGCTGTTTGTTCTGATATAAGCATTTGAAATTGATCTTTCAACAGCTTTATCGCCATCTGGAGTGCCTCATCTTTTGGAGTTGCTATAAGTAGCTGCTCCTTCTTTTTTATTTCATCTTCCAATTCCATTCTCTTTTTCTGTCTGCTTTGTTTATGTTTAAAATTCATACGTATCAGGACCCCACGCATATAAGCTTTACTTGCATCCCAAACTGTTTCAATGAGAGCACCCTTATTCATGTTAAAACTAAAAAATTCCTTCATGTGTTTTTTAAGTTCATCAACATTTTTTTCATATCTAAATAAATTTTCATTTACTCTCCATGACCTTCTTGACCTCTTCCCTAGCTCAATCTCTAACCACACCGAGCTATGATAAGTTAGTGTCCTGGAAAGTATCTTGGTTTTCTTAGCTTTAGGAAGTAAATCTGGTGTTAGAAAAAAAAATCAATCCTTGAGAAGGATTTATGTCTATCTAAATAAAAAGAAAAGTCCATCTCGTTTGGATGTTGTATCCTCCAAACATCTTTTAGTTCCAGGTCGTCTTGTAATTCAAAAAAAACCTGTGGTAATTTGGTAGTAAATTTAGTCATTGTTCTCTTATCTATCCTTGGGGAAATCACTCCATTCCAATCTCCCATAATTAAAATACTCTTAAAATTCCAATCCAAAATTTTTGAGTGAAGCATCTTATAAAAGCTTTCTTGTTGTTGATTAGGTGCATATATTCCTACCACCAAAATAGGACCAAATTCTGTGTCAAGTTCAATTGCTATATATCTACCACTATCATCCGCCTCTATAATTTTAGCTGAAAATCTTTTATTTATATATATCACCACTCCATTTTTCTTTACCAAATTAGAGGCTGCATAAAATGTTCCCAATCTTGGATTCGCTAAATACTTCTGATCTTGCAGCCTAATATGAGTTTCTTGAAGGCAAACAACATCATTATTAAATTGCTTCAAATAATAAAGTATTTTTTCTTTTTTGTGGAGAATTCAATCCATTCACATTCCAAGATAATAATTTAAACATCTTTTGGCCTGATCTGAAGCGTTGAGAGCATTTGCTGAAGATCTCTCTCCACAAGACTAATCTTGGGCCCTACTCCTCCCATGGCTTCAAATTGCTTCTTGCCTTTGTCCCTCTTGGCACATTGTGCTTGGGGCTTCCCCTGCTTCTGAGATTCTTGCATTTGTCTAGTCGTAGATCTAGTAACACGTTGTTCCACTGGCTTAAGTAATGGCGTTTCAATGAGGGTCTTGGACGGTTCCTCCAAGGAAGAACTTAAAAGAAGTCCAAAGGGATCCACTTGGGATCCATCTACAGCACCCTGAGCTTCCTTCTCTTTTTGCGTCTGCTTTATTTGTTCTTCTGTCTCTTTCTCAAACAGCCTCTGCTCTAAAACATCCAAATCTGCTGATGTTGGTGTAGATGTGCGTGGGGGCATTGCACTTGCCTTCAGTATTTCATAGTAAAAATCTCTTGCCTTGTCTATAGTATTCAAACGATACCTCACCCCTTCATATCTGAATATAACACCCATTGGAGCATCCCACCTATACTGTATCTCTCTTTTCTTCAGCTCCACTACCAAAAATGCAAAATCCCTTCTAAACTTTAACATCGCTGGTGGTAGCTTCTTGAAAACACCAATCATGTTCCCGTCTATTTGAAGAGAAGAGTAAAAAGACTTCTGCAAAATGTCATTTCTAAAGTTTCTCTCAATAAAATATATCACAACGTCTCTTGGTAATTGCCTTTGTAATGCTATACGTGAATTTGCTCTGTAAATTTTATCAATCTTAACAGAAATCTCATGAGGATCATCTACTTTTAATAATGTGGCCAAAGCATCGGCACAAACTTTTCTTAAGTCTTCTCTAGGATTTTCTCTTAAAACCCTCAGTCTGATGGCGTACTCCATAGATCTAAGTTGTATCATAATAATCTCATTATCCATCCTTTGCATATTCCCCTCCATTTCCACAAATTTCAGATCAGTTTCTTTCGTTTTAGTTTCCAAATCCAAAACCAGTTGCTCAACCTTACTATCCACCTTAAGAACAACTTCTGACAGGCCCGTGGCTATTGCTTGAATGTTTTTATCAAGCTGATCATACTTTTTTATGGTATCCTGGACCATTTCTTTAACCTCATTAATTTCTTTACCTATAAAAGCAATTTCTTTACCTATAAAATTCTTCAAATCCTGGAGGTTTATTACAGCACCTGGGGGAGCCCCCCCTTGTTCTGTTGCCATGCTTAACAAAAAAAAAAGAAGAAGACACTTCTTCCCAACTTTCTCAGAAAATACTCTTCCCAGTAGATCAGGTTATATAAACTAACTTTAGAATTGTTAATAGTTGTTTCAGCCGTTCCACCTTTACTCCCTTTCCGCCTCCAGCTGTCACAAATCAGTTAACTTTCATTTTCTTTAAGTTTTCAGCTATAAATTAACGCCATTTTGAAGCCTTTGTTCCTTTCAAATTCAGCGGTACCGTTCTTTAACACAATTTTCCAAACTTTAAATTTAAGATACTTGCAAATGTTTCCTTCTTGGGTTGTTTGGAGTTAAAAGTTGTTCACAGCGTCTTGCTCCACTAAATCCTTAGCGGAGGTTCCCAGTAGACCGGAGCTTAAAGCAGCTGTGAGGGGGGGCCCTCCTTGCCCACACCCCAGAGGCCATAAAACCTTCTGGGGAGCTTCACAAGTGGCTCTACCCAACAGCGCTAGCTCTCTCCTGAATTCCTAAGGAGTTTGGAGTGTCCAAGGTATTTACGATCTTTAAAAAAACCCACCTCTACAGGCTACTGAGTCGGCAAGCTCAAAGAAAAAGCCTGCCCGCGACGACCGCCATCTTCTTCTCCCAGAAATCTTTTTATAGATTCTTCAAAAAGAAGTCTCAAAGCACTTTTACTGAAGCTTTAGGTTGCCTGATGAGTTTGAAAGTGCATTTCCTCCAGTCCCACCTTGACTACTTTCCTGAAAATTTGGGAGCTGTGAGTGAGGAACAAGGTGAACAATTCCACCAAGACATTAAAGAGATAGAAAGGAGATACCAGGGAAAATGGAGCATTACAATGATGGCAGATTACTGTTGGATGCTTCAGAGAGACATTCCAGATGCTACTCACAAGTGTAAATGCACCAAGAGGAGCCTCACAAGGAAGAAGAATAGAGTTTAGTGTGTGTAGGTTAGCTCATTTCAGTTCAAAAAAGGATTTTCCTAAAAATATTGTAATAAAACTTTAATTTTATAAGTCTATTTCCATTTATTTTGAGGTATTGCCTTAGACTGCAGGTATTATGTCTGTCCTCGCACCTACCCCTCCCTACGACCGTTGGTATAACACAGCCCATTGGTGGACATGGGGGACCGGGCGGGAGCTGATGGGACTTCCCTTTTCTGCATGGCCCAGTAGCTAGTAGCTAGTGTGCCGAGGCCTGGTGCCAGTCCACAGATCAGGGGTTAGAGTCCAATGTTCTAGAGAACAATTCCATCTACCATGTTTTCCCCAAAATAAGACCTAACCAGAAAATAAACCCTAGCATGGTTTTTCAGGATGTTTGTAATATAAACCCTATCCCCAAAATAAGCCCCAGTTAAGATCGTCAGCCAGACGGATACATTTAGGACCGTATTTCCCCAAAAATAAGACCTAACCAGAAAATAAAGCCCTTTGGAGCAAAAATTAATATAAGACCGGTCTTATTTTGGGGAAAACATGATATTTATTGTTCTCTGTCCTCTGTTGGCCTCTACATGCAAATATAAAGTACCATTGACCTACTGCAGTTAATAAGGTAACAAGTGAAGGAAATACTAATAGAGCAGCATAAGGCACCTATCTTACCCTGAATCTGTTGTCCAATCTGGCAACAATATTATTGTCCTGATCTATAAAGGTAGCCCTCAACCTACGACCAAAATTGAGACCAAAATTCACGTTGCTAAGGGAGTAACTTGTTGAGAGTTGTGCCCCGTTTTACGACTTTTCATTGTTAATAGCAACAGCACTTACCTCTTTACAGGGCTTTTACCCGTAAGTGGTTTTTACAGAGTCAGCAACCCAACAATTTGAGTCCTCATTAAATTAGTAATTAACATGGTCGTTAAGCAAATCTGGATTCCCCCTTGACTTCGCTCGTCAGAAGGTCACCCCAAAAGGGTTATTACATGACCCTGGGACACTGCGACCGTCATAAATGTGAGTCCGAATGTAAGTCACGTGACCACAGCGCTGCAACGGTCATTAAGAGTGAAAAATGGTCGTAAGTCGCTTTTTCAGTGCCATTGTAACTTCAAACGGTCACTAAGCAAACTGTTGTAAGTCAAGGATTTCCAGTATTGTAAACAGGATTATTGAGAAAAGCAACCAAGATGATTAGGGGACAGGAGGCTAAAACATATGATGAACAGTTGCAGGAACTGGGCATGGCTAGTTTAATGAAAAGGAGGACTAGAGCTGACGTGATAGCAGTGTTCCAGTATCTCAGGGTCTGCCTCAAAACAGGTCTGAGAATCTGGGGAAAACTTGATTTACTGAGCTTCCATGCTTCTCATCAATGGAATAATATTCCGCACCAATTAACATCATTTGGGTAAGACATCATTAGGCAAATAACATAGATGGGTTCAAATGATGATAAATATTGACTGGTTACTCTTGCATACTTGCAAATCTGGAGTGATTCAGAGCAGTTTGCCACACACATACTGTAGCTATTCTCCAAAGCACCTGAGGGCAGGACAAGAAGTGGAAACTAACCAAGGAGAGAAGCAACTTAGAACTGAGGATAAATTTCCTGACAGTTAGAACAATTAATCAGTGGAACAATTTGCCTCCAGAAGTTGTGAATGCTCCAACACTGGAAGTTTTTAAGAAGATGTTGGATAACCATTTGTCTGAAGTGGTGTAGGGTTTCCTGCCTAAGCAGGGATTTGGACTAGAAGACCTCCAAGGTCCCTTCCAACTCTGTTATCATATTATATTGCCCCAAATTAACAGTGTAACAGCCCTTATCCTAACACCGAGGTCTTTTTATGATTAAACACAAAATAGAAAAAAGGCAAGATACCTATCTATCTATCTTTGAACAGCAGGTCTTCTGTAAGAAGGTGAGAACTTTTGATTCCATATTTAATTTCCGCTTTATCAACACATAAGTTCATCACCAGGATATCCCAAAACCAAAGGGGTTTTTTTTGTTTTGTTTTGTTCTGTCTTTCCACGTAACAGTGAAAGGTGTTTTCGGTCAAATGCCAAAATACGGAGAGATCCTTCGGAGTTAAGGGCGATATCATCCCGTTTCTGTTTCCTTTTCCAGTTCCATTTCTTCACTGGGTTTTCTTGGGTGGCTTGTAAACTAGTAGGAAATGAAGCGAAGCGATGCCAAACAACAGCGTTTGAACGAACCACTGAAGCTGAGTCTTCCTGTCTGTGATGCCTTTCATACTGCGAGGAAGAGAAGGCAAATGACAGCAAGATGTATTTATCGTATTTTTCGGAGTATATGACGCACCTTTTCCCCCCAAAAAAAGAGGGTGCGTCTTATACATTGAATACAGCATTTTTCGTCTCCCGAAACCCCTGCCCACGAATCCCATTTCTCACAAAAATGGATGCGCAGAGGGTTTAGGAGGCTTGTAGAGTGCTCCTGGGGCTGGGGAGGGCAAAAACAAGTGAAAAAGGGCCCATTTTACACAAAAATGGATGTGTTTTTGCCCTCCCAAGCCTCCCACATCCTCTGCACGCCCTTTTTGCAAAGAAATGGCCCATTTTCATGAAAAGGTGGCACATTTTTGCTCATTTTTGCCCTCCCCAGCCTCCAGGAGCACTCTGCAGGCTTCCCAAATCTTCTGCATGCCCCGTTTTTCACACAAAAGTGGGGCGTGCAGAGGGTTTGGGAGGCCTGCAGAGTGGGGGCTGGGGAGGGCAAAACCTTTTTTAAAAAATGTACCTCTTCAAAATCTTGGTGCGTCTTCTGTGCATCTTATAGCTCCCAAAATATGGTAGTTGGGGAAACAGTTCAATAAATAGTAAAGAAATAGTAAAGAAGTGTGATCTTCGGCACATATTCTGCGATCAGGAAAAAAAGTTACTAACTTCCTTCTCGACTGTTCACAGCTGGGACCCCCAATTCCCAGTTACAAAACCTATTCTTGATCTGAATATAAACCTGGAGGAAGGTTCTTTTACTTATTCTTCTTATTCTGCACTGAAAATTGCACTGCTGATGTTACCTAATATGCTAATGAAACGTCTGCAAGAAAACAACCAAGCTCAGAGAGCGTCAAGGGCCTGACGGTGTTACCTACCCTGTTTCCCCCAAAATAAGCCCTCCCAGGATAATAAGCCCTCCCTGAAAATATTGCAACACAACAGCAGCCATGAGGTGACCACGCTCGCCACCTGCACCTCAAAAATAATAAGACCTCCCCGAAAATAAGGCCAAGTGCTTATTTTGGGGGGTCAAAAGAAAATAAGACCCTGTCTTATTTTCGGGGAAACAAAATAGTTTGGTAATGGAACAAGAAAACAACCAAGCTCAGAGAGAATCAAGGACCTGATGATGTTACCTAGTTTGTTAATGAAACGTCTGCAAGAAAACCACCAAGGAGCCCAGTCCTTCCCCCTCCCCCTCCTCTTCTTCTCCTTCTCCTTCTTGTATAACCCAACTTCTCACCCTGCGTATTTTTTGAGATCAATTTCTTGGAGTGGCACTGCACTATTGGTTAGCAAACCCGCGGATAATCAACCGAGGTGTGACTGTCTTCTTGTGCAACAAGAACACACTGGGTTGGGGGAGTAATTGCTTCTATTGGCCTTTATTCCCATAAAGGATGGGAAGAAAATTGCAAGACGAATATAATGTGGCAAAGGAGGGTTGTGAAACCACACAAAGGTGTCTTCTGCGTGTTGCACCATCCACCCTCCATTGAGTAAGATGTCTCCTCCAGAGGAACTTGTTGGGCAGGTCAACTGTGGCTCTCCTAAACTAGATCAGCCACCTGTTCTTTCCTATAGGGACAATCTCCATGTCACACTGAGCGATTTTAAACTTGATACCACCATATTTTGTTTACACCTTCCAAGCTCGCAATGGAAGTACAGTTCTTCTTGACTTACAACAGTGCATTTAATGACTGTTCAAAGATCCAACGGCACTGGGGGGGGGGGAAGGGGAGATTTAGAGCCATGCATCACACTTACGACCATTGCTGCATCCCCAGGGATTAAAATTCATATTCCTGGCAACTGACTCACATCTACGACCGTCGCAGTGTCCCAGGGTCAGGTGATCTCCTTTGGAGACTGCAACACACTCTTCTGGCTCATATTTAATTGGTTGTCCACTAGGACTCCAACACGGAAAGCCAACGCGAAAGCCAGATTCACTTAGCAACGGTGTGACTAATTTAACCATTGCAGTGATTCACTTAACACCTGTGGCCAGAAAGGTCGTAAAAGGGAGCAAAGGTCATTTAACAACTGTCTCACTGAGCCACAGGAATTTTTTTTTGGGGGGGGGGTGTCAATTGTGGTCGTAAGTCAAGGACCTATCTGTATTGGAATGGGAAATCATACTATTTCTGAATATTTTCCGTCCATCTATGCCACGAGTAACATGGGGAGTCCTTTTTGCAACCTTTTAGATGCGGGAGGCAGTGTCCCTCACTCAGACACCAAGCAAGACAGACCCAGACTGCAACGGATAGTTAGGACTACAGAAAAAAACCATGGCTACCAACCTGCCTTCCATCGTGGACCTGTACACTGCACGAGTCAAAAAAAGGCTGTGAAAATATCTACAGACCCTTCACATCCTGGACATAGATTTTTTCAACTCCTACCCTCAAAATGACACTACAAAGCACCACACACCAGAACAACAAGACGTAAGAACAGTTTTTTCCCCGCATGCCATCACTCTGCTAAACAACTAATTCCCACAACAGTCTTACGCCCTGGGGCCAGAGTGGGAAACCTTAAACACTCCGAGAGCCACAAAGGTCCTAACTAGAAGCCCCCCCCGCCCCCGTCCAATTCTGAAGCTGACCATAAGTCCAGTTCCCCAACATAGAGCCTCCTCCTAGCACAGCGTCCTTTTTCCTCCACCTGTCCTAAGTGAAAGCCCTATCAATTGTGGAGCTGAACGGCGACAGGGAGCCACAGCAGAGGGATGAAAGAGCCACATGCGGCTCCAGAGCCGCACATTGCTGACCCCTGCTCTGGGCTGTCAAATCACCTAGCAGGGACGTAGTTTTACTATTATCCTTCTCATTTTTCCTATTACCTGTTTCCTTAACTTCCTATGACTATAACTCTGTTGTTTATATCTCATGATTTATGTCGATTGCTTATTTAGTATCCTATGACTACCGCTGAAAGTTATATCATGATGACTGTATTTTATTATCATGATTTATCACTTGTTGCTTGTATGTACACTGGGAGCTTCTGCACTGGACACAAATTCCTTGCATGTCCTATCATACTTGGCGAATAGAATAGAATGGAATGGGAATAGGAAATAGAATGGAATGGGAGTATGAAATAGAATAGAATAGAACATTACTCCACTCCACTCCATTCTCTTATTCTCTATTCTGCATTCTATTTTGCATTCTATTCTGTTCTGTTTTATATTCTATTCACAAAGAGTATTTCTACATGTAGAAAACTATTGTGCCAACCCAGATCAAAGTTGCCACCTTCAACTCCTGAAGAAGTTAGAACTTACTTGCATAACCAGATACTCAAACACGCTTCTACGATATGAATTAACCAAGCCACCGCATACCTGCAATTAAGAAAAAGAGCATCAGACTTCTCAAGAATTAATTAGCTGTTAGTTCAGAACAGAAAATTGTGAAACTCTCCCTCGTGTCTCAATACTTCATAAGGTTATAAAGTGATTCAAATTCAAATAAAAAAAAAAGGGGGGGTTACGGAGGGTTTTCCAGCAACACCTTGAAAAGTCACAACTTTTCCTGCACTTGTCCAGCATGAGGAAAATACATTTTCGTTTTAAGGTGGTATGAAGCATGTGTGCGTTCATTCCTCCTAATCTTTCTCCTCCAAATTCAGATTATTGCCCTGCTAATTGATACAGCTGTGTTGTGAGAGATGTCTGTGAGAACTTCCCAGCTGTTTCTGGATGCAATAGTTGTTTGAAAGAAAACCAATTCTTAAAGCCAAAATAGATCAGTTGAGTTGAGTTCTACCCTATCGTTTTGCTTTCTACCCTTATCTTTGTGCTTATTTTCATTGTATTCTCCGTCACATAGAACCGTGATGGCGAACCTATGGCACTCATGCCACATGTGGCACATGGAGCCATATCGGTGGGCACGCAAGCTCAGCTCTGGTGTGCATGCGCGCGCCAGCCAGCTGATATTCAGGCCTTCTGGGCCCACCAGAAGTCAGGAAACAGGCTGTTTTCGGCCTCCGGGAGGGGGCGGGGAACGCCTTTTTTGCCCTCTCCAGGTCCCTAGAAAGACTCTGGAGCCTGGGAAGGGAGAAAAAGAGGTCCACTGTGCCACTGCGTGCCAAAAGCGCTGGGAGAGCCGGGGGGGGGGGGGATCACATGCGCATGCACAGGGTGCATAGAATTTTGGGTGTGGGCACGCACTCCCCCCCCATATTCCCCCGCTTTTGGCAAAAAGGTTAGCCATTGCTGACATAGAATAAGCCCTTTGATGGAGTCACCCACTGTTGGATGATGAGTTACCTATAACAAGGCACACAGATTGAATATCTACACTTACTTGGCAAGTATTTTTTCGCCATATTCCCCAGAAGTCTTCTACAGAAGCCTTCTTAAGACTGAGGCATTCCTAAGTTTGATTCCTCAACTTTGAATGTCTCTAACTTCTGCAATGACCAGAATTTGGTCTCGCCTCTCTAGGAGGTTGAATGAGTCAGCATTGGCGCAGGTTCTAGATTTCCTTTGTCCTCTGGTCAATTCTGACTTTGGAATTTTGCCTTGTTGTTTGGTCTCAAGTCATTGAAAATGTTTAGCCAACTGGTGGCATGAGTTAAGAAAAGGAAGGGGAGGGCAGAGAAGGAAGAAGACCTGAAGGGGCAAGATGCTGACTCTGTACACTACTTAGAGAGTAAAACAATGTTAAGCAGTATATAAGTATAAGTGCTATTGCTATTGCTATTGCTTCAACCTTCCATCCTTCCGAGGTGGGTAAAATGAGGACTCAGATTGTTGGGGGCAATAGGTTGACACTGTAAACAACTTAGAGAGCGCTGTAAGAGCACTGTAAAGCGGTATATAAGTCTAAGGGCTATTGCTATTGCCTCAGCCTTCCTTCCGAGTTCGGTGAAATGAGGATGCAGATTGTTTGGGGGCAAAAGGCTGATTCTATAAATCATTTAGAGAGGGCTGCAAAGCACTATAAAGCGGTATATAAGTCTAAGAGCTATGGCTGTTGCTATTAGCCAAATCACCCCTACAAGGAAGTGCCCCCTCCCAAATGTTGAAGTCAACTTACCCTGCATGGAAAGCAGGTTTGTGGTTCTCCTGCAGATACTTTGTGAATCTTCCTAATGGACCCAGGCCGTCATAGGGGATTATTGAAGGTGCAAAGACAGTACACTGAAGAGGGAAAAGAGAAGGCCCATTTTATTAGCCTCACTCGAGCTTCTCACCAGATTGTCCCAACGGTTCCCTTTTCAATCCCCCTTGTCATCTTCACAACCAAATTTGCAAGTCAGTTAAGAAAAGAGATTCTGCTGTTATGCTTTCCATAACCTGTACACAATTATGTTGTTGTTGTGAGCTGCAAAGTCATGTCCAACCCATCGTGTCCGACACACGGAGAATGTTCCACCAGGCCTTCCTGTCCTCTACCATCCTCTGGAGTCCATTTAAGCTCACATTGATCGCTTCAGTGACTCCCTCCAGCCACCTCATTCTCTGTCGTCCCCTTCTTCTTTTGCCCTCAGTCTTTCCCAGCATTAGGCTCTTCTCCAGTGACTCCTTCCTTCTCATTAGGTGGCCAAAGTACTTGAGTTTCATCTTCAGGATCTGGCCTTCTAAAGAGCAGTCAGGGCTCTCTCTCTCTCTCTCTCTCTCTCTCTCTCTCTCTCTCTCTCTCTCTAATCTCCGCCCCCCCCCAGCTATCTCTCTCTCTCTAATCTTTCTCTCTATCTCTCTATCTAATCTCCTTCCCTCCCTCTCTCTCAGCTCTCTCTCTATCTAATCTCCCTCTCCCTCTCTGTTCTTTCTTTCTGTCTGTCTGTCTGTCTGTCTGTCTGTCTGTCTATCTATCTATCTATCATCTATATATCATCTATCTATCATCTATCTATCTATCATCTATCTATCTATCTATCTATCTATCTATCTATCTATCTATCTATCTATCGATCTATCACCTACCTACCTACCTACCTACCTAATCTCCCTCCCTCCCCCCTCCTCTCTCTCTTTCTCTGTGTATCTCATTCTCTCAGCTCTCCACCCACCCCCGCCCTCCTTACGCCGTAGTACAGCATGCCGCCCAGGATCACCGCCATGAAAAACGGTCTGGTCCTTCGGAAGTAGGTGGCCGGGTTGCGGGAACGAGCGGCGGACGCCGACCGGGACGCCATTCTCCTGCTGATTGGCTCTGCCCACGGCTGCGCTTGGAAGAGCCTTTGCCAAGCCAACCCCGAGAAGGAGCCGCTCCGCCCGCCTCCGAGATACGCAGCTCCGCCTCTGGAGGGCGCCCGGGGGAATGCGTAGCTCTGGGCCCGCTGGGTAGTGGGGCGGGGTCTGGTTGGGGCGTGATTCCGTCTTCTTTTGCAGCAGCCCGGAGGATGGGAAGCAGGGCACGAAATGCTCCGCCTTTTCTCTCCGGGGAGGGCTTTAGTTGGGGTGAGGGATCAAAGTGGTTTTAGCTGCACTGAGGCATCGCCTGGCAACGCTGATCCTTTTTCCGTGTCTGTGTGTGTCAAAATGCTGTCTTATTTTCAAACCGGGCAAAATAAAGACAAATCTAAAAGAAAACAAAAGCAGGAGAAAGGAGGAGAATGAAAGGCCAGAAAAAGAAAATGTAAAAAGTTTTTTTAAAAAAACAGGAAAGGAAAAAAGAACGATGAAAAGAAAAGTCAGCAAAATGAGTGACTTGTGACTTCCTTTGCAACAGAAATTAAATTTTAACAGTAACAGAGTTGGAAGAGACCTTGGAGGTCATCTAGTCCAACTCCCTGCTCCCGCAGGAGACCTACACAAATTAGTCCTTGTCTAGTTCCATTTCAATCCCCTCAACTCATCAATCATCCCTTCACTTTTCTCTGTTCTCAACCAAAAGCCTATCAGAATTTTCCATTCTTTAAAAAGCTACATATTGTTTTAGCTCAAACCGAAACAGGTCACTTTAGCCATTTCTGACATTTTTGAAATCAACACCAGCCATTCCTCCATGGTGAGAATTTAGGCAAATATGAAAGTCTTGGTGTCGTTTCCATGAAAATTTGCTCTCGTTTTCCTGGACAAATCAGAGCAGTGATAGCTAACCTTTTTGCTGTTGCATGCCTGCACCCATAATGCAATGCATGTACGACCACCCCATGTGCCCCGCCCCCTGCATTCCCCATACCCCGTCACACGTATCTGTGTGTGTGTGTGTGAGAGAGAGAGAGAGAGAGAGAGAGAGAGAGAGAGATCCCTCCACTCTGTTTTGGGCTTAGTAGGCCACCCTGTAGTAGTCTCCTGGGAAAATGGCCGGGGGGGGGGGTGCCACACACAGACATAAACACACGTCCCCCTTCCTCCACACATACGACCCTCCCCCCCCCCACGCATGCACCCACATCTCCCGCATCCTGGCACATGCGTGGCAGAGACCCAAAAATCAGGCGGCCGGCGGGAGGTGCGCACGCATGCACAATGGAGCTGGACTGGGCGAAGGCTCGTGTGCCCATAGAGAGGGCTCTGCGTGCCACCTGTTCACCATCACGGAGTAAGACTGGATTTGAAGGAAACTGAATCTAGAACCATTTATTGAATGGAGAACGATTCCTGCTATGACGTGGCATTTTACATTAGACAAAGTCGATAGTTTTACCCACTTTTAACCACATGCAACATTTCTAGCCTTTCAAATTGGAAATGCTTTGGATGAGAGAAAAGATACGTCATCTGCCAGCTGGAGGGATAAAACGACAAGAAGAAAACAGGATAAGAAGGATGTGGTTTGTTGGGAAGGTTACGTTTATTTCCTGTTCCAATAAAACCATTAATTGTTATTTGCCACTGGAGAATTCACCTCGGCACAGATTCGCTTCTGATTAGGGAGGCTGCAGCTTTGCAAATTTGGAGGTGATTTTTTTTTCTTGGCCATAAGATATGTTTTAATGCTTTAAAACGGCAGTTTCAGAACTTTTTGAATTTCTCCTGATTGAAAACAGCAAGGGGGGGGGGGGGAGAGAGCTACCTGTTTTCAAAATGGAGCACCAGGGGGCAGTGTTTCTATTTTTAAAAAAAGGTTTTGGGTCGAGACCGATGTTTAAAAGTGTGTATATCAGTGTTTCTCAACCTTGGCAACTTTAAGTCCTATGGACTTCAACTCCCAAAATTCCCCAGCATGCTGGCTGGGGGATTCTGGGAGTTGAAGTCCATAGGACTTAAAGTCGCCAAGGTTGAGAAACACTCGTGTACATGAATACTTTTGTTCTATTGGAACAAAAACAAAAATTCCCCTATTGTGTTTCCTTTTTAACCTTGGAGAGTTGAAATGTATTAAAAAATGAAGGAAAAAAAATCAAGAGGGTTTTCAACGGTGAAAAGGATAAGATATGGGGAGTCTCAAGCAAACTTCTCTATTTATATCCCACCCGTATTATTTTTATAAACAACGAAGTAGGGAACATATCTAATACTACTTCTTCTTCCCATTTTCCCCACAACAACCCAACTCAGTGAGGGGAATTGGGCTGAGAGAGAGAGAGTGACTGGCCCAAAGTTACCCAACTGACTTTCAAACCTAAGGTGGGACTTGAACTCAGGGTCTCCTGATTTCCAGCCTCGACCACTAGGCCAGTGATGGCTAACCTTTTTGTCATTGCGTGCTTGCACCCATAATGCAATGCATGCACGACCACCCATGTGTGCTCCACCCCCTGTGCATGAATGCATGCCCCCCCCCACGCATGTGTGCGCAATCCCTTGCATCCCGTTTTGGGCCTAATAGGCCTCACTTCAGCCTCCTGGGAGCAAAAACGGATTGGGGAGGGCGTGCCACCCCCCCTGCGTTCCCCCTTCCCCCACACATATGCAAGTGACCTTGCGCATGCGTGGGTGAGACCCCCCCATGCATGTGCACATGTCTCCCGCATGCGCCTCGCCTCTGGCGCATGCGTGGCAGAGACCCGAAAATCAGCCAGCCAGCGGGAGGTGCGTGCGCATGTGCAGTGGAGCTGAGCTGGGCAACAGCTCACATGCCTGTAGAGAGGGCTTTGCATGCCACCTGTGGCACGTGTGCCATAAGTTCATCATCACGGCACTAGGCCATCTTGCCTCTCCTTGTTGGAAGCCTTTCATTCCTGAGATAAACATCCAGATGTCAACACTCCTCCTGCTCTTCCCTCTGGTCTGGATCTGGTCACTACTGTCAGTTCACTTGTGGGCGCACTGCGTGTGCATGAGCAGTGCAATAAAAAAAATTCTGTGCATGCGCAGAAGCGAAAAACAGGTTGGTGGAGCCTACGGTACTGACCAGAGAATCAGTTCTGGGTCGTGGCAGGCCTGTGTTGCTACCGGTTCCAGCAACCCAGGCAAACCACTACCGGTTCAGCCAAACCGGTCTGAACCGATAGGGATCCACCACTGGTCTGGTTGATGGAACATCACATTCACATCTTTGATTTGATTATAACTGTCAGAGTATATTATTAATGCAGGTCAGGGTATAAATTTGTCCTCCCCATCTTGGACAACGCCTTTTGGGATGACATCGTAGGCTGGAAAAACACACCAGTCTTGATTTCTTGAAAGATTGCAAAAGGTATCCGGTTTGAGGTGGAGTACCTAGCTTGTGGTTGGTAGGACAAGTAGTGAGACAAGTAACTGGTCTACATTTAGGCCAAAAAAAAAACAACAACACCCAAACAGATCCACAAATATAGAATAGTTGGTACCTGGCTCAACAGCAGTAACTGTGAGATGGATCTTGGAGTCCTAGTGGGCAATCAATTAAATATGAGCCAGAAGTGTGCTGCAGCCACCAAAAACCCCAATGCAGTCCTGGGCTGCATCAACAGAGGGATAGCATCAAGATCATGTGAAGTGTTGTACTGCTTTATATGGCACTAGTTTGGTCACCTTTTATACAGGTAATCCTCAACTTACAACAGTTCACCAAGGGGAACAGGGGACCCATTTGTCAGCTCCTGGTCCATCAGGCTAAAAAGGGACATGTAGAAGTCATTGAGGTTGAAGACACTAGAACAGGAGTCGGCAACCTTAAAACATCCAAAGAGCTTTTTGGATCCGTTTCCCACGGAAAAGAAAACACCAGGAGCCACAAAATCCTTCCCCTGCCTGACTACTTCCTAAGCGGCCACAAAACTAGCATATGTAGTTGGATTAAACATTCTGTTTTCTTCTGAAACTTTTCTTTATCCATGGTTGGCCTACTGGGGGTCGAAAAGCTCAATGAATCACATGCCGGCAGGTGTCGCACGTTTGGCGGTGGTGATGCATGTTTTGAGTGACAGGGAGCTGCAGCAGAGGGATGAAAGAGCCACATGCAGCTCCCGAGAAAACTTTCCATAATCTTGGTCAGGAAAAAAAAAGAAACCAAGGATACAATGAATAGCTCTTTATGGAGCTATCACTGAGAGGGATGTCCGGAAACGATCCAATGGCTCAGTGGCTAAGACGCCGAGCTTGTTAATCAGAAAGGTCGGCAGTTCAGCAGTTCAAATCCCTAACACCGTGTAACAGAGTGAGCTCCCATTACTTGTTCCAGCTTCTGCCAACCTAGCAGTTCGAAAGCATGTAAACATGCAAGTAGAAAAATAGGAACCACCTTTGGTGAGAAGCAGTGTTGGGTTTCAAAAATTTTTGGAACCTAATCTGTGGGTGTGGCCTGCTTTGTGGGAGTGGCTTGCCGGCATGTGACTGGGTAGGAGTGGCTTGCCAGCCATGTGACTGGGTGGGAGTGGCCAAGACGATGTCACTGAATTCTTTGCCCCAATGGATGAACTACAATAAGATTAAAATAAGTACAAAAACTATAAAAGAGCTACTTACAGAAGGAAGGTGACTGTTCTTGCCAGTCTTCAGTATCACTGACTCCAATGAATGGGCTGCACAAAGAAGAGACACAGAAATGAACTCTTCCATTGCATGTACTGCATTGGGATGAAACCAGCACACAAAACAATAAAGACAGCTACTTACAGAGGGAAGATTACTGCCTTGCTGTTCTTCTGCACCACCACCTCACCACCTTGCTCCAATAACCTGCACAAAGGAGAGATACAGAAAGCAAGACTTTAACTGCATGCACTGCATTAGGATGAAACAAGCACACAAAATAATAGAAAAGGAAAATTACTGTCCTTTTTTGCGTCGTCTGCACCATCACCTCACTACCTTGCTCCAATAACCTGCACAAAGGAGAGACACAGAAAGCAAGACTTTAATCGCTTGCACTTCACTATCTCAAGGATGAACCCAGCACAGAGCACACCCAGCAATAAAGACAGCTACTTACAGAGGAAGGACCACTGGCTTGCCGGTCTTCTGCACACCACCTTATCTCTTTGCTCCAACAACCTGCACAAAGGAGCGAGACAGAAAGCAAGACTTTAATCGCTTGCACTTCACTGTCTCAAGGATGAACCCAGCACAGAGCACACCCAGCAATAAAGACAGCTACTTACAGAGGAAGGATCACTGGCTTGCCGGTCTTCTGCACACCACATTATCACATTGCTTCAACAACCTGCACAAAGGAGAGACACAGAAAGCAAGACTTTAATTGCTTGCACTTACACCTTACATAATAATAATACAGTGAAAGAGATACACTCAAGTACTTACTTGTGTTATTGCTTTCCTGGTTGTTGATATTTCCATACTGTTCTTAGGTTTCCAGATTCCTCTGTTGCAGCTTTCCTGGTCTTTACTCATGGATCATCAGCTGTGTGGTGGTGCCCTCTGAGCCAAACTTTCACTGCAGGAATTGGGTCCCATCTCTCAACAGGCATGCCAACCACACTTATCACCATCAGATTACTTACGTTTGGAACAGTTAGGTGTGTTCTTTGCTCTGAACATATTAGGTTCATTTTTGAGAACCCCCTTTCTGCCTCTGCTGAACTAACAGCAATTGTTCTGACAATATCTCTAGCTTTTCTGATACCATCAGGCATTTTGTAATTGTCTGGATTTTTCAGCACATTTTCCAAAAAATCTCTGTAGTCGTTCAAATTAATTTTGTAATTAAAAATTCTGCCAAATGAAACCAATGCTGCCTCTGCCTCAGCCCATGGAACAACTACATCTTCAATTTTCCAATAATCTGGCTCCAAATATGTGATAAAGTGTAACTTGTTTGTGGCTGGCAATAGGCTACCTGTTCTTAGATGGTCGCAATCCATCAGCCTTTTCTTCAAATTGGTGATGATGCTTGACAGAAGCTTGTCACGAGGAAGGGCAACAAATCATTGATTTGGAGCTAAATTGATGTTTTTGAAGGCTTGTGTTTTTAGCACTTCCACAAATTATTTTTCATATCTGCCCTTTCTCTGTATAAGCACTTCAAAAGCATTGATTGTCTGCAATACTAACTTTTCGGCCATGATGATATTTGTCTCTCTCCCCTGTAAGGCATTTGACAGAAGAGAAATCTCACTTAATATATCGATCATGAGGGCCAAATCCTTAAAAAAATTTAGATTTTCAAAATGGGAAGCCATGCCTGGGAATCTTTCATTGCCCAGAAAAAACTGATGTAGCGCTGGATAAACACGCCACACAGCTATGGTTGCCCTTAAACTACAGGGAGCCCATCTTGGTCCCGAAACTCTGCCAATCTTCACAATTTCTATGCCCAGTTGTTCGGAGATTTGGAAGAGGTCATTCTGGCTCTTGCAGGATTTCTGGAAGGTGGTGTGTATTTTATCAAGGAAGATCTTGAAGTGGTTGATCTGCTTCACTTCTCTTATTACATCATCCAGCACAAATTGCAGGAAGTAGTTCAAGCAGTGCCAGATGATGATGTTTGGGAACTCTTGAGCTATTCTGGCGCTGACTCCAGATTTTCTTCCAAGCAAAACACCATCGGAGCAGAGAGCGATTAAATTCTTCCATAGATATTCGGAGGTAAATCCAACTTTATGCAAGCTTCCCATCGATGCGGAATATATGGTCTCCGCATCTTGTTTCTCTAATTCCAAAAGCTCAATGAAGACGGTTGCTGGGCATTCTGGATCCTCAACTCTAACAAAAACTATCAGCACTGCTTTCATTGAAAGTGTTGAGGCTTCATCAATTATTAGGCACACCTTTAGATTCTTTGCAATAATCCTGGAAAACACGGTGGTCTTGATTTGGTTCGCAATGAATTCAACTATTTTCACTACAGATCTCCGTGAATGCAAGCCAACTCCCACATCCACTCCAACCATATTTAGCAAATTTACCTGCGCTTCGATGTCTGAGAATGGATTACATCTTTGCGCCAGATCATAAACAGTAGAAAATATTGTGCAAGTACTGGATAAATGTTTCTCAGTTGACTTATCCATGGATTTGGTTAAAGCTTCCTGCTCCCATTGCTTCCTACTCTCCATGCAAATAAGGTGTGCTTTTGATTGAAAATGTTCCCTTAATTTTTTTCTGAGCGATGCTTGTTGTGTATCCTTGATTTTCCCTGCTGGCACAACCTGGAAATGTTTCCACTCTCTAAAAACATGAATACCTTTCTCTAACAAGAACATGGGTTTTGCACAGTACTCACAACCCATCTTCTTATCGGATACCGTCAGTCCATCATACTTGTCCTTGAAGTGTCTGTATTGCTGCAAATTCCAGCAGTCAGGAAGTTGTGGAACTTCAGTGGAGTCGATGGACTTGCTGCTTTCTCTGACCTCAAGTGGTGGAAGTGGTCATGCTGATGATGCTGGTGGTGCTTGTGGTGCTGGTGCTTGTGGTTCTTATGGTGCTGGTTCTTGTGGTGCTGGTGCTTGTGGTGCTGGTGCTGGTGACTGTTGTGGATCAGCTGATTGCTCAACTCTTGGTTTTTTGGAGAAGAAAGCGGTCATACTCTGTTGCCTTCTTCATTATGCTAAGTAATACTAACTGCCTGCCAAAGAAATAAAACAATATTGGACTCAATTGTGGTAGTAAGCTGAGGACTACAGATAACAGAAGGGACCTCTGCTTTCAACCAACAATGTACAGTCTTTTCAGGAAGGATGAGAAACAGGAAAGATATAAACAAACAGGAAAGATATAGTCTTTCATCCAAGAAGATAGTTCAAGAATGAATGTCATATTCCCAGAGCAATACAGATTTCCTTTTTCTGAAATGTAGTTCTCAGTTCCAGAAAACAGGAATATATGTATGAGGTTCAGTACTTAGGTCGGTCCAAGTAGCTATTCAGAAGTTAGCGGTTAGAAGCAATGGTAAAGCAAGATATGGAATTAAAACCAGAAATATTTTGTTGCCTATTTGAAAGGGAGTACAATATATATTTAATTTTACACATGTTAGCAGCTGCTGGAATTGTGTTTGCATAACAGTGGAAAAACAGAGATATGAAAATGAATAAATATTACAATCTGCAGGAATAAATAAATTGACAATTAAAATCAAGAAGGCTTTGAATACTTTTTCACATGGGATTTGTTTTAGCAATTGCTAACTAAAAGAAACAGAAATTAGAAATCCAAAAGTATGAAAGAAGACACAAATTATATAAGGAATGGTCACTAAAATGTATAAGGAAATATTACTAGATCATTATTAACGCATAGATAACTGCGGGACATTACACACCCACACCCACACAAACTATGACAGTGCCAGGAAAACACCAAAAAATAAGAATCCCCCCCCCCCCAAAAAAAGACTGCAAATGAAACCAGTTTTTTTTCCCTAACCCTAAGGACAGGAAAGACAAAGCCATTGGAATAAATATTATCAAGACATTGTGGGAAATTATAAAGGACAGTGCCAGGAAGCTCACAGAACCATCAACCACCTCAGAATTACCTAAACAACGAGGGTGAAACACACTAAATCTGGCAAAGCTGCCTTGCACCAACCTGGCCTGCCCATAGAAAAGCAGCCACTTTGAGACACATAAACCTGGTCTGAACACTTAAAAGCAACATATTGCATCACAAAGAAAACATTTGCAAAAAGGAATAACATTTCTTGTAGTAAATATATTTTATAAACAATTAAAAAATAAAAATTCCCTAAAAATAATAATAAAAAAAAGATATTCTATAAATTAAAAAATCCTTAAAAACCATTGTTAAGTATTCCACCAGCAATAATTTATACTGTAACCATTTTAAGGTGTTGTACCAGCAATAGTACTGTAACCTATTATTCCACCAGCAATAATTTATACTGTAACCATTTTAAGGGTACAGCAATAATTTATACTGTAACCATTTCAAACTATTCCACACACAATAATTTAAAATGAAACCATTAAAAATATTCCATACACAATAAATTACAATAAAACGATTTAAAACAATTCCAAGCACAATACATTTTAAAGTATTGAGTATATAATTTTTTTAAATGGTTTATTTTAATTTATTTTGGATAGAATCTTTTTAAAAATAATCTAAGACAATTTAAAAAAAGAATCCACACACAATAAATTGAAGTAAACCATTTAAAAATATTCTATACTCAATACTTTTAAGTAAAAATATTTTAAAAAATTCTATGCACAATAAATAAAATATTATTTTAAAATACATTTTAAAAAAAGGAAAAAAAACTGGTCACTTACCAACAGGCAGAATCAGCAGCTCTCTAATGTGATGGATCCAATTCCGATGCGATGGATGGATGCAGCAGGGAGCAGGCAGGCAGCGAGGCAGCAGGACAGGTAAGACTGGACTGGGGGGACAAGGATTGTCGCTAAACACGCCGCCTGGCAGGCTTAGCCAGCCAGGCGAGGCTGGAGAGGGGGGGCTTTTGGCCGCGTGGCATATGCCAGCCCGCGGCTTTCGCTAGGGAAGGCCTGAACTTAGGCCTTCCCTCACAAAAGCTAGGCCGCCGCCGCCTACCTGCTTTTGGCTGCGTGGCGTACACTAGCCCACAGCTTTATCTAGGGAAGGCCTGAACTTAGACCTTCCCTCGGGAAAGCTAGGCCACCGCCACCCACCCACTTTCAGCTGCGTGGTGTACGCCAGCCCGTGGCTTTCACTAGGGAAGGCCTGAACTTAGGCCTTCCCTCGTGAAACCTAGGCCACCACCAGCCACCCACTTTCGCTGTGTGGTGTATGCCAGCCGCGGGTTTCGCTAGGGAAGGCCTGAATTTAGGCCTTCCCTTGCAAAAGCTAGGCTGCCACTGCCTGCTCGCTTTCGCCACGTGGTGTACGCCAGCCCACAGCTTTATCTAGGGAAGGCCTGAACTTAGACCTTCCCTCGGGAAAACTAGGCCACCGCCGTCCACCCACTTTCAGCTGCGTGGTGTACGCCAGCCTGCGGCTTTCGCTGGGGAAGGCCTGAGCTTCCCTCGCGAAAGCTAGGCCACCGCCGTCCACCCACTTTCGCCGTGTGGCATACTCCAGTCCGTGGCTTTCGCTACTGAAGGCCTGAACTTAGGCCTTCCCTTGCAAAAGCTAGGCCGCTGCCGCCGCCCTCCTGCTTTCACCACGTGGCGTATAGCAGCCCGCGGCCTTCCCTTGCAAAAGCTAGGCCGCTGCTGCTGCACCCCCCCCCTTGCGCTTAGTTGCATACTTGAAGGAAGCAGCAAGCTTCTGGAAGGTGAAGGGAAACCAAACAAAATGAAAGGAGGACGCGGTCAGCAAGCGCGATGCACTGTTGGCTCGGGAATGAAAGACCCTTTTGAAAAGAGAAAGACTCCAAAAGAGAAAAACTCTTTTCAAAAGAGGAATGTTAGCCGTTGGCACCACGCTTTTAAATTGGTCACCTCCAGTCCACTCACTGATTGGCTGTTATATAGGGCTAGGTGGCTAAGATGCTGAGCTTGTCAATCAGAAAGGTCGGCAGTTCGGTAGTTCAAATCCTTAGCACCACGTAACTCTTCACTAGACTAGACATTGTTGATAGATAGATGATAGATAGATAGATAGATAGATAGATAGATAGATAGATAGATGATAGATAGATAGATAGATAGATAGATAGATAGATAGATAGATAGATGATAGATGGATGGAGAGAGAGAGAGAGAGGGAAACATTTCAAAATCCATATAAACATTATGTTGTCTGGTTACAATTATTTTGAGTGACACTCATCATAGTAGTAATGATAATATTCTCTAGTACTAATCTCATAATGAAATTGCTTTTCTCTCATAATACGAATACATATTAATTGTTAATATGAATCAACATTAATAAGTAACAATAATCAACCCTAATAGTAAAATTAATCTTTCTGTTGTGATTTTAGAAGTTCTAATTTCTGTTTCTCTTATTTAACCATCGATAGAACAGATCCCATATCTCAAAATATTCAGTGTCCTCTTTTTCTTTAATTTCAAGTGTTACTTTATTCATTTCTGCACATTCTAAGATTTTTATTATTATCTTTTCTTCTGTAGGGAGCTCTTTGCCCTTCCAATATTGTGCAAATACAATTCTGTTTGCTGTTGTTGTGGCCCATGTACTATGAAATATGCGTTCCTTTTACTGTATTTTTCTGGTATGATGCCATTGGTGTATTAACCATTAAGCAGACTAAGCACGTGCTTAGGGCTCCAGGCCCAAGGGGGAACCACAAATTGAGAAAGAAAAAAACCCAATGAAGACTTGTACAGTATGTACAAAGGGGGTGGGGCACCAAGATTTGTCAGTGCTTAGGGCACCAGTGAGCCTTAATCCACCACTGTATGATGCCCAACAGAAAAATATCCGGTTTAGCTTAATAGATAATTAAGTATTTAAGGAAATAAGGTTTGTTTGAAATGAAGGATGAGTAATGGTAATCTGAACACAGGATGCTCAATAATAGTGATGTACTTAGTCATGCTTGATGGATAACCAGTGCTGTTATTTCTAATTGTAAAAATTGATGCACAAAAACCTGTAACCAAATGACATGCTTGGCGAAATTGATGAAGGTTTTTTTTAATGTATGTGCTGTTTTGTTTGTGTTAAAAATAAAAATTGTATGTATGTATGTATGTATGTATGTATGTATGTATGTATATGTGTGTGTGTGTGTGTTGTATTTGTGCTGATGAAAAGGCAACATTAAAAATAAAAATATGGGTTTCTGCCTGGATGGTTTTCTGTGATGAGCCGAATGACAGAAAGAGGGAGTAGTGAGCTCCCTCCTATATTTGGGCATACCAGGGGTTGTAACACAAATGCGGGCGCGCACACACACACACACACACACACACACGCGTGTGTGTGTGTGTGCAATATATCCGGTTTTAAATCTGTATGTTCCTTTATTATTTTTTCTAGCCAGGTGTATATTTTAGGTCCAATATTCTTTTGCTTTTGGGCATATCCACCACATAGGGTGGTAGTATGAGCCCAGGATTTGGTTGCACTTCCAACACTTGGCAGGCATATTCTTAAATATTCTTCTTCTTAAGGACTGAAATTTCTTCCAAAATCAAAGACGACCCCTCCTCTGTCAAGAACCCCATCAGGTTTGCAGGCAATCAGTTGCTCCATCAGAAGCCAGTCTAATCTTTCATCAAGAGGGCTGTGAAAATATTTACAGACCCCTCACATCCCGGACATAAATTGTTTCAACTCCTACCCTCAAAACGATGCTATAGGGAACTGCACACCAGAACAACTAGGCACAAGGACAGTTTTTTTGCTGAACGCTATCACTCTGCTAAACAACTAAACCCCTCACCACTGTCAAACTATTTACTAAGTCTGCATTACTATTACTATTAGTCTTCTCACAGTTCCTATCTCCCATCTCCTCCCACTTATGACTGTATGGCTGTGACTTTGTTGCTTGCATCCTTACGATTTATATTGTTCCTTAGTATGATTTGATTGCTTATTTGTACCCTATCATTATCTTTAAGCGTTGTACCTTATGATTCATGATGAATGTATCTTTTCTTTTATGTACACTGAGACCCCAGGCACCAAAGACACATTCCTTGTGTGTCCCAATCACAATTGGTCAGTGAAGAATTCTATTCTATTCTATCTGCCCCAAAGACAATGTGGTTCAAAAGGGCTTTATGTTGTATTTTAGGCCCTGGGAAAGTGCTAAACAGGAATAATTCAGCAAACAAAGATAATCAGTCGATAGCAGATGACAATAATAGGGCTCATGATCAGAGAGCCAAGCTGCCAGATTCCTCTGGTTTGGGGAGGGATATAATTAAATAAAAACTTGGAGACTGTCTCCTCTGTGTCTCCTCGGGTCAGCTGATAGGGAACAAATACACAAAGGCAGATAAATTAAATTTCCTAATGTCATTTCTCTCCTGGATATCTAAGCAGTTACGCTGCTCTATAGGATTGTTTCCATAAAATATAAAATAGAGGGAGTCCTTGACTTATGACAACTGGACCCCAAATTTATGCCGCTAAGTGAGACATTTGTTAAGTGAGTTTTGCCCAGTGGTTGTATTTAGCTGGTTTGGACTGGTTCAGACCCATCCACCCGCCCCGACTCTATGCTGTCCTATTTAGCCCTGTTTTCTAAGCCACACGCATGTGTGCAAGCCCCACACTCCCATCAAGAGCCAGAAGGCCGCACACCTCCGCAGAAGGCACGCACATTCATGAAGCAAGCGTGCGGGCATGCACTGACAGTTTCATTGCGCAGCAAACCGGCGATAAAATTACGTGAAATCCACCTCTGGTTTTGCCCCCGTTTTACGACATTTCTTGCCACAGTTGTTAAAGTGCATCACTGCAGCGGTTCAGATAGTAACATGGTTGTTAAGGAAATCTGGCTTCTGCATTGACTTTGCTTGTCAGAAGGTCGCAAAATGGGATCGCGTGACCCCGGGGCACTGTGACCGTCATAAATGTGAGGCAGCTGCCAAGTTCAACTTCGGTTGTGTGATCCTGGGGGGATGCTGCAACGGTCGTTAAGTGTGAAAAATGGCCATAAGTCACTGTTTTTCAGTGCCGTTGCAACTTCAAACAGGAACTAAACAAGCTGTTGTAAGATGAAGCCTACCTGTGCCCCCTGCTTTGAGTTCCTAGGTGTAGGATTGAGTACTATTGTAGTGATGCTATGGCTAGATGGAGGTTGCCTGTTTAACTTCAACTTCTCACAGTGCTGTGGTTGTGTGTGTTTGCACTTATTCAGAAGGTCAAATGATTGCCACCTCCTCATGTCAGTAGCCCACACCTATCACTGCTGGCAGGCCTTTCCATACTTCTCGTTTCACCTCCCTCCCCTTCACAGCTGCTTTGTTGATGCAGAAGCCATGTGCAGATCCCAGGTACTTATCATCATATGGTGGTGGGCATGTACGAAACCAAGAAAATATTGGACAAAAATACACACATGGCTGGGAAAAGGGGATTAAGCAGCCTATAGGTTTAAAGCCAGAAATATTCTTCTTAGGTATGATACCAGAAAGTTATGATAAAGGGACTGTATACCTAATGCTACATACATTGACAGCAGTGAGAATGCTCCCAGTTCTGAACTGTAGCAAAGGTAAGAGAAAACAATTACCGTCACACGCGTCACGTCCACGCGTGTGCTCAGCATTCCGTGCATGCCCTTTGGCTTAAAAAGGACCTAAATGGGATGCGGTAGAGCCGGGGTAGGTGGGCGGAGCCACCCGTGGTTTCCGCTACCGGTTCGGGCAAACTGGTCCGAACCAGCAGAATATTACCTCTGGTGAAGGCCCTCTGCCTGGTCTCTGAGGAGCAGTTGTTGTGATTCAGTCACAGTTGTGTCCAAGTTTTCGTGTCCTCGTGGACCATAGCACACCAGGCCCTTCTGTCCTTCATATGTCTCTGAGAGTTTGCCCAAATTCATGTTCATTGCATCAGTGACACCATCTAACCATCTCATCCTCCTGCCGTCCCCTTCTCCTTTTGCCTTCCATCTTTCCCAACATCATTGTTGATGTTGGAGATGCACACGCATGTGTGGGGGTGTCGGGGGTGTCAGGGGGAGGGTCGGGGTGCATGCAGGGGGTCGGGTGCATGCACAGGGGGGCAGAGCACATGGGGCGGGGGGGAGGTGTCCCGTACAAAAAGGTTAGCCATCACTGGCCTCCCCTGAGACTGCAGATACAAATCCTTTAGCAATTTTAAAGAAATGACTTGGAAGAAAGAAGAAGAAAGAAAGAAAGAAAGAAAGAAAGAAAGAAAGAAAGAAAGAAAGAAAGAAAGAAAGAAGAAAGAAAGAACCACTGGCCCTGAGAACTAATTTAGATTTTCTATCTAAAGCAGAATTAACTCAGTTTTCTGATTTCTAATCCAGGGCTTTTAATCGGTCCACAAAACTGACTTCCTATTTAAATAGAATAGATGGAGTTAATATGCTGAGGTGCTCGCCTGGGGTATTTAACTCCATCTGTTACCTTCTTTGGAATGAAAAAAAGAGCAGCATTTAGGAGGAGAAGGGTTAATTACCAATTGCTGGCTATTTTTGAGCTTCCCGGAATGCTTTCAGGAGCCTCACTCATTTATCTGCTGAGGATACCCATATAAAACCTGCACGGTTAATCATTAATGTATTTTCAGAGTTTGAGGTATGGGGACCTCTGTTGCCTTCTCTGCAGATCATAGCTATCTGACAAAGGTAGAAGATAGGTAGGCAAGGTACAGATTGGCTTTATTTGTGCCATCTTTCCCCAACATGCCCTTCTCTTGCGTTAGCAAATCCTCAAATATTCCATTTGCATAGTCCTTGGCCTCCTGTTATCTCTTTAAGGATGCATGAGACAAAATCTGCATTTTGGTCTAATCAAGGATCTTTGTGTCACTCAGGAATCCCTTCTGACTGTTCGCAGCCCTTGGATGCCTCGTGAGGCTTTTGAGTGATTAGAAGTGCACTTTTGGCACCCTTTTTCCCCCTCAAAAACACCCCTTCCCCCTCCAAGCCAGGATGCTTTTACAAAAACTGGAGAAGTTGAATATGGCTGGGTCCTATTCTACTTCATTGAATCATCTTTTCTGGTGGCTCTTCAGATAACCTCAGCGGTGGGTTCCTATTGGTCCAGACCAGTTCAGCTGAGTAGGTAGTAACTTGGCCTGCCAGGCCTCTGAACTGGTTCTATCAGCGACTTACCTGCATCCAAAAAGTCATGGGAGCACAAAGTGGGAAAAGTTACTGAAAATGAGAAAGTGGAGATCTTGTGGAACTTATGAATACAGATGGAATGTCATTTGGAACACAACACGCCAGATATCACAGTTGTCGAAAACCAAAATGTACAATTTATTGATATCATGGTATCAGAAGACGCTCAAGTCCAAAAAAAGAACTAGAAAAAAATCATGAAATGTCACAACCTGGCCATTGAAACTACGCAATTGTGAATGAAACATGTAACAGTGATACCCATTGTCATCAGGGTACTTGGTACCATGTCCAAGAATTTTATAAAACACATCAAGAAATTGCAGCTTCCTGCAATAACACCAGCAGAACTGCAAAAAACTGTGCTACTCAGAACATCATACATTTTAAGAAGATACTTGATTGATACCTAGGAAGCTGGCAGCAACCCATATCAACCATCAGTACCAGTTAATGGTATTTTTGATGTGTTTTTGAATGTTCAGTTGTCTGAGTTTCATGTTTAATGAATAGAGTATATAATAATAATACTGAAAGGGTGCAACCAGTAGGATGAAGAAATACAGGTAATCCAAGACTTACAAGAGTTCATTTAGTGACTGTTTAGTGGAATCATATGATCACCTTTTGTGACCTTCTGACAAGCAACGTCAAGGGGGAAGACGAGGAGAAGCAGGAGAAGAAGAAGAAGGAGGAGGAGGAGGAGGAGGAGGAGGAGAAGTGGAAGAGGAGGAGGAGGAGGAGGAGGAAGAAGAAGAAGAAGAAGAAGAAGAAGAAGAAGAAGAAGAAGAAGAAGAAGAAGAAGAAGAAGAAAAAGGAGGAGGAAGAGGAGGAGGAGAAGGAGGAGGAGAAGTGGAAGAGGAGGAGGAGAAGGAGAAGGAAGAGGAGAAGGAGGAGGAGGAGGAGGAGAAAAAGAAGGAGAAGGAGAAGGAGAAGAAGAAGAAGAAGAAGAAGAAGAAGAAGAAGAAGAAGAAGAAGAAGAAGAAGAAGAAGAAGAAGAAGAAATAATAATAATATTTAGAAGTGTTAGCCTACAATGCTGCTTAATGCTTAATTTTCCTCACTCAGCTTTGGCAGTGATCCCGAGAGCAGAGTCAACAATGCATTTCAGAGTTTACATATTAACTGATCAGGATTACAATGGGAACTTGGCCCCTTTAGTAGGGTTAATGTGTGTATGTGTGTGTGTGTGTGTTTGGTTGGTTGGTTGATTGGAAAAGCAACATGCCGAAAGGTCTAGAAACTTATTTTCAAAGTAAAATCACCACACTAGTGATAGCAGGAAAATTGAAACAGACACAATAACTATCATTACTTTGACCACCTCTTTAAAATATATATTGTAATATAGAACATAGAATATTATATAGCCAAAGGATATTTTTCTTTTTTTTATCAGATATCCATGACTGCACCCATCCAAATCATGGTTATCCCAAAAGTGCTTTTTCAAGAGGCAATTGGACTTTGTGTTTTCTTTTTCTTTTGAAGATGTTTCACTTCTCCTCCAATAAGCTTCTTCAACTATCTCTGACAAGATAGTGGGGAATGGAAGGATCTACACCAGCGATGGCGAACATTTTTTGGCTCGCGTGCCATAAGTGGGGGGAGAGCAGGGGGGTAGTGTGCGGGCATGCCACACCCATAATGCAATGTGTGACACCCCCCCAGTGCATATGCGGGCACTACAGGCGCTCCCCCCATTTTTTACATGCATTTTTTGCCTTCCCCAGGCTCCAGAGGCTTTATAGGAGCATGGGGAGGGCGAAAACACCCTCCCCCGCCCCCCGGAAGCCCTCCGGAGGCTTGAGGGACCTTCAGGACGCTTCCCTGAAGCCTCCGGAGCAGTCAAAATGAACCTCTGAGCAAACCAGAAGTCACTTCCGGTTTGCTCGGAGGGTCGTTTTGAGCGCTCCAAAGGCTTGAGGGACCTTCAGGACGCTTCCCTGAAGCCTCCGGAGCAGTCAAAAGGAACCTCTGAGAAAACCGGAAGTCACTTCCGGTTTGCTCGTAGGGTCGTTTTGAGCGCTCTGAAGGCTTGAGGGACCTTCAGAATGCTTCCCTGAAGCCTCCGGAGCAGTCAAAACAACCCTCTGAGCAAACCAGAACTGACTTCCGGTTTGCTGGGAGGGTCGTTTTGAGCGTTCCGAAGGCTTGAGGGACCTTCAGGACGCTTCCCTGAAGCCTCTGGAGCAGTCAAAACGACCCTCCGAGCAAACCAGAAGTCAGTTCTGGGTTTTTTGTGCTCTGGAGGCTTCAGGGAAGCTCATGAAGTCTCCGGAGGGCCTTTGGAGGGGGTGGGGGGGCTCTTTTGCCTTCCCCAGGCTCCTGTAAAGGCTCTGGAGCTTGGCGAGGGTGAAAAATGGTTTTTAAAAAGGTGAACTCAGCTGGCCAGTGCCTCCCGTGCCCTGACAAATGGCTCTGTGTGCCACCTGTGGCACGCGTGCTATAGGTTCTCCATCACTGATCTACACAGTTTAGAATGAACACCTTTTGAATGGTGTGAGAGTAGGAATGGATTTCCAGAGGAAAAATTGCAGACTATAGGAACAGTTTGCACCACTCAGGTGACCCTGAGGACACAGATAAGCCTCCAGGTGGCCTCAATGGCCCTCTAAAAGAATGCAAATGACCAGCTCTGTCTGAAAGGAATACAAATCCTTCCATTCCCACCATCCAATCAAAGCTGAAGAAGCTTCTTGGATGAGAAGCGAAACATCTTCAAAAGAAAAAACAAGAAAATCCAGTTGTCTCCTGAAAAAGCACCTTTGGGTTAACCACAACCTGAATGACTGAGAATCTCTACAGATAGAAATAGAAAGGAAGGTGGAACACAACAAAAGTAAAATAACAGAGCAATAAAATAAACAAGGAAAAGGGAAACAACGGAAAATATATCGATATTGCTAGCATATGAAGGGTATACTAGATGTTGTCACAGGTGACTATGCTAGTTGAAAACTGAGGTCCAGTATCAATGGGAACTCATAATTCTCAGCAAAATGTGTTGCAAAGGACGCCTGGTGTAAGAGTAGATATGGAACATCTCCTCCAATATGCTGATAGGTTTAAGAACATGCCTATCATCTGCTCCATCCAATGATTAACCTTCTAGGCCAGGAATGTTGGGTGGGTTGAATTCTCCATCTTTGGGAATTCCCAGCCAACAAAGCTGAAGTAGATGAGAGAGAGTGAGTTACACCTCTAAGGACAGATTCTCTGTGAAAAAGATGGGACGTTTCCCTTGCTTATATGTTGCCCCGCTAGAAAGAGGGTGAGTGGTTCACAATAATGAGCAAATGGACAAGTTGAAAAGTATAATGAGGTAATAATGAAGGGGAGGGGAGGATAAAAAGAAGCTGAGAATGAAGGTCATGCCAGTTAGACAAGGTATAGAGTTTAAGCCAGCATTATTTTTATTAGGCATTATATCAGATGACTATGGTAAAGGGACAATATACCTAATATTACACATGTTGACTATAGCAAGAGTGATGTATGCACAGCAGCAGGGCCAGCCAAGAATGAGATTTGGGGGTTCTCTGAACTGCACAGAATCTTAGCTAGAGTTTTTCCCCGAAGCCCTGCAAACCCTCAGCAGCTAATCCGTATATGTGGCATAAGAGGAAGTACTCATTTAGACAGGAATATTTGTGCTAAAAGTTTTGCAGATTATTAAGTTGCTATCATCAGCATCTTGGTCTTTTTAAAAAAATCAAAGGACTTAAAATTGTATGTACGTATGTACGTATGTACGTACGTATGTATGTATGTATATGTTTAACGAGGGCAAAACATGTGTTTGCAGATGCAGACCTGGTGAAAAGCAATTAAGCACTCAAGACATGGATTTATACTGATGGTGAGATGAAAACAATGTTCAACCATATTGTCTCTGGGAGAACTTCATGGAGTCCATGAAGTCATTGGTTCAGCTTGACTTTGAAGAGACTTTTTAAGGGAATGGGGGCCCTGAATCACCCTGTGCTTGACCCCCATCCTGCTTCTAGGAACTCCCATAATTGTTTCAAAAAATAATAATAAACGAATAAACTCTAGAATCGTATCCCAGCCAAAGTGAACCAATGCAATACCACTCACACTTCCGGTGGCACCGCTGGCCTTGGAGGATGCTCCCTTGGGAACAACAGCCCCGTGTTTGAGCAACAAGCTGCTAGGATAGCATAAATCAGCTGTCCAGCGGTTTGAAACCCCCCCTTGGGAAAAGAGGGGGAGGTGAGCTGTCTGGCATAAAGTAGAGGCCCCCAGCGGCCCCAGAAGCAATTCTGTGGCGTGAATATGAACTCCCCAGGAAGCCCGACAATCTCCTCATCTCGGGATGCTTCTGCCTTTGCAGAAAGAAAAGGCAGCGTCCACCCCTGCTGTTTCAACACTTATTCTACATCTGAACAAGACGCAGGCGGAGCAAACCAGGAGGTCAATATTTCACAAGTACAAGCCTTAACTCAGTAGATTATATCTCCTTCTGTAAACTTAAAGGGAACTTTTAAAAAATGGCGCCGGAATAATAAAGGGTGTGGTGAAAACGAAAGTGAAGTGGAAAGATAATTAGCACTTGTTAAGTGCCTGTTAGTGCTGCTGGAAGACTTGAGAGAATAGGTGGATTTTCTGGACTGAACAAATTGGTTGCTTAAAAGCTTGATTTGAATACTTTGAAATGGTTTCAAAGCAGGCAAAATTCAATGTTTCAAAAAGTGCTGGTAGTTCATCAGCACAGTCACAAAAATTGCAGTCTTTACTACCTCCGGTGGAAACACAAACACAAACCCTGACACTGGAGGCTCTACAAAATAATTTACAAAATGCATTAAAAGAACAGGCAGTTGTCTTGGAGGGGAAAATTGCAAGTGCCTTTAAAGATGTCTCTGATGAAATATCTGGAATTAAGGATTTAATCCAAACACGTAGCCAAGAGATAAGGGAGGATATAGTTGAGGCATTTAAAGGATTATTTGGTTACGTAACATCTCTCGATGAGAAGGTGGAAGAAATTAATGAGTCTAATATAAAGTTGGACAATAAACTTATGGAGGCACAAAGTAAAATTGATAAGTCGGAGGCGAAGCTTACAATAATACAATATAGAACAATGGAATTTGCCCTGAGGATAAGTGGTTTGAAAGAACATAATCAAGAAAATTTAAGAGAGATTTTTGCAGACGCTTTCGCTCAATTAACTGGAGAACCAAAGGTTGAATATGCCTGGCAAATCGACAAAATTTACCGCATTAATTCATGGATTGCCAGACAAAGACAACTGCCAAGAGATATTGTAATCTATTTTGTCACCAGGAAAATTAGGAATGAAATATTGCAAGCAACCTATAAAAACAAACTGCAAGTGGTAGGTCAAGATGTGATAGTATTGAAGGAAATCCCCCTCCCAAATGTTGAGATCTAGAAAGGACTGTGCATTTCTAGTGGACGAACTTAGAAAACGCCAGATTCAATACAGGTGGGAGACCCCAGCCGGATTGATGGTGAACTACCTGGGAGAAAGACATCATCTCAACTCTGTCTGGAAGGCAAAAGATTTTTACAGCATAGTATTAAAGGCAGGATGCCCCCCATCTCCAAGTCCCAAAGAAAGAAAAGAGACGGAGGACCACAGGCAGCAAGATAATCAGGCACAAACTGGGGTTGTGAGTTTATTGCAGGAAACAGAAGAAATTATGGGACAGAGACAAACCTGTGCAGCTACTAAACATAAAAGACAAGAATTAGTCTCAACAAGCCCAGATGATAATCCAAGATAATATAAACATGAGCACAGAAGCACTGGGAGGAGCTAGACCGAAGGTGAAATCCCAGCAAGATTTCCAGGCAGCTCTCAGAAAGCTTCGTCGTGCTGAAGATGACAATTAAATTTCTAACTTGGGACGTCAATGGCTTAAACTCACCACAAAAAAGGAAAAAAAATATTTCACTATTTGAAACAATTTAAAAATGATGTAATTTGCTTACAAGAAACACACATTAGAACACAGGATCAGAAATACTTGATGAACGCAAGACTGGGATCGCATTTCATAGCATCTGCTCCAGAGAAGAAAAACGGTATAGGCATATATTTAAGAAAAGACTTAAAGGCTGAATAAATTGAAGCAGATCCTCAAGGTAGATATATTGCAATTGAACTATTAATAGAAGGAAAGAAAATACTCTTAACAGGAGTATATGCTCCCAATCAACAACAAGGAAAATTTTATAAGTTGCTTCACACTAAATTAACACAATGGGGTTATACATCCTGCGTTTTACTGGGCGATTGGAATGGAGTACTGGATCCTGTTCAAGACAAGAAGAGGCTTTTGCAAAATACCCAAACATGAACAAGATTACCTAAATCCTTTTTTGATATGATGGATGACTTTGAACTGAGAGATATCTGGAGAGAACAGAATGTTAAAGAATGGGATTTCACTTTCTTTTCTGATAGGCACCAATCCTTTTCCAGAATTGATTTTATACTAATTACAAATGACTTTTTTTCCAGGGTGAAGAAGACTAAGATATGCCCGAGAACTTTAACAGATCACAACCTGGTTTGGATGGAATTTGAATATGGAGACCGACCTAGGAGGTTTTGGAGATTAAATGAAAATCTATTTAGATATTAGAAAAATGTTATGGAATGTAAAAAACTATTGAAAGAATATTTTGCTTTTAATATGCATAAGGAGATATCTATAGAAATGGTTTGGGACGCAAGTAAAGCATACATGAGAGGTGTTCTAATAAATTTGAATAATATTTATAGGCGCAGACAAAGGGAGAAACAAAGGGAATTAGAGGAAGAGATTAAAAAAAGAGCAGGAGTTAATGTCTAAACCAGATGATAAGAAGACAAAAGAGGTAATTACTTTATTGCGAGGGCAGTTTAATATGTTAATGTCAGACCAGATAGCCACCAATTTTCTATATGCTAAACATAACACTTTTTGCAATGCCAATAAACCAGGTAGATGGTTAGCATATATGTTAAGGAAAAAACAAAGATCTCGTAACATAGAGAAAGTAGAATACAAAGGGAAAGAAGTTTTTCAACAGGATATGATTAAAAAGACTTTTTTAGAATTTTACACCAGAATGTATGCTGGTGACAAAATACAAGGGTCAGACATAGACAGATATTTGGAGAAAGAGAAAATTCCTATACTTACAGATGAGCAAAGGGGAAGATTGAATCAACTTGTAACTACAGAGGAAATCTTCCTGGCGATTAAGCAGTTAAAAATTTGCAAAGCTCCTGGCACAGATGGTTTGACAGCAGTTTATTATAAAAAGTTACAACTAGAAATGATGGAACCTCTTAGGGAACTATTTAATAAAATCCAAATGAAAGGCAGGGTTCCACCATCCTGGAAAACAGCTTTTATTTCATTGATTCCAAAAGAAGATCAGGATCCTACCCAGCCAAAAAGCTACAGGCCTATTTCATTACTTAATACAGATTATAAAATTTTTGCTAAAATATTGGTAAACAGGTTAATGCCAATTGCGCAACAAACGATTCACAATGATCAGTCTGGTTTTATACAGGGGAGACAAATGAAAAGTAATGTAAGACAAATCATCAATATAATGGAATATTTGGGAAAGTATAACCAAGTCCCAGCAGTGCTTTTATTCTTAGATTTCCGAGAAAGCATTCAATCAAGTCAATTGGCAATTTTTAATAACAATATTACAAAAGATGCAGTTCGGAGAGCATTTCATGCAATCTATCAAAGCAATATACCAGAAACAGACAGCACAAATTATAGTTAATGAAGGCTTAACAGAATCTTTTAAAATTGAAAAAGGAACAAGACAGGGGTGTCCCTTATCTCCATTATTGTTTATTTTAACCCTGGAATTGTTATTGAACAGAATACGTGGGTCTGACGAATTACAAGGAACTAAGATTAGGCACTACGAATACAGAGTAAGAGCATTTGCGGATGACTTGGTTGTAACTTTAACCCAGCCGGGGGAATCAGTTGCAGGTTTAATGAATATAATTAATCAATATGGTCAAGTATCTGGGTTCAAGGTAAATCTAGGGAAGACAAAGATGATAGCTAAAAATATGACTATGAACCAAAAAGAAAAAAGAAAGAGTAAAAGGATGTGAGATAGTAAAAAAGGTTAAATATTTAGGAATGTATATTACAACTTCAAATGGGAAATTGTATAAGTACAATTATGAACCATTATGGCATAAAATACAGATAGAAATGAATAAATGGAAAAAAACTATAATTGTCTTTGTTGGGAAGGATAGCAGCAGTTAAAATGAATGTTTTGCCCAAGTTTCTATTTTTCTTTCAAATGATACCAATACTTTAAAAAGACACAAATTTGGAAGAATGGCAGAAAGGTATTAACCACTTTGTTTGGGCAGGAAAGAAACCGAGAATAAAACTTAAAATAATGCAAGAAATACGTGAAAGAGGAGGTTTAAAAATGCCCAACTTAAAATTATACTATGAAGCAGCAGTTTTAACAACAATTAGCGATTGGATTAACCTAACAGAGGATAGAATATTGAATATTGAGGGTTATGATTTGGTATATGGCTGGCATGCTTATTTAATATATGACAAGAAGGCCGACAAGATTTTTAAAAGTCATATTTTAAGGAATGCTTTATTGGGTGTTTGGAAAAAATATCAATATAGGCTAAATGACAAGATACCTATGTGGGGGGTGCCAAGACACCCTATAGAGAACATAAGTATAGAACAAAAACAAGATGTAACTACATATGCAGAACTTCTCAGTATGGATAGAGGTCAGTGACGTGCAGTCAGGGGAGGCAGGGGAGGCAGAGCCGCACCGCTCTCATCATGAAAATAAAAAAAAAAATACTCTAGGAAGCCGCGAGAGTGGCTGGGAGAGGCGTACGGCTTGGTTTAGCCTCCCTGGACATCTCAGCAGCAGCCCCAAGTATGCCGATCTCGCCATTTTTTGCATCGGGTGAGCTTGGGATCCTTGCAAGGGGAATGGGACCATGTGTGCAGGAGGCTCCTCAGCTCCAGCCTCAATCAGCGCAGCCGCGGTCCCCTTCACGTTGGCTCAGGAAGGAGGGGAATGGGACCACGTGTGCAGGGGAAGGGGATCGCAGCTGTGCTAATCTGAGGCTGTGCGATGATGTTACCTAGGCATTTTTTGCATCGGGTGAGTCCAGGATCCTTGCAAGGGGAATGGGACAATGTGTGCAGGCATTGTCAGCGCACAGCCTCAGATTAGCACAGCCGCGATCCCCTTACCCTGCACACGTGGTCCCATTCCCTTCCTTCCTAAACCAACATGAAGGGGACCGTGGCTGCGCTTATTGAGGCTGTGTGCTGAGAAGCCGCCTGCACACGTTTTCCCATTCTCCTTGCAAGGATCCCGGGCTCGCCCGATGCAAAAAATGCCTAGGTAACATCATCAGTGCTAGAAGTGGGGGGGGGGAGGAGGAGAAAGGAGAAGTTTCTCTTCTCAGAAATGTCTTTTCAGAGGAGCTGCGGCAGCCTGCCTGCCTTTTTCTGACATTTCTGAGAAGAGAAACTTCTCCTTTCTCCTCCTTCTCCCTGCCCATTCCCTTCTAGCACTGATGATGTTACCTAGGCATTTTTTGCATCTGGTGAGCCCACGAACCTTGCAAGGGGAATGGGACCACACGTGCAGGCAGCTCCTCAGCTCCAGCCTCAATCAGCGCAGCCGCGGACCGTGCGATCGGAGCAACCATGCGGTTTGATGACGTCACCAGCCTCACCAGTCATAAACATCACCACACGTCACTGCAACGATTCGATGGGCCAAAGAAATTGGTTATAATATAATAGTGGAACAAGGAATTGAAATCCATATTAAATTATAATCTGAAATGATTTTTTTAAAAAGAAATTCTCTTATTCTCTTTGTTTTTATTTGTATTTTTTATTATAATAAACTTATACCATATTTTTTTCTTAAAGTAGTTGGTAAGCAGGTAATTGATCCTGTAGTTGATTGGTGGTATCCCTTTTGCTGGATCTTTCATTATCAATGCTTGATATTAACCAATTTTCAATTTTTTCCTTTTGCAAAATGTGATTAAACTGCTTTAAAAAAAAAGTTGTCGTCCCCCCCGGTCTTCTTAGACACACACACACACATACACACATTTATTAGAGCAAGAGAGGTTTCAGTAAAAATCCATGCAATTCACCTGGTGTTAACTAATTCTAGACTTTCCTTGCTTTTTGCTCTTATTACAAGTTCTCTCCTTTCAGCTTCTTTGTTTTTGAATTCTTATTCACCTCTTTAATCCAAATTGCATTCTTAGACGCTACTTTAATCCTTCCTAGTTCCTAGGCATTGAATTATAAGTTTCCACCAGTCTTAGGCTGACTCTAGAGCTCAAAGACAAGGGTGAGACAGAATACCACGAAATCTGGGACAAATGGTACCGATGGTTAGAAAGGAGGGGAAAAGGTCGGGACAGAGAAACATGGATAACTTAAGAATGGGAAAACATGGTATTAATATGGTGCGAAAGGCAGAAATTGGATATATATGGACTGATAGTAACTATATCATGTAAGGGATTAATGTGTAGGAATTTGGCTGAGCATACTTACCTACAGTATGTAATGGATACAAAATGTTATTGTTGTAAGATCAAAAACTCCATGGAAATGATTATGCCAGAAACGTTGCATTATGTCCAATGTTTTTAATGTTTACTTAATAAAACTTTTTTTTTAAAAAGTCGTCCCCCCTGGGTCTTCTTAGGCACACACACACACGTGTATGTGTGTGTGTGTGCAGAGGGAGACAGACCCAAAAACACACAACCCTTCCTAGATTAACCACCACAGATGAGTCACTTCACTGATAAGTGTTTGTATAAGGAATCAACGGAGACAATAGTTATTACATTTTTTTCCGCCCGAACTGAAGTGGCTCTTAAGGGTGAAGGGGAAGAAGGATCATTTTCACACTTTTTAATTTGATTGTTCTGCGTATCTCCCTGACTTCACTAGTCACCTGACTTGTTATCAGCTTTTCAAAGGGACTCTCTGAGCAGTTCTGAAGGGGGAACATTTTTCGGGCGCCCGAACCAGCAGTAATGCCGGCAGGAACCCACCACTGGCTGTGGGACAACAGATTCCTTGGAAAGAAATCACTTTTTTTAAGAATAGAATTCTTTATTGGCCAAGTGTGATTGGGAAACAGAAGGAATTTGTCTTTAGTGCCTAGGCTCTCAGCCCACATAAAGAAAAATAAAATAGAATACATTCATCATAAGACACAACACTTAGTGATAATCATAGGTTACTAATAAGCAATCAAATTATACTAGGAAATAAATAAAACAATATAAATTTTAAAGATACAAGCAGCATGATTATAGTCAAAAGTGGGAAGAGATAGCTATTAGGAAGGAAGAGAAGAGGAATAGTAATACAGTCTTAGTAAATTGTTTGACAATGTTGTGGGAATTAGTTGTTTAGCAGAGTGATGGCATTTGGGGAAAAACTGTCCTTGTGTCTAGTTGTCCCAGTGTGCAGTGCCCTAGAGCATCGTTTTGAGGGTAGGAGGTGAAACAATTGATGTCCAGGATGTGAGGGGTCTGCAAATATTTTCATGGCCCTCTTTTTGACTCGTGCATGTCCACGATGGAAGGCAGATTGGTAGGCATTGTTTTTTCTGCAGTTCTAATTCTCCTCTGAAGTCTGTGTCTGCCTTGTTGGGTTGCAGAGCCAAACCAGACAGTTATAGAGGTGCAGCTGACCGACTGAATAATAACAGGAAGGGGAAAGATCTCCAACTCCAGCAAGTTCTCCCCATCCTTCTCTGTTAAGAGCTGTTCATTGAAAAAACAACACAACACCTCTTTTCACTTAGAAATGCATACAGCCTTGAGGCGGCTGCAGGTAGTCCTTGACTTATGACCGCAATGGAGGCCAAAATTGATGCTAAGCGAGAAGGTGGTTAAGTGAATTTTTGCCCCATCTTATGATCTTTCTCGCCAAGGTTGTTAAGTGAATCACTGCAGCTGTCCAGCTAGTGGTTAAGCTAGTCATATGGTCGTTAAGTGAATCGAGCTCCCCCCGTTGACTTTACTTGCCAGAAGGTCGTAAAAGGGGATCACGTGACCCCGGGACACTGCAGCCATCGTAAATATGAGTCAGTTGCCAAGGGTCTGAATTTTGATCATGTGACCACACATGTCAAAATAATAATAATAATAATAATAATAATAATAATAATAATAATAATAATAATAATAATAATAATAATAATAATAATAATAATTTTATTTGATTAGCCGCAACCCTCTCCCGAAACGGTCGTAAGTCACTTTTTCCACTCTCATTGTCACTTTGAATGGACGGTTGTGAGTCGAGAACTACCTATATTATATTTTTCATGAGAAGGGAACCAAACAATGAATTAAAAGCAGAGAGTCCTGAAAGTGAAGAAGGAGAGCTTTTCCAAGCACAACACTTCTGCGTATCTTCTTTCAGTGGGTTGGACTAGAAGACCTCCAAGGTCCCTTGGAATTCTATGATTGGATTCCAGTCCTTCGGATTCTATGATTCTGACTGTATTTCAGAGCAACATGGGCTCACATTTCCTGTTCCCACATTTGTTTCCATGCAACCTTTAATGGACTAACTCAATGGGTGGTATTGCTGCCATCGTTAGGTTGAAAATCAAATTAGTCTCTATAGCAGTACAATCTGAAACTATACCTAACAGAAACAACTGGGGTGTGAACTTTATCCTCTTTTTCAAAATATTTTGAATAACCCACCACATTTTTATCCAAAATGCTTTAACGTTTTTACAAGTCCACCAAATATGGTAGTACATGGCACCAACACAGTCACATCTCCAACATTTAGATTGTAGATTCGGATACATACAGGCTAGCCTTTTTGGATCTAAATGCCATCTGTACAACATCTTGTAGAAATTCTCTCTCAAGTTCTGAGCTTGTGTAAATTTTACATTTCTTACCCAGATCTCTTCCCGTGTTTCCATCATTATTGGTTCTTCAAAATTTTGTGCCCATTTTATCATACAATCTTTAACTAATTCTGTTTCTGAGTCTATTTCTATCAATACATTATACAACCTTTTTACATGCATTTGACCCTGGTCCCTAATTTGTTTTATCAAATTATCCTCATTTTGGATAATACCAGATTTCTGGTCTTTTTTCCATCCTGCCTGTAACTGACCGTACTGAAACCAGGTTTGACTTACCCATTCGTCTTTTAATACATTCAAAGATTTTAACTGTGGTACACCTCTGTCAGTGACGTGCGGTGATGTTTATGACTGGTGAGGCTGGTGACATCATCAAACCGCATGGTTGCTCCGATCGCACGGGCGCAGCCCAAACGGAGAAGTTTCTTTTCTCAGAAATGTCAGAAAGGGACAGACAGGCTGCCGCAGCTCCACTGAAAAGACATTTCTGAGAAGAGAAACTTCTCCTTTCTCCTCCTTTCCCCCCCCGCTTCTAGCCCTTTCGGGAGAAGGGGCGGTCTATAAATACGAATAATAAATAAAATAAAATAAAATAGCACTGACATTGTTACCTAGGCATTTTTTGCATTGGGCGAGCCTGGGATCCTTACAAGGGGAATGGGAAAATGTGTGCAGGCGGCTCCTCAGCAGCGCACAGCCTCAGATTAGTGCAGCCATGTTTCCCTTCCCCTGCACAGTGGTCCCATTCCTCTCCTTCCTAAGTCAACATGAAGGGGACCACGGCTGTGCTGATTGAGGCTGGAGCTGAGGAGCTGCCTGCACGCGTGGGCCCATTCCCCTTGCAAGGATCGTGGGCTCGCCAGATGCAAAAAATGCCTAGGTAACATCATCAGTGCTAGAAGGGAATGGGTAGGGAGAAGGAGGAGAAAGGAGAAGTTTCTCTTCTCAGAAATGTCAGAAAGAGGCAGGCAGTAAAAAATATAAAACCTTACCAATACAGGTAGTCCTCAACCTACGACCACAACTGAGCCCAACATTTCTGTTGCCAAGTGAAATATTTGTTCAGTGAATTCTGCCCTGTTTTATGACCTTCCTTGCCGCAGCTGTTAAGTGAATCACTGCAGTTATTAAATGAGTAAACTGCTTGCTAAGTGAAATTGGCTTCCCCATTGACCCAGCTCATCACAGAAGGGGCTCACAGGACCCCGGAACTTGTGACCGTCATAAATAGGAGTCAGTTGCAAAACATCTGAATTTTGATCACACGAACATGGGGATGCTGCAAATGAAGTGTGAAAAAAGGTCGCAAGCAGTGTGTAAATATGTGTGTGTGAGAGAGAGGCATCTGTCTGACTCCAGTTTGCCTTTCATCTTGAGATAAGGTTCACCTTGAAAAACAAGATATAATTTCACCCCAGTGAAACACAAGAGTCAATATCTGTTCAATATACTTGCGATGAAGTAAAAAAAAAAACATTAAAAACTGTTTAATAAAATGTGAATTGTACTTACCTCTGTATAATTGAATATTCACTGAGAAAGAAATAATTACCGTGAGTCATTCAATTGCCGACGTGCCGTGAGTCTACTGCGTGCGTATGTGCCGTGTCGTGTTTCGGTAAGAAGTAAACAAAGCCACTTGCATGCGGCGCTCTCTCTTAAGATTCACCTTGAAAAACAAGATATAATTTCACCCCAGTTCCACCAATTTGACCTCACCGTCACATTTCTTTTTTTAAACTTCCTGCTGTTTTGATTAGACCTTCTAAGTGAGGTATCTTAGGAGAGAACCTTATTAACAAACAACTTTCAAATTCTGATATGGTAGCTGATGGAGTCCAACACACCCAGGGGGAAGCAATAATTTGTCGCTCATCTCGTATCCGACAACTCTGGGCAGCATACATCATAAAAACATTGCAAACATTAAAATCGTCCATCGTAAAAAAAAAGACAGCAGATTAAAAAAAAAAACCCACAGCAGACAGACATATGTGCAATCTTTCCCTGTCCTTCTTTCCTTCAAGGATCAAAAGGTGGAGACTTTTGTGAACAGAAAGCTTGCATGGATATTCTCCTTCCACTCTGGAGTTTGTGGCTCCAAAGACTAGAAAATGTTACATGGTAGAATCGTAGTAACTTGCATTCTCTCCAGAGAATTGGTGATATGCTAGCTTAATTCACACAACAAACTAAACCTCAAATCCGGGTTCAAAAACGCAATTGCCGCCTTCGTAGAAGATGCCATGTTGGTAGAAATAGGGCAAGGGTTCAAACTGGATTTCTTCGAGGGCCAGATCAGCATCGTAGTTCTCCTCCGCGGCCCAGGAGTTTAACGTACGACACTATTTAATAATTGATATTAATATGAATGTTAATGCTATTAATATGTTTGAATGTACATCAAATACCATGTAGCATATTGAATATTGAGGGAAAATTAAACAAGCCACTGTGACTTGTGGACTTGAATGTGAACTCTGTTCAGTAATTCTAATTAGCTCTGGATTAATCGGCGGGAAAAAAGAAAAAAAATTCTCCTGCCTGAGATACACACATATATCAAGTATCTAAGACCCTAAACGTAATATTCTCTCATGTTGTCCGTTCTGAATGTAATACAAAAAGAAATAACTCTACTGCGGTCAATAACCATCGGACAGAAAGAAGAAAAGAAAATAGTTTTCAAATATCCAGAACATCCAAAATAAATAAAGAGGGAACGATACATAGAAAAATATGCTCAAAAGTTTTCTTCTTATTAGTTAAAACTAAATTAAAATGTAGAGGCCCTGACAAATCTGAGGAAAGTACAGTTCAGAAGCTGATGCCCTTTGAATGTTTTGGGGTATTTTTTTTTTAGTTTCTGGTTGATTTTTACTTTATGTTCAGCTGTATGTTTCAAAATGATGTACAAGTGGCTAGAGAATAGAAGTCAAAAAGAGAAATAAAATTATTGATTTAAGAATTAAGTCTATTATTGACTATAATAGACTTATTGACTATAAATATAAGGTGACCAACTTTTTTACAATGAAAAGGAGGACAAAACATGTTCTATTGTCCAAAATGCTAAGGTGACCAACTTTTTTACAATGAAAAGGAGGACAAATAAATTGGAAAAAATATATTGTAAATAAAAGAAATATTTTATTCATTGCAACAATAATACACTAAAATATGATATATGCATAATAAAAACATTTGCAACATTTTATATTGTAATTATGCTTACATGCCTGTTAATTATTATTTAAATGAGTACTTTTCCATTGAATTAATATTTTTGTCAATGTATCATCTTCTAACAATATATTGGAAATATCTGAACAAGAAATATCCTTCATATTGAATTTTACGGCAAATGCTGCAGCTAGAGTATCAACATTCAATCTCGATTTCTCACTTATCGAAAAATCATTGGCAATTGAAAAAAACTCTTTCAACTGCTGCATTAGTTCCAGGGCAGCACAAAGTAAATTGAACAAGTATAAATAATTGTTCACATGGAATATGTTCATTTTTGAAATGGCTGAAAATATCCACCCATCTTTTATCAATTTCAACATGTTGATTTTCCCATTGTATTAATTTTTCAGAATTTAAATATACATTCAGTCTTCTAATTTCTTCAAAGAGACAATTGTCGTCTATTTTAATGTCTAGCATTTCTTTAGATAAAAATTCAACACAAGAGTCAATATCTGTTCAATATACTTGCGATGAAGTAAAAAAAACCATTAAAAACTGTTTAATAAAATGTGAATTGTACTTACCTCTGTATAATTGAATATTCACTGAGAAAGAAATAATTACCGTGAGTCATTCAATTGCCGACGTGCCGTGAGTCTACTGCGTGCGTATGTGCCATGTCGTGTTTCGGTAAGAAGTAAACAAAGCCACTTGCATGCGGCGCTCTCTCTTAAGGTCTCCCGTGCGGAGCGCATGCGTCTCATAATTGCGTCTTATACCGCACTATACCGAGTCTTGATGAATTGTCATGGCAAATACAAATACGTCACATAACGCGCAACAGATTAGTCTTCAAATATCGAAAAGGAGGACATGTAGGAGGACATTTTTCGAGGGAGAACTTACAAAAGAAGGACCGTCCTCCCTAAAGGAGGACGGTTGGTCACCTTAATAAATATGAAGAAAAATGTATGTATTTAATTTCCGAGTATATGTACTATAAACAATCTATCACAATACAATTACTACATTGGTATTAGAATTGTTAAAATTTGCGATAAGGCAACAATCAAAGAGTAAACTACAAAAGCAGGATATATATGTTGATACGGGAAGCTGTAAAATTATATCATATTGTCATGTTTTTTTGTGTTTTTCATTGTTTTGTACTTATTTCTGTATTTTTTCTTTTTTACCTTTCTATTTGTGGTTCTTTAAAGTTGAAAATGTTTAATAAAAACTTTGTTACACAAAACCAAAATTATGTCTCATTGCTTTGCAAAATGACCCTGAAAAATAACGTTCAATGGAGTTTTATACCAAGGTTATATTGAGCTTCTTTTATTCTATCTGCCCTCGGCTTATGGGATTGAGTTGAGTGCAGCTTTACCTGGAAGTCAGGTCAGATTTACTTCTGAGTAGGCACACAAAGGTTTGCATGGAAAAGAGAGAGAGTTACTTCCAGCTTGATGCAGAAACTCTAAATAGGTTTGAGATTACGGGAGAAATTTTAATTAACCGCCTTTGCTCTTTGCAAATGTTCCCCCCACCCCTTTCCTTGTAAAAGAAAAGTACTTTTTGGCATTCAAAAGAACAAAATATAAGGAATATATGCACAAGAAAAACTCTAAAATGCAGCATTCTAAAAGACGCATGATGTTTGTCCATCGTGTTTGACAAGGACTTTGACAAATAGCAGCTTGGGGGGTGTCCACAGTGTGTCCGCAGCAATGGTGGGTTCTGGATCCCAGTGCAACCAGTATGGTGCAATGGGGCCAGTCTTCCTCCACATGCATACGCAGAAGAGAAAAACAAGATGGGGGTGTCTATGGTGCCACCGGGAGAACCGGTTCAGGGGGGGTGGCGGCAGGCCTGGGTCACTGATGGTTCCAGCGACCCAGACCGCCAAACCAGAACTCCCGGTTCTGCCGAACCCATCCAAAATGGTAGGAACCCACCATTGTATCACTTCCTTTGTCCCCCATCCAATCGCTTTCCTTGAGACAGCTCTCCATAGAGGAGCTGTTTAAGGATGTGGTGGCCTGGCATCCTTGAACGTGGCCTGCCCAGCATGTCTGGGCTTTCATCATCAGGGTGTGAACGGATGGCAGGCCTGCTCTGGAGAGGATTTCTGTGTCTAAAAGATGAAAAATGCTATTAAAGTCAGTTTCAAAGACCTTGGAAAGCCACAGACACCTAAATCCCATTTTAAGTGGAACCAAAAGGGATCCCCTTTGTCTCTCAGGCCGTGAATGATGAAGCAGGATTTAAAAAGTGGTTTTCTCTGCTCTTTTCAATATATATTTTTTAAACTTCTCCATTTGGCACACCAAAATTGCATGACTGTCGACTCACGGAGGATATTTTAGGAGGCCAATACCCCCAAATTTGCCATTTGCTGACAAAATGCTTCCTTAACAAATGAATGTATATGATTTCAGTTCTAGCAACTGAATGTTTCCATTCTGGCAAATGGAAATGAACAGGGGCTCATGGGCAGCAACCTTTAACTTCTTTCTTTATTTTTTCTAACAAGCGGGAAAGAAATCAGGCTCCTTCCCTCTAGGCGGAAATTCATCAGGGGAAGTTGTTCCTGGCTGCCTTAGTATGCCAGGAAGAATAGAAGTACTCTTTATTAAGAATATAAGTACGTTTATTTCCACATGGAGTCAGCTTGTGAACTTTGTGCTTGAAATGGAAAAGAATGAAACTTTGATTTTGGGTTTTACCAATTGGATTGATGGATCTTTTACAGAAATAACTTGTTTACATTATTATGAAAGAACAAAACATTGTGATTTAGAATAGAATAGAACAGAAATGGAATAGAATGTATTATGGAATGGAATGGAATAGAATAAATAGAGTACAATAGAATAGAATGTATTATGGAATAGAATAGAATAATAGAATAGAATAGAATAACAGAGTTGGAAGGGACCTTGGAGGTCTTCTAGTCCAATCCCTTGCTCAAGCAGGAAACCTACACCACTTCAGACAAATGGTTATCCAACATCTTCTTAAAAACTTCCAGTGTTGGAGCATTCAGAGTTTCTGATGTCAATGCCTTATTTTACTGCAACAGAGACAGAAGCCAGTTGTTTCTTTTTCTTTTTCTCTTATCCTCCCTCACTTTTTTTCCTCCTCTTCCTCCCCATCGTTTTCCTATTTACTTTTGCATTTTGTATCTTACAAAAGTTTGTATCTTCGGCTGAATCGGTAGTAGCGGTGGCAGGAAGTTCCGCCCACTTACCCAAAACATCTGTGCACGTGCAGAAGCATCGCGCATGCAGGAGCAAGCCCAAACCGGCAGTAAAGAAATTGGCAACCCACCTGTACACATCACATAGCTACTGTGTTAGGAAGCCTTGTAACCAAGCTGAAGATCAAGGCTAGCGGTATGTAAACCCAGAGTAACTGGCTTAATTATTCTCAAACAGGAAAAAGGGATGGATCTGAAGAGGATTGGGGTGGAAGATCACTAGGAGACTTCAAGCAAGTCTGAGAAGTTAAAAGTAGCCAGGAGGAAAGCTAGGGCAAACTTTTTCCACAGTTAAGAAAATAGCATGGAGCTATCAATAGCTTCTTGGGCTTTGGAGTTTGCTCTGAGGCTCAACAGACTGAAAACAGCTCCATCTCACTAACTTCCATTTGCCCCAGAGACTTGATGATATGCTAGCTTCGTTCCCACAACAAGCTCAACCCTAAATCTGGGTTCCAAAAGGCAATTCCTGTTATTGTAGAAATATGCCAGACTGGTGGAAATTCAACTACAGTGGGACGTCAGGGGTGGCTGGAGGATGGGTTGGTCATGAAAGTCATGGAAATCCTTTCCACCTTCGTCCCTGTTCATAAAAACAGGAGCCTTCCTTCTAGAACATTTTAGATAGAACATCAGCCTTTGTGGGTTCCATCCCTTGACCTGGAGAAGTCCACCACTTCACTACTTAGATGAAGGAACAAAAGGGGAACTTATGAAATTTATGGATGATACTAAGCTGGCAGGAATAGCCAACGCCCTAGAAGATAGGTTCAAGATCCAGATGGATCTTGACAGAGTTGAATCCTGGGCCCTATCTAATAAAATAAAATTCAATATAGAGAAAAGTAAAATCTTACACAGGCAAGAAAAACCATACACATACAGACTGGGTGAAATCAGGCTTAATAGCAGTAATTGTGAGAGGGATCTTGGAGTCTTAGTGGACAACCAATTAAATATGAACCAACAGTGTGCGGGCAGCAGCCGAAAAAGCCAATGCAATCCTAAATTGCATCAACACAGGGATTCAATCAAAGGAGGTAGTAATACCACTCTATAAAGCCTTAATAAGACCAAACCAAGAATAGAGCATCCAGTTTTGGTCACCACACTATAAAGAAGACATTGAGACTCTGGAAGGAGTGCAGAGAAGAGCAACCAGGAAGATTAGGGGACTGGAGGCTAAAACATATGAAGAACGGTTGCAGGAACTGGGCATGGCTAGTCTAGTGAAGAGAAGGACCAGGGAAGACATGATAGCAGTCTTCCAATATTTGAGGGGCTGCCACAGAGAGGAAGGGGTCAACCTATTTTCCAAAGCACTGAAGGGCAGACAAGGAATAATAGATGGAAACTGACCAAGGAGAGATTCAACCTAGAAATAAGGAGAATTTTTCTGACAGTGAGAACAATCAACCAATGGAAAAGCTTTTGCCTTCGGAAGTTGTTGGGGCTTCATCCCTGGAGGCTTTCAATAAGAGATTGGACTGCCATTTGTCAGAAATGGTGTAGGGTCTCCTGCTTGGGCAGGATGGTGGTGTTGAGCTACCACCCAACTCTGTTAATCTGTTCATCTCAAGCAATAGGGGAGAACACGCGTTAGTTTGCTCACTGACCTTTGAGGAATTCAGCATTGACAGATTATGACATCACATCCCCCCCTCGGAGCTGGGCCTTCTGGAAGCTGCTGATACCATTCCTTTCCCGTCCTTGGAAGAAGATTAAGAACTTCTCTGAGAGTAGCGAGTTGAGACATCCTTCCAGAATAGTGCTCAATTTATTTTTAAAACATTTCTTCACCACCCCCCACTACGGTTCCTGAACTGTGGGGCCAATCCGTCAAAAAGATACCGTAATACCATGTAAATAGATTCACCCTCAGTTTTTAAGCTGCCTCTGTGTGGATTGGACAGCTATATAAATTCATTGAATCAAATTAACCATCATCACTGAGAGAAAATATTGGGGCAGAATTGTGTTCGTCTGTGGGGATTAAAAAAAAAATCAGGAGTTTGGTAGAATTTTCTCCTTACATATTAACTTACACCAGACAACTTGAATTCTTCCTTACCTCCTTGCTTAACCAAAAGTGAAGACTTTTAATAACATCAAACATGGGGCTCTTTGACAGAAAATCCAGGTAAAATCAGCAACAAAACAACTTCCAGACTTTGAAAGAGATTTCCAAAAATGCTTAGGGAAGAAAACCAGGATATTGGATGATGGAAAACCCTTAATTCAGCCGCTTGTCTGTGGAGCAAATAAAGCTTTTACATTTCAGAGGTTTTTTTTTTTTTAATCGCTTTTTTCCCCTCTAACAACTATTTACCAGTTGGCAAAAACCCAAACTAAACTTAGAAACCTCTAAATCTGTGGGAGGGTGATGGTGATGAAGAAGTTTGATATATCAATAAAAATAAAATAAAATAAAATGAAAAGGTCTCTAAATACACATGCACTAACTTAGGAGCAATTTCCCTGAACTGAAAGTCACCATCTTCAAACATGTAGACAGTGGAGCAGCATGACAATTATTTCCAAGATCGATCCTATCTCCATTAAATAAAAAGAATATTAAATCCTCTCATCTATAAAGACGGGGGAATGTTATTCAGGAGAGTGGATGTTATCACTTCCGGCTTTTTTTAAAACATTTTTGATACCAGCTGTCTTGCCTGAGGGTAGACAAGATTAATCTAATACTATTTACACTGAAAACACTGTGAAATGAAGACCAAGTGGAATCCCGGGCTAAATGTAAAAATTTGAAATAATTGCCAATCGTTCTCAAAAACGCCAGAGATTCTGTTCTATTTTCTGCCAGTCCTACTGTAAGTTTATACATTAATTGTTAAATATTTGCCAGTTCCTATAAAATATTTCTCATACGTGAAAGGCAGAGATGTAAGAGCTTTAAAAATGTTCGGTTTGTTTAGGAACCACGGGACTTCACACTTGAAAGTTAACAGCTCTTCTAACTTTAAAATAACAAGTTCCCAAAAGTATTTTACCACTAAATGACCGACAATGAAATCCTAAACTGCCATTAAGTTGTTTTGAAAAGATAAAAAGATGCTTTAAATTGCTGCTATTTAGTTCTCTAAAACCAGCCACTTGCAAATAGAATACTATAATTTAAAATCAAGGTTCTTACCTTGTAGGTGTTAAGGAAGGTTAGCTTAATATTGAACCCATGGAAGAAGTAAATATACTAATGCAATATTTTTTTCTGAAATAACTTTGCTTGAGGTTTGGAACCAATTATTTATTAAATGTATTTGCTGCTCATTTTATAGTGATTCTGGGTGGTTTACAGCATTAAAACATTAAAATCTTAATAGATAAATATTTCCCAACCAGTAAAAATGTAGCCAGCTAGGGCCATGTACAGCCAACTCAGTTAGAAGTTTTAAATGCTGGTTTTTATTTTCTTTAAAATACCAGTCTTTGCAAATAGAATCTTAGCTGTTTTTCCTCTCTTGTAAAAATTGCACCTCTCCTTTGCTACTTTTCCTTGGTAAAAAAAAGAATAATAAGTGACTATGATTGATTAATTCTCCATGCAGATGGTTAGCTAGAGAATGTCAATATTCTTGTGGTCCATTGTCAATTCTAATTTATGGTGACTGCAAAACAAATCCTTGCAGTTTTATTGGCAAGGTTTCTACAGAAGTGGTTTGACATTGCCTCCTTCCTAAGGCTGAGCAAGAATAAAAGAAAGAGGTCACCCAGTTATCTTTGAGGTTAAGATGGGACTAGAACTCACAGTCACCTAGTTTCTACCCTGATGCCTTAGGCACTACAATAAATCAGCAACTGTAGACACAGAATAAATCAATTAAATTCCATGGCATTTATTTTTGGACATATGTCTGAAATGGTGTAGGGTTTCCTGCCAGAGCAGGAGGTTGGACTAGAAGACCTCCAAGATACCTTCCAACTGTGTTATTCTATTCTATTCCTATTCTATTCCTATTCCCATTCCATTCTATTTTCTATTCTATTTTCTATTCTAATTCTATTCTATTCTATTTTCCATTCTATTTTCTATTCTAATTCTATTCTATTCTATTTTATATTCTAATTCTGTTCTATTCTCAATTTTCTAGTCTACTCTACTGTATTTTCTATTCTATTCTATTCTATTCTATTCTATTCTATTCTATTCTATTCTACTCTATGCTACTCTGCTCTACTCTACTATGTTCTCTATTCTATTCTACTCTCTATTCAGAAATATAGAATTCGTTTTTCAGCATCCAGGTAATTCACTTTACCTGTCAGTCAAGCAATATTCAATGGTCCTAGCCATAATTCATGGAATACTTCTTATAGTTACTTTTTAACTCTACACTTTCATCAACTGAGAACCAATAAGGGACCTTATGGAAATAATCCCTATTTCTCTTAAATTACTATAGAAGGAAAGTTAAATTGCTGATTACCATTCATTCAGAGAAAAAAAAAACCATGGAATCCAAATTTAGAAAATCCATCCATATAAAGCTCATATGGCCACCAGATTGTATGAATTCATGTGCAGAGAAGAGCAACAAAGGAGACAGAGACAGAGAGACAGAGAGAGACAGAGACAGAGACCGAAAGGGAGAGAGGGAGAGATGTAGGGAGAGAAAGGGAGAGAGAGAGGGAGAAAGAAAGAAAGAAAGAAAGAAAGAAAGAAAGAAAGAAAGAAAGAAAGAAAGAAAGAAAGAAAGGAGGAAGGAAGGGGAAAAGGAAAAGGAAAGGAAAAGGAAAAGGGGGAAAGGGGAAGGGGGAAAGAAAAAATAAAAAGAAAGAAAGGCAAAGAAACAAAGGAGAAGGGGAAAAGGGGGAAAGGAAAAGGAAAGGAAAAGAAGAAAGGTAAAGAAAGGGAAAAGGGAAAATTCAAAAGGAAGGAAAGGAAAAGGAAAAGAGAAAAGAAAGGAAAAGAAAGAAAGAAAGAAAGAAAGAAAGAAAGAAAGAAAGAAAGAAAGAAAGAAAGAAAGAAAGATCTATGGACATTCTCCATCATCCAGGTCAAGGTTGTCCCAAAGCCCTTTTCTAAAAGGCCACTGAACTTTCTTGGTGATGGTGGTGATTTTTTTATTGTCAAAACTGATGAAGCTTTTTAGATGAGAAGCAAAATGTTTTCAAGGAAAAACCCAGCAAGAAAAGTCCAGTTGCGTTTTGGAAAAGGCACCTTTGCCCCCCCCCCCCTTGAAGTGTTAAGGCATATCCCCCCCCCCATTATTTCTTTGCACAGGGAAGTAAGGAATCTGCTCTAAGTCCCTTATCTTTTCTTGCCAATGCCTCCCTTCCCTTCTTTGCAAATTAAGGAATGAAAGGATTGCTCAATGGATCTTATTTAATGGAAATTATCATTACAAAACAAAGAAGAAGAAGAAGAAAAGCAAGCAAACCACACCCAGCCACCAACTGTTGTGAATATTCTGGCAGTTTCTAGTCCTCTGGAGTTCTGATACATGCTACAAGGCACATTCCTATTTCTACACTTGAAAAAAGCAATATTTTTTTTAAAGTCCTTGCACTTTTTGATTATATATGCATCTGTTTGCAGAGGACACACTTCTGTTTTAATTAGGAATTCAGATAGATTGCAATTTGAATTCAATAACTGAGAGTTAAAAGTTAGCTTAAATTATCAGTGATGTTAGCTGAGGTTGGGGGAGAAAAAAATAGGCTATAATAGCCCCCTAGTTGAAATTATTTCTATGTGCCGAGATGAATTTGTGGAGTAATTATCATTAAACATAAAAATATGCTTAATTATGACCTTTTTAAAAAGTACACGATCCAAGTGGAATTGAAGCCAAATCAATAGATTTCATTGCTGTTATTTTGCAGCAATGATAATCAGAAAAAACCAAAGGTCCTTATTTTTAATCAATATTTTGCTTAGTTCTTTTCTAATAACTTTTAGAGGGCATGGATTTTAATCTATAGTTTTATTATATTAGTTTTATTCATGTTAGATAAATAAACATGGCATTATTGTAATAAGGTATAGAGTATCCGTATTTGATTTATCTTACAGTTGCCAATATATAACTGCTCTCCCTTCTCCTTGTTGGTCCTGGTTGTATTTATTAGTTTCTCTCTTTTTATTGCTTTGTCATTGACCAAATAAATCAATTTCAAATTTTCACCAAACTTCCATTTTATTTTATTTTTTGTTACTCTGCAAAGCAGCAATCGTTTCAATTACTTTCTCATGAATTTCTGCCTGATCCCTTCTACATTCTGTTTGAAATTCAGGAGCTAAAACCTCTCCAATTCAAGCTGGATCTCTTCTCTGGATTTTTTGAAAACTAAGGAGTTGATTCTTTCTTTCTCTCCGCTTCAAACTGGCACTCATCCTGTTTTCTCAACACCTGATATTTCCAAGCACAGATTTTATCACCATAGTTGGTTGAGAAGAAGCTTAGAGTGACTTGTAGGTAAGCTTGACAAAAGTCCAGCCACATTTAAAAACTGAAGGACACACTCTATATTGCAGGATGCCCTTGGTTGAAATTGCTAACTTTGAATCCAACCTGCAGAGTTGGGAGAAAAGGCAGACAGACAGATTAACAGAGTTGGAAGGGACCTTATAGGTGATCTAGTCCAACCCTTACCTCAAAAAGGAGACCCTACACCATTTCTGACAGATGGCAGTCCAATCTCTTCTTGAAAGCCTACAGTGATGAAGCCCCCACAACTTCCGAAGACAAAAGCTGTTCCATTGTTTGAATGTTTTCTCTGTAAGAAAATTTCTCCTTATTTCTAGGTTGAATCTCTCCTTGGTCAGTTTCCATCCATTATTCCTTGTCTGGCCTTCAGTGCTTTGGAAAATCGCTTGATCCCCCTCCTCTCTGTGGCAGCCCCTCAAATATTGGAAAACTGCTCCCATGTCTCTCCTGGTCCTTGTCTTCACTAGACTAGCCATGCAGCCATTCTTCACATGTTTTACTCCAGTCACCCTAATCATCCTGGCTGCTCTCCTCTGCATTTTTTTCTAGAGTCTCTACACCTTTTTTATAGTCTGGTGACCAAAACTGATGTAGTATTTTAGATGTGGTCTTACTAAAGCTTTATAGACCGGTATTTGTACTTTGCTTGATCTTGATTGTATCCCTCTGTTAATGCAATTTAGGATTGCATTGGCTTTTTTGACTGCCACTGCAGGCTCAAATTTAGCTTAGTTATCCACTAAGACTCCAAGATCCCTCTCACAGTCACTGCTATTAAGCCTGGTTTCACCCAGTTTATATGTGTACTTTTGGTTTTTCTTACCTAAGTGTAGGACTTTACTTTTCTCTACATTGAATTTCATTTTGTTAGATAGGGCCCAGTGTTCAAATCTGTCAAGATCCATCTGGATCTTGAGCCTATCTTCTAGGATGTTGGCTATTCCTGCCGGCTTAGTATCATCCGCAAATTTGGTAAGTTCCCCTTCTATTCCCTCACCTGTCGTTGATTAAGATATGAAGAGTACTGGGCCTAAGACTGAACCTTGTGGTAACCCACAGCTTACTTCCCTCCATGTAGACATAGACCCATTAAGGACTACTTGTTAGCCAGTTGTGAATGCTGGCAGGATCACTTCCTTCTTTGTAAAGCCCATGTTAGCAACACAACAGCCTTGAGAGTTAAGGAGACAGCTTTTGATCTTCCATCCACTTAGGCAAACACTCCAGCTGCTGGTTTTTCCATCTTCCTTGCAGATAAGTAGAGTACAAACCTCTTTGATTGATCAATTGATATATTCAGGCACAGGCTTGGAAAAAAAACATTGGAAAAATGAGAATTGGGATCCTCTCTCATTTTCAATCACCAAGTAAAATTTTCTCCAAATTATATATATATATATATATATATACACACATACATATACATTACATATACATATACATTATACATTATACATTATACATTATACATTATACATTATACATTATACATTATACATATACATATACATATACATATACATATACATATACATATACATATACATATACATATACATATACATATACATATACATATACATATACATATACATATACATATACATATACATATACATATACATATACATATACATATACATATATATATATATATATATATATATATATATATATTAGGATATGGTGTTGGTTATGCAGGGAACGCTATACCATTTCAGACAAATGGTTATCCAATCTCTTTAAAAACTTCCAGTGTTGGAGCATTCACAACTTCTGGAGGCAAGTTGTTCCACTAATTAATTGTTCTGATGGTCAGGAAATTTCTCCTTAGTTCTAAGTTGCTTCTCTCCTTGATTAGTCTCCACCCATTGCTTCTTGTTCTACACTCAGGTAATTTGGAGAATAGTTTGACTCCTTCTTCTTTGTGGCAACCCCTGAGATATCGGAACATTGTTATCATGTCTTCCCTGACCTTTATTTTCATTAAACTAGCCATACCCATTTCCTGCAACTGTTCTTCATATGTTTTAGCCTCCAGTCCCCTAATCATCTTTGTTGCTCTTCTCTGCATTCTTTCTAGAGTCTCCACATTTTTTTTACATCCTGATGACCAAAACTGGATGCAGAATTCCAAGTGTAGCCTTACCAAGGCATTATAAAGTGGTATTAACACTTCAGGTGATGAATTTATTTTATTTGTTGTTCCCTTCCATGGACTTACTGCTTCTTCATCTCAGCAATGTAATCTGGTGTCCTGGTGCACTGAAGAAATGAAAAAAAGAAAACTTTATTCTATAATGGAATAATAACTTTTGCATTGCCATCACCCTGGCTTTTCAGCTGAGGTGCACCTCTCTTTGGAATCATGTAAGGTATTAATACCGCTAAATAAAAGCTTAGTAAAGTCACACCTGGAATCCTGCATCCAGCTTTGGTCTCAAAAAAAAGTGTTGAGACTTTGGAACAAGGGCAGAGAAGAAACAACTAAAGTGATTAAAGCCTTGGGGACTAAAATATATGAAGAACGGTTGCAGGATTTGGGTTGGGCCAGTCTACTGAAAAGAAGGAGTAGGAGGGGGACGACATGATGGCAGTCTTCCAGTATTTGAGGGCCTCATATATATAAATACAGTCTTCCAGTATTTGAGGACTCTCAATAAGAGAGAGTCAACTTATTTTCCAAAGAACCTGAAGGCAAGACAAGAAACAATGGATGGAAACTAATCAAAGGAGAGAAGCAACCTGAAATTAAGGAGAAACTTCCTAACAGTGAGAACCGTTAATCAGTGCAATAACTTGCCTTCAGACATTGTAGATGCTCCATCACTGGAGGCTTTTAAAAAAGAAATTAGAGAGCCACTTGTCTGGGATGATATAGGCTCTCCTGTTTGACCCAGGGGTTGGACTAGAAGAATTTTGAGAGTCTCCACTGAGTCAACTCAGGTGACCTTCAGAAATTGTGAAAGCTCCAACACTGAAGGTTTTTAAGAAGAGATTGGATAACCATTTGTCTGAAGTTGTATAGGGTTTCCTCCCTCAGCAGGGGGTTAGAATAGAAGACCTCCAAGGTCCCTTCCAACTCTGTTATTCTAGGCCCATCAGAAATATATATATATGGGGAATATTCTGAGGGATTCAGAAATGTTTTTTCCCAGACATCAACTGAGGAAGGATGCTCAGGGCTCCAGGATTTAAATTGCTTTAAATCTTCCTGGCTTCAGAATTTAAATCGGTTTTACATTCATGTTTTTCCAGGAAACAGTTTTGATAAAGAAACAAATATTACAGCTGCAAGGTCAGCTCATTCTTAGGATATGAGATAGCTGGGCCTGGAACACGAGATAGCTAGAAGAGAAAGAGAAAGATTGGTGACTCGCGTGTTTACCCAGTTCAGTAAACGAGGTTGAAAGGATGATTCAATATTTTACCCCTGTGTGATGCCTCAAATATCTCCTGTTAGTTTGAAATCTGATTTTAAAAAAAGGATTACACAATTGAGCCCAACCTTTATATTGCTAAGTGAGGCATCTGTTAAGTGAATTTTCCCCCCATTGTATGACTTTTCTTGCTGCACTTGTTAAAGTGAACCACTGCAATTGTTAAGTTAGTAACAGGGTTGTTGAACGAATTGGGCTTTCCCTGTTGACTCTGCTTGTCAGAAGGTTGCAAAATCATGTAACTACGGGACACTGCAACTGTTGTAAGTATGAGTCAGTTGCCAAATGCCTGAATTTTGATCATGCGACCATGGGGATGCTGCAACAGTCCAATTAACTGTGAAAAATGCTCACAGTTCATTTTTTTCCAATGTCGTCTTAACTTTGAAAAGAAAAGCAAATAAGCAGGATATCAACAAAACAAGATATGTGCCTGAAAGAGCCATCATAAAAACCAGCTGGAAAGAGAAGGGCTGTTTGAAGAGAAACTATATCAAGAGGTCAACTTGAAGTCGAGTCAATATCAAGTCAAGTCCTCTTACCTTGTAGCCAACATCAAATTCACCATCATCAGCTGGAAGACTCCAGTTGTCCGATGAAGTGAGCTACAGATCACACTATTCCAGTCCTGTTACCTGGGAACGGTTTAGCTTAAAAATCCTTGACAATAATAGCTCTTCGCTGCATGCATGCACACATGCACTGTGCATCATGTGTCCACGGGGATCACTTTTTTCAGTGCTGTTCTAACTTCGGTCACTAAATGAACTGTTGTAAGTCAAGGACTACCTGTATTCCCACCTGGAATGGCTCTGGCCCATCCAATTCAGATTTTGGTGGCCTCCTAATACAGAATGGGAGATTGGATTTCCTACCATTTCCTATCTCCTAATCTGTAAATAGAGAATTTCTATTCCCTTTCTATCCTAATCTGCAAATAGAGAATCCTGGAGAAGTAATTTTACTTTTTTTATTTAACATTTTGCAAGCATCAGCCTTTAAGCCCTGAAAAATAAAGGGTCATTGAAAAATATGACAGCAAAGTCCACAGATTAAACTGTGGGCACCTGGTTAATCTGCATGTTGTTGATAATATGCATATTGTTAACCTGCTGTACTGTTGTGTTAGTAGTGGGAGCTAAACCCTTTTTACAGATCCTTAAACCCCAAGCTTTGTGTCCCATTAGGAAAGCACAATCAAGGGGCAAACTTGACTGAGTGCAGAGTATCCAATAGAGGTTTGAACTGCCCTCTTTTCAATTTGTTTGCACAAGGTTTTTAGCAAGTGAAGCCTCCTCTGAGAAGGCAAGGCTGTGCTTAGATAAACTTCATTTCACTTTAAAAAAACAAAACAAAAAAAGAAGTTGCCAGGAAGGGGAGTTATGGGGTGTTAGTCATGTTTACTCACAAACAAATGCCATTTATTTCAGGTTGATTGCAATGCCAGGCAAACTGTTTGCTTAAGAGTTTACCAGTTTCAAAGCCCCAGCATCCAAGCTGTAATACAAGCAGGGCTTTGGCACACGTCTGTTTTATTTATTGATAACCAATCAAGCTAGTCCTTTCCTTTTATTTTTACAGAGCAAAAACAAATACATGAAAATTCTGAACCTAGAATGCAGAATAAAGTCAGAAAACCAAGTGGGTGTTTCTTTTTCTTTCTTTTTTTGAAAGGCGTATCATAAAATCGGATTTAAGGCAGGGAGAATTTGGGATCAGAGCTGAGCCAAAGAGGAAATGGCCACTTGCTGAGATGACAGAGTAAGAGTGGAAAGGGACCTTGGAGGTCTTCTAGACCAACCCCCTTATTCAAGCAGGAGACTCTATATACCATTATGGACACATGGCTCCTCTTGAAAACCTCCAGGGATGGAGCACTCACAACTTCTGAAGGCAAGCCAGGCTCAAACCATTTAGGAACCACTAACCTAGATCACTAGCTAAGATGATGAGCTTCAGTTTGGCGGTTAGCTATTTTCTCCCAGCAGTATTCGGCCTTCAAAAACTTTAGAAAACTTTTCTCTTTAAGACTTAGAATAACAGAGTTGGAAGGGACCTTGTAGACCATCTAGTAGTCCAACCCATTGCTCAAACAGGAAATATACTCTATTTCTGACAAGTGGCTGTCTAATCTCTTCTTGAAAGCCTCCAGTGATGAAGCACCCACAACTTCTGAAGGCAAGCTGTTCCACTGGTTGATTTCACCACGTTTCTAGCTTGACTCTCTCTAGGTTGAATTTCTAGGTTGAGTTAGATATTTGACTAACCCTAACCTTGGTCTTCAGGAAGGTTTTCAAGACTTGAGTGTTTTTTAGACCATCGTGGGAGGTAGGCTCACAGACACATTCGAAATAATACGAGAATCATCCTAGACATAATATAGTACTATGAGGCGCACCCAGAAAAACAAATGGTACTGGTTTTCCTTGATGCACAAAAAGCATTTGACAATGTATTTTGGAAATTTATAATAGCAGTACTGGATGAGATGAAATTAGGTGAAAAATTTATAAAAATGATAGAAGGATTTTATAATAACCAGACAGCCAAAGTTCTGATATATGGAGAATTAACAGAGAAGATCGAAATAAAAAAAGGAGTCAGACAGGGATGCCCCCTCTCTCCTTTGCTATTCATACTGACTTTGGAAATCTTACTAAATGAAATTTGGAAAGACCAGGGAATAAAAGGTTTAAGACTCAAAAATGAAGAATATAAGGCACAAGCCTATGCCGATGACTTAGTATTTGTACTAGAGGACCCATTAGATTCCAGTCGGAAATTAATTCAAAAATTAGAAGAATATGGCGAAGTGGCAGGATTAAAGTTCAATAAAAGCAAAACAAAAATGATAACCAAAAACATGACCAGAAAACAAAAAGAGGAACTCGAAATAATAACCAATATGCAAATAGCTAAGAAAGTGAAATACCTGGGGATCTGGGTGTCGGCAAAATGTTCCACAATTAAAGATGATAACTATAACAAATTAGTGATACAAATAAAGAAAGACTTAGAAAATTGGAAAAATATTCAACTATCACTCATGGGACGCATAGCGACAATCAAAATGAATATTTTACCAAGAATCTTATACCTGTTGCAAGCCGCACCTATTAACCCAGGTAAAAAATTATTTCAAGAATTAAATAACATAACCACTAAGTTTATTTGGCAGGGATGAAAAGCGAGGATCAAACTAAAGTCATTGCAAGACAGCAAAGAGAGGGGAGGTTTAGCATTACCAAATTGGGATTTATACGCATTGGCAGTATCAATAACATGGATGAAGGATTGGATAGAGCTAAAGAATAAAAGAATTTTGACCCTGGAAGGCCATGATTTGCAAGCAGACTGGCACACTTTCCTATGGGATGATAAAAATAAAACGGACAAATACTTTGAAAAACATTTAATTAGAAGAGCGTTACTGCAAAACTGGCTCAAAATTTTAAAAATCCATTACGTGAAAATCCTGAATTGGCTATCACTAACAGAAAGGACGACTCACCCAAATTTTATAAATTGGAACAAAATACTAAGATATAGAGACTTAATTGATAGACAGGGAAACTTAAATACAATTGAAGAATTGGCAGAACAGAACATGAAAGTGGGCTGGTTGACCTACCTGCAAATCAAAACTAAATACAATAATGATACCAAATTATATGACATTGAAACAGAATCACACGAATTGGATAAAATCATCCAAATGATAGAATCATTTATATTTATATTATAATAAATCTAGACAAAAATTTATTGCTAGAATTTATAAGTACCCAGGAGAGATTACATCTTTATAACAAAATCTAAAAAAAAATATATTAATAAAATTAATAAATCTTTTCCCCAGGTCCCATATTATAGTTTATACCCAAATTGTTTTTACCAGTTAGAGTTATTATTTCATTATTATTGTCATGATGGGTTATCTCTTAACGAATAAACATTTTAAAAACAAATACTTTCTATAAGCATCTACAAAGTTCTACTTATTAATCACCAAAAATTAACTAAGTTTTTATTTTTATTTTTTTCCCCATTCAATTGTATTTTATTTGGGTTTCACCATTCTTAACTTTCTTATTTTATTCATAACTATTATTTTTGAGTTTTGTTACATTCCTTCATTGATTCTTGTTTCTTTCCTCCATCCACCTATACCATTTATCCCATATCTGGTAGAATTCTGATTTTTCTTTTCCCTAAATTTCTTTAGTTAGTTTGTCCATTTCAGCACAGTCCATAACCTTTCTTATTATTTCATCTTCACTTGGAGTTAGTTTGTTTTTCCATTTCTGGGCATAGGCAATCCTTGCCGCCATAGTTATATGTAGTATTAAATACTGGATTTCTTTTTTGTATTTCGCAGACATTATTCCTAATAAGAAGATTTCCGGTTTCCATTCTATTTTAACTCCCGTTATTGCCTCCAGCCAATTTTTGATCTTTTTCCAAAACTTTTTAGCCTCCTCACAGGTCTACCATAAATGGTAATACGTTCCGTGTATCGATTCACATTTCCAACATTTTGGGGAGGTATTTGTTGATATTTTAGCTAACCTTGTTGGTGCCAGGTGCCATCTATAAAACATTTTGTATTGGTTTTCCTTGTATGCAACTGATAATGTCATTTTTAAGTTTGTTCCCCAAAATTTTTCCCATTTGTCTAATTCAATATTATATCCAAAGTTCTGCGCCCATTTTATCATTTGTTCTTTCACAATTTCCTCTTCCATTTTGTACTTCAGAAGAAATTTATATATTCTCCCTATCATTTTTCTATCTGAGCTTTGAATGATTTTATCCAATTTGTGTGGTTCTGTTTCAATGTCGTATAATTTGGTATCTTTATTGTATTTAGTTTTGATTTGAAGGTAAGTTAGCCAGTCAACTTTCATGTTCTGTTCTACCAATTCTTCAATTGTTTTTAAGTTTCCCTGTCGATCAATTAAGTCTCTATATCTTAGCATTTTAGCAAGGGTCATTTTAAAAGGTAAGTATCCTGACCTCCCCCCACTCCTCCCATTGGCCAATAAGGACATCCAGCGGTGGGGAGGGTCAGCAGTTGAGCTCAGGGGCCAGGAGTATAAAAGCCCATCCCAATGATATCTAGTAGCCACATCTGACATCTGGGTGATCCAATCCTCCTAGAAACTCTTTCTACTTGCCTCCAAAATGAACGCCGGCAATTCAGGTAAGAAATCAACTTTTGGGCGCCTATTTCTCCCTATTTCTTTTTTTTTTCTCCCCTCTCTTACGGGGCAATGCAGACGGAGGATGTCGGTTAGCCGAGCCCCAAAAAACGTTTTCTAACCCGTTTGTAGCCGGCCTTCGTACCCCTTTGCGCCGCTTGGAGGGAGCCAAACTCTGGCTAATGGGGGAAAGCACCGAATTCGTTCCAAACCCGGGTTTACAGGGGAGGAAACGTGAGGAGGGGGATTTCTCTCTGTTTGGGGCGTCTCGCTTCGCCCGGGCCACGAGAAGGCCCATTGCAACGCGACCGTCGAGGCCAACGAATTGCGCGGTATCCTAGGCTTAATCCTGGGTCAGTTGCGGGGGCGACGCGAAGGGGAGGCTTGCGTGCGTCCTGGACACGCGAAAAACTCAAACTCGGGTGAACGGAGCTGACGCCTGCTTGCTCCAACCAATAAATTAATCCAACCTGGCTAACCAGTTAAAAAGTCTAACTGGCGTGCATTGGGAAGCCTGTTGGTCTATGGGGAGGTGGGGGGCACTTTTCTTTTTTTGCAGGTTCTGAGAAGTGACCTTCAGACAACGGGGCTGATTCCAAAACAGAGCGTCTTGATCGCTTTCACACAAGCCCCGTCTACATGCGCGGATCCTCTCCAAATTGCGCTTCACATTACGCACTTGGTTCCCCCCCCCCTTCTCCCTTCCCTTCAGGAAAGTGGGCAACAAAAGCAAGAGCTACGAGGGGCGAAAGGAGAAAACGGACAATTTATACGAGGGAGCAAGTGGCCCGCCTCACGGAAGCCTTCGAGGCGCACCCCTATCCCGGATACGAGGCCCGCGAGCGCCTGGCGCACCAGATTGGCATCCCGGAGGCCCGGATCCACGTAAGGACGGGTGCCCCCCTCTCCCGCGTGTCCCACCGACCCGGGGCGAAGGGGAGGCGGAGAGACTAGGAGCTGTTAAAAAGGAATTAACTTGGCCTTCTGGTAGGAAGTGACCACAAGGGACTCTCTCTGCAGCCGGGATGGGATATGTCGGCTTTGACATAATAAAGTGTGTGCGCACACATTCTGACTCTCAAAATCCTTGCTTTTCCCCCCCAGGTCTGGTTCCAGAACAGGAGGGCCAGGCAACCCAGGCCGTTGAACTCGGGAGAAAGCGGGGAAAGCAGCCGGCAGGAGGAGCCTTCGGAGTCGCCACTGGCACCTGACAGCCTGGACTACTCCTCCCTCGCGGCTGGACCCGTTTGGGGTGACCCACAGGGGAGCAATTGGACCTTCCTAGGACACCCCCAGGCCTTCCAACCGCTGGAAGGGAGCCAGGAAGCGGCTCCTTCCACGTCGCACATCCCTGCGCCTGTGGGGCCCGCTCTCCCGGTCCTGCAGAGTTCCTGGGACGCTTGCGCTCCCTCTGGATCCGGCCTGGTTCCCGCCGTCCCCCAACCTCCCCAACAGGACCCCCTCCTGCAACCTCCCCCACAGACCTACTCATATCACCCCTACCACCCGCAGGAGACTCAGCAGCTGCCGGGGGATCCGTTCTATGCCTCTCAGCCGTACTCAGTTCCCGATCCAGCCTTGGGTCTCCCCGGAGCCTCGGACCTGGAAGGAGCTTTGGGCTGCTTGGCGCAGGGGTCGGCTCCCGATGGCGAGATGCCCCAGCCTACTTTTTATGGGAATGAAGCGGCAAACTGGGGAAACTGGAGGTAATTGGTCTCCGGAATTCTCAGTTTGCCCTTTCGACGCCCATCCCAGCGCCGATTATTTATTCATCTGAGCACTTCGTTTCAAGGGGGAGGCATAGCTTAGAAGAACTTTAAAAGAACTGCTCAGGACGGGACAATGTGCAATAAATTTTACTCTCAAATTCTGACGATCCGTGTTTTCTTATTCCTAGAACAACGAGGCCAAGTTGAAAACCTTCCTTTATTTTAAAGGAATTTTTCGGGGAGGTGGATTACGGGTGTTAAGTCACGGCTACTTACAAACAAACGCCTTGTCTTTTGGGGGTTGCGTAAGAGGAGCGGTTGTGCTGAATTTGTAGGCTTTAAGGCGCTTTCTAAGCTCAGAGTATCCAAGGTGGAAAGTAACGAATATCTGGAACTTAAGAGAAAAACTGCCGTGTGTCTATTTTCCTTCCCTTTGTTTTTGCAAAGCAAAATACATAAATAAATATATAGACAATTGAAGCGGCGATTATTTGTTGGAGCACATTTTAAAGGGGATGCATATATTTAAAAAAATTAAAGAATGTATATCTGACAATGCTGCTCAGGACGGGACAATTTGCAATAACCTTTATTATTAGACACACACTCACACAAATACACACACACTTCTGAACCAGCATCAAACCAGAGTTTAAAAAACCGGTTATTTTGCAGGGGGGGGGTGTCCTAATATCAGGCATAAAACAGAAAAAACTTGGAGACAGATTGACAGATAAAAGAGGCAAATATCCCCTTGCTGATATCTGTGACTAACCCCGATCTTGGTCTTCAGAAAGGTTTCCAAGATGTGGATGTTTCTGAGCGTATCATGGGAGGTAGGCTATATGGGGTGGCGGAGAAGGACATTTGAGCGCCTTATTTGGTTGCCCTAACCATGTTCTGGGTTTATGGTTGGTTGCCTCCATGAACTGAGTTGGGCTAACTGCAGAACCCATCTTCCCCAGCCAGGATGGCCATTACAGGTAAGGAACCTTCAATAAAAGTCTTTGAATCTTCAACGTCTCCCATGAAGAGAGACTCAAAATCCAGAAGCTTCAACGGGCTCTTAAAATTGGTGAACTCAGGATTCCACCTCTGAAGCCTTCAGGCTCCAACTTCTTCCACCCATCGGGGAGCAGATAAAATGCACCTTTGCAACACAATTAAGGGTAATGGAAGGTCCATTGGATGTTAGAGCCGCTCTCCCGGTCCTGCAGAGCTCCTGGGACGCCAGCACTCCCTCTGGATCCGGGTTGGTTCCTGCCGTCCCCCAACCTCCCCAACAGCACCCCCTCCTGCAACCTCCCCCACAGACCTACTCCTCTACCGTCCGCAGGAGACTCAACAGCTGCCGGGCGATCCGTTCTATGCCTCTCAGCCGTACTCAGTTCCCGATCCAGCCTTGGGTCTCCACGGAGCCTCGGACCTGGAAGGAGCTTTGGGCTGCTCAGGACGGGACAATTTGCAATAAATTTTACTCTCAAATTCTGACGATCCGTGTGTTCCTATTCCTAGAACAACGAGTCCAAGTTGAAAACCTTCCTTTATTTTAAAGGAATTTGTCGGGGAGGTGGATTACGGGTGTTAAGTCAGGGCTACTCACAAAAAAACGCCTTATCTTTTGGGCATTGCGTAAGAGGAGAGGTTGTGCTGAGTTTGTAGGCTTTACGCCTCTTTCCAAGCCCAGAATACCCAGAAAAACTGCCGTGTGTCTATTTTCCTTCCCTGTGCTTTTTGCAAAGCAAAATAAATATATTTACAACTGGGGTGGGGTAGGGGTATTCGTACACACACACACACACACACACAAACACACACACACACACGCACACTTCTGAACCGGCATCAAACCAGAGTCAGAAAACTCGGTTATTTTGAATGGAGGGGGTGTCCTAATATCAGTAAGGCAGAGAAAACTTGGAGACAGCTTGACCAAAGAGGCAAATATCTCCTTGCTGATATCTGTGACTAACCCCGATCTTGGTCTTCAGAAAGGTTTCCCAGATGTGGATGTTTCTGAGCGTATCGTGGGAAGTAGGCTATATGGGGTGGCGGAGAAGGACATTTGAGTGCCTTACTTGCCCTAACCATGTTCTGGGTTTATGGCTGGTTGCCTCCATAAACTGAGTTGGGCTTAAGGGAAGTGTAGGATCCCCTTGTTTCGTTGAACCATTCTGCTACAACTTAATGCTCGGCACTTTTCCTTTAAGGACATGAGAAAATTGGGACTCTTAAATAAGGTGACCAACCGTCCTCCTTTAGGGAGGACAGTCCTTCTTTTGTAAGTTTTGTCCTCCCTCGAAAAGTGTCCTCCTACATGTCCTCCTTTTCAATGTTTGAAGACTAATCTGTTGCGCGTTATGTGACGTATTTTATTAAACAGTTTTTAATGGTGTTTTTTTTACTTCATCGCAAGTATATTGAACAGATATCGAATCTTGTGTTGAATTTTTATCTAAAGAAATGCTAGACATTAAAATAGACGACAATTGTCTCTTTGAAGAAATTAGAAGACTGAATGTATATTTAAATTCTGAAAAATTAATACAATGGGAAAATCAACACGTTGAAATTGATAAAAGATGGGTGGATATTTTCAGCCATTTCAAAAATGAACATATTCCATGTGAACATTTATTTATACTTGTTCAATTTACGTTGTGCTGCCCTGGAACTAATGCAGCAGTTGAAAGAGTTTTTTTCAATTGCCAATGATTTTTCGATAAGTGAGAAATCGAGATTGAATGTTGATACTCTAGCTGCAGCATTTGCCGTAAAATTCAATATGAAGGATATTTCTTGTTCAGATATTTCCAATATATTGTTAGAAGATGATACATTGACAAAAAATATTAATTCAATGGAAAAGTACTCATTCAAATAATAATTAACAGGCATGTAAGCATAATTACAATATAAAATGTTGCAAATGTTTTTATTATGCATATATCATATTTTAGTGTATTATTGTTGCAATGAATAAAATATTTCTTTTATTTACGATATATTTTTTCCAATTTATTTGTCCTCCTTTTCATTGTAAAAAAGTTGGTCACCTTAGCATTTTGGACAATAGAACGCGTTTTGTCCTCCTTTTCATTGTAAAAAAGTTGGTCACCTTATCTTAAAGGAAAACATACTTTAATTAAACATAGTTTAGCAAGCTACCTACCCCCAGGGAGCATATTCAAGGAACGTAATGCAATACAAGGCACCGGTTTACCGGCTTTTCTGGAGGAGATGATAGGGCACTGCTAACTGCAAAACCCATCTTCCCCAGCCAGCACGGCCATTACAGGTAAGGAACCTTCAATAAAAGTCTTTGAATCTTCAACGTCCAGCCTCCCATGAAGAGAGACTCAAAATTCAGAAGCTTCAACGGGGAGAATTTGGGCTCTTAAAATTGGTGAACTCAGGATTCCACCTCTGAAGCCTTCAGGCTCCAACTTCTCCCATCCATCAGGGAGCAGATAAAATGGACCTTTGCAATCCAATTAAGGGTCATGGAAGGTCCATTGGATGTTCTGAAGGTCGCAAACCCCATCTTGGGTTCCGATCCTGCTCCCTTCCTCTTTTCCATTGTGTAAATAAGTACAGGGGCCGAACAGCAAGGGTCATTTAAAAAGGCAAGTCTCCTGACCTTCCCGCACTTCTCCCATTGTCCAATAAAGACACCCAGCCGTGGGGTGGATCAGCATTGGGAACTAAGTGGCCACGAGTATAAAAGCCCCATCCCAATGATATCTGGCAGCCGCATCTGACTTCTGGGCGATCAATCCGAGTCGTTTTTCCTGCAAACAGTTTTTACTTGTCTCCAAAATGAACGCCGGCAATTCAGGTAAGAAATCATCTTTGGGGCGTCCTATTTCTCCCTATTTCTTTTTTTTCTTCCCTCTTTTACAGGGTAATACAGGTAGAGGATGTCGGTCAGCCGAGCCCAAAAATAAGTTTTCTAACCTGTTTGTGGCCGGGGTTCGCACCCCTTTGCGCCGCTTGGAGGGAGCCAAACTCTGGCTGACGGGGAAAAGCACCGAATTCGTTCCAAACCCGGGTTTACAGTGGAGGAAACGTGAGGAGGGGGATTTATCTGGGTTTGGGGCGTCTCACTTCAGCTGGGCCACGAGAAGGCTACTATCCGCGCTCTTCCATTGCAACGCGACCGCCGAAGCCAACGGATTGCGCGGTATCCTAGACTTAATCCTGGGTCAATTGCGGAGGCGACGCGAAGTGGAGTCTTACGTGCCTCCTAGACACGCGAAAAAAACTCGTGTGAACGGAGCTGACGCCTGCTTGCGCCAACCAATAAGTTAATCCCACTAGGCTAACCAGTTAAAACCTCTAACTGGCCTGCATTGGGCAGCCTGTTGGTCAATGGGGAAGTGCGCTTTTCTTTTTTTGCAGGTTCTGAGAAGTGACCTTCAGACAACGGGGCTGATTCCAAAACGGAGCGTCTTGATCGCGTTCACACAAACCCCGTCTAGATGCGGGGATCCTCCCGAAATTGCGCTTCGCGTTACGCACTTGGTTTCCACCACCCCCTTCTCCCTTCCCTTCAGGAAAATGGGCAAAAGCGAGAGCTACCAGGGGCGAAAGAAGAAAAAGAACCAATTATACGAGGGAGCAAGTGGCCCGCCTCACCGAAGTTTTTGAGGCGCACCCCTATCCTGCCTGCGAGCGCCAGGATGGGATATGTCGGCTTTGAAGTAATAAAGTTTGCGCGCGTGCGTCTCTCTCTCTCTCTCTCTCTCTCTCTCTCTCTCTCTCTCTCTCCCTCTATCTCTTTCTCTTTCTCTGTTTGTGTATTTGTGTGTCCGTCTCTTGCGCTCGCTCTCTCTCTCTCTCTCTCTCTGTGTGTGTGTGTGTGTGTGTATGTGTGTGTCTGTCTCTTGCTCGCTCGCTCTCTGTCTGTCTTTCGCTCTCTCTGTCTCTCTCTCTCTCTCTCACGCACACATTCGGACTCTCAAAATCCTTGCTCAGAATGAGGTGGCTGGATGGAGTCACCAAAACAGAAGGCCTGAGCTTAAATGGACTCCAGAGGATGGTAGAGGACAGGAAGGCCTAGAGGAACATTGTTCATGGGGTTGCGATGTGTCGGACCCGACTTCACAATTAACAACAACAACAAACCAGCTTGGTAAAAACCTCCCACCAGCATGGATTGGGAAGCATGTGTGGTGGGCGTGGGGGTTTTCCTTCCAGATTAAAAGAATTCGACCCTTCGAGGATTCAGGCTGATTGCAAAACTGAGGAGATGTCATGTGAATGCACGGAGTAGATGCACAAATCCTGGCTCAATTGTGCTCCAAGGTGTGATCTTGGTTTTTTTCTCTCTCCCTTCAGGATAATGGGCCAAAGTCAGAGGTGCCAGAGGCAAGGGGAAGAAATGGGCGATTAATACCAAGGAGCATGTGATGGCCTCACTCACCGAGGCTCAACAGCAATGTCCATTTTAAATTGTATTCCTTTTTAAAAAAAATATTTTCTATTTTTAAAAAACAAACAAACAAATCAGAACAACACATGCAAAACAGAACACACACAAAAAAAAAGAGAAAAAAACTTTCCACAATTTCATCAAGCATGTTGTTTGGTTACAAGCTTTTGTGCAACAGTTTTTAAAGTTGAGAATAAAATCACTGGTTATCCATTAAACATATAAATACTTCACTGTCATTGAGCATTATGTGTTCGAATTACCATTAATATTCTTCCATTTCTAACAACTCTTATTTTCTTGAATCCATAATTTTCTATTAAGTAACAATAAATCTTTATAGAATTATAATATCACCTATCTCTAAAAAAGAAAAAGAGAACTTAAGAAAAAATAGATTCCCATTAATTCATATTGTACATCGTTACTTTCAATTGACCATAATGTCACCAATCATCCACAACTCCAGAAATATTTTTCCATTGTTAATCCAAGTAGAAGTTAAGTATTTCAATTCATATATGTATCAGTTATTCATTACATCACCATTAGTCCATTTAATATACAAAAATCTTTCCAATATAAAATGATCATTACGTAAAATTATACCTAATATTCAAATCATCTCACTCTTATACAGTATGTTCATTGTTGTCAAGTATAAGTTATGCAACTTATATTCTTCTTTTTTAAGGTTTGCCAACATTGTTTCAAGATCCATTAGGTGGCAGTGTTAAATTGCATCCAATCCCAAGCCCCTTAAAACTCTGCCTTTCAAAAGAGATATTCCAAAGAAAAAAAGAAAACTAAGAGCTAAAGAAATAATAAAAAAAGGGAAAAGAGAAAAAGAATCTTTAAGGTATAATAAGAAAAGAAATAGTTCCAGTCAAATCACTTCCAACAATCAAAAAGTTAGAAGTAAAGAGAAGGCTTCAGCAACGAATCCACATTGAGTAATAACAAAAGTCCTGTCTGGCTTCAGGTTATAAAAAGGGAGGGGGGGAACCCCAGACAGTTTCAATTAACCATGCTCAAGCCTGCAGCTAATTCTCTGGTTATACTCTATTTTCCTTAAGTCTCCAAGTTTAAGGTGTCCTCTTTACCATAAGGAAAAAAAAACTTTATAGAAATTCTCACAAAAACAGCATGCTTCTCTCTCCTGCTCTTGCTTTGCGGAGTTGTCAGCAGCTTCGGCAGCCTAAGGGCTGGCTCTTGATCGCAGGCAAAAGGGTTTCCCCCCCCCCCCCGAGTCTCCAGAGACTTTGCGGGTGTCTCTGGATCCCCCAGGCTTTCCTGTCTCTTTGGGACTGCTTGGGTCCGATTAAGGCCGTCCAGGCGATCGGAATTCAGCGGCTAATCCAGAGTAACCGGAAAGCCGCTGTAACACTACGACGCGTAGCTCCCAGCAGATGGTGCCATGTGAACATGGCCTAGTGGGATGAATCCCGCCCGTCTCCTTCCAGAGCCAAATTATGCTTCATGTTGTCCTTCACATTTCTTCCTTCCTTCAGGAAAATGGGCCAAAGTCGGAGCTGCGAGAGGTGAGCGGAAGAAGCGGACGATTTATACCAAAGTGGCCAGATTCACGGAGGCTATGAGGCCCATGAGTCCCTGCAATCCTGGAGGCCTGAATCCATGAAAGGGCAGATTGTCCCACCAACCAGGGCAAAGGGATGGCAGGGGATGAGAAGGAGCGGAGGGCTCAGAGAACCATGAATACCTGGTGGATCATCTGATTATGCCCTGGGGGGGGGATTATGCACTTCACATTGAGCTCTTTTTTCTTCCTCCCTTCAGGGAAATGGACCAAAGTGGGAGTTGCCAGGTGCGAGTGGAAGAAGCGGACGATTTATACCAAGGAGAGTATGTGGCCTGACTCACCGAGGCTTTCCAAGTGTACCCCTGGTTTTTATGAGGTAAAGTTCTAGGTTAATGGCTCGAGGCCCCCTGACTCTGGATCAACACAGACATAGGATTCACTGGCTTGGTTCAGCCTATCCTGCCAACCCTTAATGTTGGACAATTTTCCTTTGGTGCCAGTGAAAATTGGGTTTCATAAAGGAAAACGTAGTTTTATCAAGTTCCTAAACCAAGTCAGTAGAATCACAGAGAGGTGCCTCAATTTAAGGCACTGGTTTACAGCATAGTTTCTGGATCTCATGAAAAGACGGTGCTCACTTGTAAGGGTCACTGGAGGGCCTTCCATGAAACCAGCCAAATAAGAGTACACGCAGTGTGTTCTCGGGATGGAAGCACGTAAATCTAAACTTACACGTCCCTTTTATTGGTTACAAAAGTGGGTGGTTACAGAAGGCAAACAAAGGAATAGCAAGAGGAAAAATTATGATTTCATACATAGCAACACTACACATGATTATAAAACTTAGTTACAAGCCAAAGATAGAGATGAATGCCTCCTCTTCATTACGGCCAGGAATGGAATGTTATCTGTCCGTCCTTGGACAGCCAGAGAGAACTGTATTTCTTTGAAGTCTATGTGTAAGTCTTTTGTATATGAAAACCAAAGTATGTCTCCACAAGGCACCAGGCTGATTAATAATTGCAACACTCACTACAGGTCCCATCTTCCCCAGCCAGCACAGCCATTGCAATTAAGGAAAGAAAGGCACCTTCCATAAATAATTGTGGTCCCTCTTAAATTATAAAATCCACATTGTTCTCCTTTCTTTCTCCCTTCAGGAAAATGACCAAAGTCAGAGTTGCGAGAGGCGAGGAAGAAAAGTGGACCATTTAAACCGAGGAGAGCATGTGACTCTCTTCACTGAGGCCTTCAAGGTGCACCTGCACCCCAGCAATGAGGCCCACAAGCGCTTAGCATACCATATCAGCATCCTAGAGACCCAAGTACATGTAAGAAGGGATGACAAGTACTGCAAATCCCACCAACAGGGGCAATGGGTTATCTGGGGACAAGAATGTAATTGTCCTTGTTGTTTCGTATGTATGTGTGTCCTATGTGTATTTTATCTTTTTGACTGTACGCCGCCCCGAGTCCTTCGAGAGAGGGTTGCGGCTAATCAAATAAAATTTGATTGAATTTGATTGATTGAAGAAGGCCAGGAGGGCAGGGACATCCTTCTTTTTCAGGTCTAGTTCCAAAACAGAAGATTCACAACTGGAAACAATTTAGCCTCTGGGAAAGATGCTGGGCAGGAGGAGCCTTGGGACCTTTGTCTGGCAATGGACAGTGAAACATCTTCCAAAGAAAAAACAAGAAAATCCAGTTGTCTCCTGAAAAAGCACCTTTGGGGTAACCACAGCCTGAATGACTGAGAATCTCTACAGACAAATAGAAAGGAAGTTTGAACACAACAAAAGTAAAATGACAGAACAATAAAATAAACAAGGAAAAGGGAAGGAACGGAAAATATATCAATATGACTATTATATGAAGGGTCTACTAGATGTTGTCACAGGTGACTTATGCTAGTTGAAAACTGAGGTCCAGTATCAATGGGAACTCATAATTCTCAGCAAAATGTGTTGCAAAGGACACCTGGTGTAAGAGTAGATATGGAACATCTCCTCCAATATGCTGATAGGTTTAAGAACATGCCTATTGTTGTGTACCGAGCTGGTCCACCAGTAGGTGGCGCTGCATAGACCTCCCTTATTGGCCCATACATCCGGCGGGAGAATCCTGATTATCCTATTGTTTCCCCGACGGACGGCGTTTGTATAAATTGCTGTCAGCCAGGGATTGTGTATCTTGGTTTTAGTCAGTTACTGTTGTTTTTTAAAATAAAGATTTACGTTTACAAGCCTACTTCTACTTCTTTGCTTGGAACGCAAAACTGGCGACGAAGGTGAGCGAACCTGAACCTCAAACCACAAGAACTATGGCTAATATAGCTTTCTTCGCTTCATTCCGTGTTGAGGCCGAATCCTGGGAGGCGTTCATAGAACAGTTTGAATGTTTTCTTCAAGCCCATGACCTGCTGAATCTCTCGCTTGAACGTAAGAGGGGTATTTTCTTGAATTACTGTGGCCCAGAAATGTTTGCCATGGCAAGGGCACTATCTGCCCCCACCCCTGTTCATACCATGCCATGGGAGCTCCTCATGGCGAAACTTAAAATGCACTATGAGCCAGCGCCTTCACGTTTTGCCAGGCGCCAAGATTTCCGCCACTGCGTTCAACGAGATGGACAATCTATTAGTCAGTACGTAGCCGCGCTTAGAGCTGCCGCTATCACTTGTGAATTCGCCGACCTAGACGAAGCGCTCCTCAAGCAATTCATCTATGGTTTAAAGGATGTTAATCTCCACCGGCGCATTCTCTCCCGTTCGGATCTCACGTTGAAGAATGCTGTCAATGAGGCTCGCGCTTACGAAATGGCAGGTCAATCCACCCCTGACCAGAGGCGTTTTCCTCCAGCTACTTTCTCAGCCACCAACCAGCTTGTCGCCTCTAACTCCTTTCAAACTGACTTAGATTTGGCGATTGACCGCCTGCAATCTTTGAGCCATAAAGATACACAGAATTGCCTCAGCTGTGGCGGCCGCCATTTGCGCTCAGCCTGCTGTTTCCGCACTGCTGTGTGCCGAAAGTGCGGTAAACGGGGCCATTTAGCAAATGTTTGCTGCTCTACCGTTCCTGATTCTCGTCCTGCTACGGTGCCTTCTACCTACCGGCCAGCCCCGCCGCCTCTCCCTGCCAGCGCCAAAATTTTCTCTCCCTAGGTGACATCGACGACTCTTGTCCGGAATGGGTCGTCGACGCTTCCTCCTCCTCCCAGGGAGAACGTGGTAAGATCCATCTCTCGCTTCAGATCGAAGGCAGCCCGTTCTCCATGGAGCTGGATACCGGATCTGCCCGTTCTATCATGTCCTGGAGTACCTTCTCTTCTCTTCTGCCTAACTTCCGAACACGTGACCTAACTCCTGCCTGCTGCCGTCTTCGAGACTACCAGGGCAACCCAATTCCGCTGCTAGGTTGCGCAACGCCTACTGTTACCTACGGTTCCTTCAATGGGCATCTGCCACTATTAATTGTAAAAAATCCCCTAGCTTCTTTACTAGGGATGGACTGGTTCCGTGCTCTCGGTCTATTTGTTTCAGGGATTCACTCCACCCGGTGTTCTTCTTCCCTTGGGGATGATCTTTCTTCCCTTCTTTCTGAATTTTCTGACATTTTCTCCCCTTCTCTGGGCTGCTATACGGGCTCTCCTATTTCCCTCAACCTTGATCCTACTGTTGCTCCTATCCGTCTTAAGGCCCAACGTCTGCCCTTTGCCTTTAGGGCAAAGGTAGACGCTGAAATTGATAAGCTTCTTGCCCAGGGGGTGCTTCAACCTGTGGACTTTTCTTCGTGGGAGACTCCTATAGTAGTTCCCTTGAAGTCCGACGGATCTGTAAGGATCTGTGCGGATTTTAAGTCAACTGTGAATAAGGCCCTTCAAGCCCATCCCTATCCTGTTCCAGTTGTGCAACATGTTCTGCACACACTCGGCCAGGGCAAGATTTTTGCTAAATTGGACCTTGCGCAAGCATATCAGCAGCTTCCTGTTGATGACGCCACGGTGCTTGCGCAAACAATCGTGACTCACCGTGGCGCCTTTAAATGCAAAAGGCTCCAGTTTGGCATTAGTGTTGCTCCTGACATATTTCAAAGTCTCATGGAGTGGCTGCTCCATGGGATCCCGGGCGTCACTCCCTACTTTGACGATGTCCTGATCGCTGCCCAGGATCGATCGGGACTCACCAAAGTCCTTCGCTCCGTCCTACAGCGTTTCCGTAAAGCTGGCCTTCGCCTTAAACCTTCCAAATGCCAGCTGGGCGTTCCTTCTGTTGAATTCTTAAGTTTTCTCATTGACCGGCATGGCATCCATCCCTCCCCCTCTAAAATAGATGCCATTCTCTCCACCCCCACCCCCTCTAACAAGGTTGAGTTGCAGGCTTTTCTTGGCCTCCTCAACTTCTATTCCTCTTTTATTCCGCATAAAGCTTCCCTCACAGAGCCTCTCCATAGGCTTTTAGACAGCTCTGCCGCCTGGACGTGGACTAGCCACGAAGCGCATGTGCTCGCGGCTGTCAAGGAATCCCTCACGCGCCCACCAGTCCTGGCACAATATGATCAGTCCCTTCCTCTACTCCTCGCTTGCGACGCCTCCCCCTTCGGCGTCGGAGCTGTCTTGAGCCACGCTTATCCTGATGGCTCGGAAGCCCCTATTGCTTTTTACTCCCGCACTTTGTCCAAGCTGGAGCGAAATTATAGCCAGCTGGACAAAGAGGCGTTGGCTGCCATCGCGGGGGTAAAACGTTTTCATCACTATCTTTACGGCCGTCCTTTCTCCCTCCTTACGGATCACAAGCCTCTTTTGGGCATCCTCGCAGGGGATCGCCCTACTCCTCCCATCCTTTCCCCTCACATGTCACGCTGGGCGGAATTCCTCTCTGCTTACAATTATTCCCTCATCCATAAGCCCAGCCGTCACATGGGCCACGCGGACGCTCTCAGCCGCTGCCCGATTCCCTTGCTTCTTTCCGACCCAGCTCCCATTGAGTCCATCCACCTCCTGGACGAACTCCATCTGCCCATTACCACCTCCGATATAGCCCTGTCCTCTCTCTCTGATTCTACTATTTCTGCTGTCCTTAACTATGTTCGCAGGGGATGGCCCCCCTCCTCTGTCGAACCTCGTTTTCTCCCCTTTTATCGGCGTCGCACAGATCTCTCCGCGCTTCAGGGTTGCCTCCTATGGGGCCATCGCGTGGTCATTCCTGACCGTTTGCGCCAGTCTGTGCTTGCACGCCTCCATGAAGGGCACCCGGGCATAGTCTGAATGAAATCCCTGGGTAGGGGGTATGTCTGGTGGCCCTCCATGGATGCAGACATTACGGCTTGGGTGCAGCGCTGCACCCCATGCCAACAGGTCCGCCCCGCCCCTCCCTCCGCCCCTGCTTGCAAGTGGGAACATCCTAGGGCTCCGTGGAGCCGTCTCCATATAGATTTCATGGGCCCCCTCGCAGGCACTTCCTTCTTCCTTGTGATAGATGCCTGGTCTAAGTGGGTGGAACTTTTTCCTATGCCCTCTACCACCTCCGCGGCCACTATCCGCATCCTTAATTCACTGTTCAATACCCATGGGTTGCCGGACGTCATTGTCTCGGACAATGGCCCCCAGTTCACTTCCCAGGAATTCCAACAATTCCTTGCAGTTTTGGGCATTCGCCATGCCCCAGTCACTCCCTTTCACCCTGCGGGGAATGGCCTGGCGGAATGCGCTGTGCGTTCCGCCAAGGAATCACTTGCCCGCATGGTTAATCTTCCCTTATCCTCCCAGATTACCACCTTCCTGCGTTCCCAGCATTCCACCCCGTGTCCCCTCACAGGCAAAAGTCCTGCTGAACTCCTCTTGGGCAGAAAAATCCGGACCACCCTGGACCATCTACACCCTCCCCCACCCAATGATTAACCTTCTAGGCCAGGAATCTTGGGTGGGTTGAATTCTCCATCTTTGGGAATTCCCAGCCAACAAAGCTGAAGTAGATGAGGGACAGTGAGATACACCTCTAAGGACAGATTCTCTATGAAAAAGATGGGACGTTTCCCTTGCTTATATGATGCCCCGCTAGAAAGAGGGAGAGTGGTTCACAATAATTAGCAAATGGACAAGTTGAAAAGTATAATGAGGTAATAATGAAGGGGAGGGGAGGCTAAAAAGAAGGAGAGGATGAAGGTCACGCCAGTTAGACAACGGATAGATTTTAAGCCAGAATTATTTTTATTAGGCATTATATCAGATGACTATGGTAAAGGGACAATATACCTAATATTACACATCTTGACTATTGCAAGAGTGGTGTATGCACAGCAGCAGGGCCAGCCAAGAAGGAGATTTGGGGGTTCTCTGAACTGCACAGAATCTTAGCTAGAGTTTTTTCCCGAAGCCCTGCAAACCCTCAGCAGATAATCCGTATATGTGGCATAAGAGGAAGTACTCATTTAGACAGGAATATTTGTGCTAAAATTTTTGCAGATTATTAAATTGCTATCATCAGCATTTTTAAATTGCTATCATCAGCTATCATCAGCATTTTTTAAAAGAAAACCAAAGGACTTAAAACATTATGTATGTATGTATGTATGTATGTATGTATGTATGTATGTATGTATGTATATGTGTATATGTTTAACGAGGGCAAAACATGTGTTTGCAGATGCAGGCCTGGTGAAAAGCAATTTTGCACTCAAGACATGGATTTATACTGATGGTGAGATGGAAACAATGTTCAACCATCTTGTCTCCGGGAGAACTTCATGGAGTCCATGAAGTCATTGGTTCAGCTGGACTTTGAAGAGACTTTTTAAGAGAATGGGGGACCTGAATCACCCTGTGCTTGACCCCCATCCTGCTTCTAGGAACTCCCATAATTGTTTCAAAAAATAATAATAAACGAATAAACTCTAGAATCGTATCCCAGCCAAAGGGAACCAACGCAATCCCACCCATTGAGTTAGTCCATGAAAAGTTGGATGGAAACAAATGTGGGAACAGGAAATGTGAGCCCATGTTGCTCTGAAATACAGTCAGAATCATAGAATCTGAAGGACTGCAATCGAATCATAGAATTCCAAGGGACCTTGGAGGTCTTCTAGTCCAACCCACTGAAAGAAGATACGCAGAAGTGTTGTGCTTGGGAAAGCTCTCCTTGTTCACCTTCAGGACTCTCTGCTTTTAATTCATTGTTTGGTTCCCTTCTCATGAAAAATATAATATAGGAAGTTCTCGACTCACAACCGTCCATTCAAAGTGACAATGAGAGTGGAAAAAGTGACTTATGACCGTTTTTGACATGTGTGATCACATGATCAAAATTCAGACCCTTGGCAACTGACTCATATTTATGATGGCTGCAGTGTCACGTGATCCCCTTTTACAACCTTCTGACAAGTAAAGTCAACGGGGGGAGCTCGATTCACTTAACGACCATGTGACTAGCTTATCCACTAGCTGGACAGCTGCAGCGATTCACTTAACAACCTTGGTGCAAAAGATCATAAGATGGGGCAAATATTCACTTAACCACCTTCTCGCTTAGCAACATCAATTTTGGGCTCCACTGTGGTCATAAGTCAAGGGCTACCAGTAGCCGCCTCAAGTGTGTATGCATTTCTAAAGGAAAAGGGGTGTTGTGTTGTTTTTTCAATGAACAGCTCTTAACAGAGTAGGATGGGGAGAACTTGCTGGAGTTGGAGATCTTTCCCCTTCCTGTTATTATTGAGTCGATCAGCTGCACCTCTATAACTGTCTGGTTTGGCTCTGCAACCCAACAAGGCAGACACAGACTTCAGAGTAGAATTAGAACTGCAGAAAAAACAATGGCTACCAACCTGCCTTCCATTGAGGACATGCACGAGTCAAAAAGAGGGCCATGAAAATATTTGCAGACCTCTCACATCCTGTACATCAATTGTTTCACCTCCTACCCTCAAAACGATGCTCTAGGGCACTGCACACTGGGACAACTAGACTCAAGGACAGTTTTTCTCCAAATGCCATCACTCTGCTAAACAACTAATTCCCACAACATTGTCAAACGATTTACTAAGACTGTATTACTATTCTTCTTCTCTTCTTTCCTAATAGCTATCTCTTCCCACTTATGACTATAATCATGCTGCTTGTATCTTTAAAATTTATATTGTTTTATTTGTTTCCTAGTATAATGTGATTGCTTATTAGTAACCTATGATTATCACTAAGTGTTGTGTCTTATGATGAATGTATTCTATTTTATTTTTCTTTATGTAGGCTGAGAGCCTAGGCACCAAAGACAAATTCCTTGTGTTTTCCAATCACACTTGGCCAATAAAGAATTCTATTCTTTAAAAAAGTGATTTCTTTCCAAGGAATCTGTTGTCCCATAGCCAGTGGTGGGTTCCTGCCGGCATTACTACTGATTCGGGCGCCCGATAAAGTTTCCCCCTTCAGAATTGCTGAGTGGCCCTTTGAAAAGCTGATAACAAATCAGGTGACTAGTGAAGTCAGGGAGATACGCAGAACAATCAAATTAAAAGGTGTGAAAATGATCCTTCACCCTTAAGAGCCACTTCAGTTCGGGCGGAGAAAAATGGAATAACTATTGTCTCCATTGATCCCTTATACAAACTCTTATCAGTGAAGCTGACTCATTTGTGGTGGTTAATCTGGGTAGGGTTGTGTGCTCTTGTGTCTGTCTCCCTCTGCACACGTGTTTGTGTCTGTGTGTGTGTGTGTTTGCGTGTGTGTGTGTGTTTGTGTATGTCCTGGGGGGGGACGCTTTTTTTAAAAAAAGTTTTATTAAGTAAACATTAAAAACATTGGACATAATGCAACGTTTCTGGCATAATCATTTCCATGAAGTTTTTGATCTTACAACAATAACATTTTGTATCAATTACAAAGGTATGTATGGTCAAATTCCTACACATTAATCCCTTACATGATAAGTTACTATCAGTCCATATATATCCAATTTCTGCCTTTCGCACCATATTAATACCATGTTTTCCCATTTTTAAATTATCCTTGTTTCTCTGTCCCGACCTTTTCCCCTCGTTTCTAACCATCAGTACCATTTGCCCCAGATTTCGTGATATTCTGTCTCACCCTTGTCTTTGTGCTCTAGAGTCAGCCTGAGACTGGTGGAAACTTATAATTTGATGCGTAACCTTGGAACTAGGAAGGATTAAAGTAGCGTCTAAGAATGCAATTTGGATTAAAGAGGTGAATAAGAATTCAAAAACGAAGAAGCTGAAAGGAGAGAACTTGTAATAAGAGCAAAAAGCAAGGTCTAGAATTAGTTAACACCAGGTGAATTGCATGGATTTTTATTGAAACCTCTCTTGCTCTAATAAATGCATTCATTGCCAAGCAGTTTAATCGCATTTTACAAAAGGAAAAAATTGAAAATTGTTTAATATCTAGCATTGATAATGAAAGATCCAGCAAAAGGGATACCACCAATCAACTACATGATCAATTACCTGCTTACCAACCACTTTAAGAAAAAAATATTATAAGTTTATTATAATTAAAAATACAAATAAAAAAAAGAGAATAAGAGAATTTCTTTTTTAAAAAATCCTTTCAGATTATAATTTAATATGGATTTCAATCCCTTGTTCCACTATTATATTATAACCAATTTCTTTGGCCCATCAAATCGTAGAGTCATTAAGATATTCATTTCCCATTAAACTATATAAAACCTTAGCAATACAGGTAGTCCTCAACCTAAGACCACAACTGAGCCCAACATTTCTGTTGCTAAGTGAAATATTTGTTCAGTGAATTCTGCCCTGTTTTATGACCTTCCTTGCCGCAGCTGTTAAGTGAATCACTGCAGTTATTAAATGAGTAAACTGCTTGCTAAGTGAAATTGGCTTCCCCATTGACTCAGCTCATCACAAAAGGGGCTCATAGGACCCCGGAACTTGTGACCGTCATAAATAGGAGTCAGTTGCCAAACATCTGAATTTTGATCACACGAACATGGGGATGCTGCAAATGAAGTGTGAAAAAAGGTCGCAAGCAGTGGTGCAATTCAGTCAGTTCTATCCTGTTCGGGTGAACCAGCAGCGATGGCAGCAGGAGGCTCCACCCCCCTCTTCCGGATTTCATCGCGTCACATTTTTGATGCTCTGCACATGCAGAGCCCACATTTGTGAACCGGTAGCGAAGGTAAGTTGATTTCACCCCTGGTCGCATGTCACTTTTTTCAATGCTGTTGTAACTTGGAACGGTCACTAAATGAACCGTTGCAAGTCAAGGACTGCCTGTAACCTGTTCGTTGCTGGCACACAAGGTAACTTCAAATTCACTTTTTTGCTGATTCAAAACGGTAAGTTTTCTTATCCATGCTAAAGCTTTCTTTTAGTTGTAAATATGTGTGTGTGAGAGAGAGGCATCTGTCTGACTCCAGTTTGCCTTTCATCTTGAGATAAGGTTCAACTTGAAAAACAAGATATAATTTCACCCCAGTTCCACCAATTTGACCTCACTGTCACATTTCTTTTTTTTAAACTTCCTGCTGTTTTGATTAGACCTCCTAAGTGAGGTATCTTAGGAGAGAACCTTATTAACAAACAACTTTCAAATTCTAACTGATATGGTAGCTGATGGAGTCCAACAGCACCCAGGGGGAAGCAATAATTTGTCTCTCATCTCGTATCCAACAACTCTGGGCAGCATACATCATAAAAACATTGCAAACATTAAAATCGTCCATCGTAAAAAAAAAGACAGCAGATAAAAAAAAAACCACCACAGCAGACAGACATATGTGCCATCTTTCCCTGTCCTTCTTTCCTTCAAGGATCAAAAGGTGGAGACTTTTGTGAACAGAAAGCTTGCATGGATAGTCTCCTTCCACTCTGGAGTTTGTGGCTCCAAAGACTAGAAAATGTTACATGGTAGAATCGTAGTAACTTGCATTCGCTCCAGAGAATTGGTGATATGCTAACTTAATTCACACAACAAACTAAACCTCAAATCCGGGTTCAAAAACGCAATTGCCGCCTTCGTAGAAGATGCCATGTTGGTAGAAATAGGGCAAGGGTTCAAACTGGATTTCTTCGAGGGCCAGATCATCATCGTAGTTCTCCTCCGCGGCCCTGGAGTTTAACGTACGACACTATTTAATAATTGATATTAATATGAATGTTAATGCTATTAATATGTTTGAATGTACATGAAATACCATGTAGCATATTGAATATTGAGGGAAAATTAAACAAGTCACTGTGACTTGTGGATTTGAATGTGAACTTTGTTCAGTAATTCTAATTAGCTCTGGATTAATCGGCGGAACAAAAGAAAAAAATTCTCCTGCCTGAGATACACACATATATACAATACAATACAATACAATAGTAGAGTTGGAAGGGACCTTGGAGGTCTTCTAGTCCAACCCCCTGCCTAGGCAGGAAACCCTATACCGTTTCAGACAAATAGCTATCCAACATCTTCTTAAAGACTTCCAGTGTTGGGGCATTCACAACTTCTGGAGGCAAGCTGTTCCACTGATTAATTGTTCTCACTGTCAGGAAATTCCTCCTCAGTTCTAAATTGCTTCTCTCCTTGATCAGTTTCCACCCATTGCTTCTTGTTCTACCCTCAGGTGCTTTGGAGAATAGTTTGACTCCCTCTTCTTTGTGGCAACCTCTGAGATATTGGAATAATGCTATCATGTCTCCCCTAGTCCTTCTTTCTCTTAAGCTAAACATACCCAGTTCCTGCAACCGTTCTTCATATGTTTTAGTCTCCAGTCCCCTAATCATCTTTGTTGCTCTTCTCTGCACTCTTTCTAGAGTCTCCACATCTTTTTTACATCGTGGTGACCAGAACTGAATGCAGTATTCCAAGTGTGGCCTTACCAAGGCATTATAAAGTGGTATTAACACTTCACGTGATCTTGATTCTATCCCTCTGTTGATGCAGCCTAGAACTGTGTTGGCTTTTTTGGCAGCTGCTGCACACTGCTGGCTCATATTTAAATGGTTGTCCACTAGGACTCCAAGATCCCTTTCACAGTTACTACTACTGAGTATGGTATCACCTATACTGTACCTGTGCATTCCGTTTTTGTTGCCTAAATGTAGAACCTTACTCTTTTCACCATTGAATTTCATTTTATTAGATAGTGCCCAATGTTCAAGTTTGTCAAGATCCTTCTGTATCTTAAGCCTATCTTCTGGAGTGTTGGCTATTCCTGCCAGCTTGGTATCATCTGCAAATTTGATGAGTTCCCCATTTATTCCCTCATCCAAATCATTGATGAAGATGTTGAAGAGTACTGGGCCTAAAACAGAGCCTTGGGGTACTCCACTGCATACTTCCCTCCATGTAGATGCAGTTCCATTGAGAACTACACGTTGAGTGCGGTTGGTCAGCCAGTTACCAATCCATCTGGTGGTGATGCTGTCTAACCCACATTCTTCTACTTTATCTAGTAGTAGGTTATGGTCTACCTTATCAAAAGCCTTACTGAAGTCCAAGTAAACTATATCAACGGCATTCCTCTGGTCCACTAATTTTGTCACATTATCAAAGAATGCAATAAGATTAGTCTGGCATGATCTGTTTTTGACAAATCCGTGTTGGCTTTTGGCTATTACTTTGTTTGCTTCTAGGTGTTCGCAAATTCGTTGCTTGATTATTTTTTCCAGAATCTTTCCTGGTATTGAGGTTAGGCTGATAGGTCTGTAGTTTCCTGGATCTAATTTTTTCCCTTTTTTGAAGATGGGAACCACATCAGCTCTTTTCCAGTCCTCTGGTAGTTCCCCGGTGTTCCAGGATCTCTGAAAGATATAATTCAGTGGTTCTGAGATCTCGTCTGCTAGTTCCTTCAGAACTCTGGGGTGTAATCCATCCGGTCCTGGTGATTTGAACTCATCTAGGGTAGACAGGTGCTCACTTACCATTTTCTTCCCTATTTCAATTTGTGTTCCTAATTTTGTGGTGCTGCTTTTGATAGGTTGGACTGTTTTATCCCTTTGTGTAAAGACAGATGCAAAACATGAGTTAAATAGTTCTGCTTTCTCCCTGTTGCTTGTCACCTTCTTGCCACTTTCTCCTAGCAATGGACCAATTGTTTCCTTAACTTTTTTCTTGTTTTTAACATGTTGGAAGAAGCTTTTTTTGTTAATTTTTACTTTTGTGGCAAGCCTTTCTTCATTGTGAGCCTTAGCTTTCCTCACTTCATCTTTACAGGCTCGGGCTATTTGCTGATATTCTGCCTTAGTTATGTCCCCCTCCTTCCACTTTTTATACTTACTTTTTTTGTCTTTCAGTTTGTCAGATAGTTGTTTATGCAGCCATGCTGGTTTCTTTTGGGAGCTGTTGTTTTTCTTCTTCATTGGTATTGTGTTAGACTGGGCTTTTCTAATCTCATTTTTCAAAATTTCCCAAGCTTCTTGAGTTGTTTTCCCCTCGAGGATTCTCATCCATGGAATTTTTCCCAAGCTCTCTCTAAGTTTATTGAAATTAGCTTTCTTAAAGTCCAAGACTCTAGTTTGACTTTGTTCTACTACTTGTGTTTGGATAATGTTGAATTCCAATATTGCATGGTCACTTGCCCCCAGGGTTCCTATGGCTTCAACACCTTCTATCATTTCCTCTCTGTTAGTGAGAATTAAGTCCAGTATGGCTGATCCCCTTGTTTCCTTCTCTACTTTTTGGAAAACAAAGTTGTCTGCTAGGTTTGTTAGGAACCTGTTGGATCTTCCACTTGGTGCAGAGTTTGTTTCCCAGTTGATGTCAGGGTAGTTAAAATCTCCCATTACTATTGTGGTGTGCTTCCTACATACCTTAGTTAGCTGACTAGCAAAAAGTTCATCTTCTTCCTCTGCTTGGTTGGGTGGCCTGTAGTATAGACCTATGGCAATGTCATTTCCCCCACAACCTTTAATATTGACCCAAATGCATTCAAGATAGTTCTCATTATTGTTGTGCTCTATTTCTGTAGAGACATAGTTATTTCTTATATATAGTGCAACTCCACCTCCTCTTTTATTTGGTCTATTTCTTTTAAATAATTTAAATCCTTCTAGCTGTATGTTCCATTTGTCAGTTTCATCCCACCAAGTTTCTGTAATGGCAATAATATCATATCTGCCCTCTTTTACTTGAATTTCTAATTCTCCCTGTTTATTCCTCATACTCTGTGCATTGGTATATAGACATTTGAGTCCATTTTGATTGACCTTGTGTTTACTGTCTACATAACCTGTATTATGCCTGACTGCCCCTATTTTCTTGCCACTTGTGTGATTCATGCACATGGTATGACAATCACTATTACATGCTTGGTTTTGCTTGACAGCAGGAGTGATAATCTTACCCACACACACATCTATGTTACATGCATTTATAACCCTATGAATTTTAGTTTGCTTAGATATCAAGTATCTAAGACCCTAAATGTAATATTCTCTCATGTTGTCCGTTCTGAATGTAATACAAAAAGAAATAACGCTACTGCGGTCAATAACCATCGGACAGAAAGAAAAAAAGAACATAGTTTTCAAGTATCCATAACATCCAAAATAAATAAAGGAGGAACAATACATAGAAAAGTATGCTAAAACGTTTTGTTCTTATTAGTTAAAACTAAACTAAAATGTAGAGGCATGACAAATCTGAGGAAAGTACAGTTCAGAAGCTGATGCCTTTTGAATGATTTTGGAGTTTTTCTTTTTAGTTTCTGGTTGATTTTTACTTTAAATTCAGCTGTATGTTTTAAAATGATGTACAAGTGGCTAGAGGATAGAAGTCAAAAAGAGAAATAAAATTATTGATTTAAGAATTTAGTCTATTATTGACTATAACAGACTTATTGACTATAAATATGAAGAAAAATGTATGTATTTAATTTCCGAGTATATGTACTATAAACATTCTATCATGATGCAATTACTACATTAGCATTAGAATTGTTAAAATTTACGATAAGGCAACAATCGAAGAGTAAACTATAAAAGCAGAATATGTATGTTGATACAGGAAGCTGTAAAATTATATCATGTTGTCATGTTTTTTTTGTTTGTGTGTTTTTCATCGGTTTCTACTTGTTTCTGTATTGTTTTCTTTTTTTTCTTTTTTTCTTTCTATTTGTGGTTTCTTAAAGTTGAAAATGTTTAATAAAAACTTTTACAAAAAAGAAAAAATTATGTCTCATTGCTTTGCCAAATGACCCTGAAAAATAACGTTCAATGGAGTTTTATACCAAGGTTATATTGAGCTTCTTTTATTCTATCTGCCCTCGACTTATGGGATTGAGTTGAGTGCAGCTTTACCTGGAAGTCAGGTCAGATTTACTTCTGAGTAGGCACACAAAGGTTTGCATGGAAAAGAGAGAGAGTTTACTTCCAGCTTGATGCAGAAACTCTAAATAGGTTTGAGATTACGGGATAAATTTTAATTAATCGCCTTTGCTCTTTGCAAATGTTCCCCCCACCCCTTTCCTTGTAAAAGAAAAGTACTTTTGGCATTCAAAAGAACAAAATATAAGGAATATAAGTTGTTATGGCCCCATCCTGGGGTGGTATGCAAAAAATTAGAATAAAATAACTGCACAAGAAAAACTCTAAAATGCAGTATTCTAAAAGACGCATGATGTTCGTCCATCGTGTTTGACAAGGACTTTGACAAATAGCAGCTTGGGGGGTGTCCACAGTGTGTCCGCAGCAGTGGTGGGTTCTGGATCCCGGTGCAACCAGTATGGTGCAAGAGGACCAGTCTTCCTCCACTTGCATGCGTGGAAGCGAAAAACAAGATGGGGGTGTCTATGGTGCCACCGGGAGAACCGGTTCAGGGGGGGGTGGCGGCAGGCCTGGGTCACTGATGGTTCCAGCGACCCAGACCGCCAAACCAGAACTCTCGGTTCTGCCGAACCCGTCCAAAATGGTAGGAACCCACCACTGTATCACTTCCTTTGTCCCCCGTGCAATCGCTTTCCTTGAGACAGCTCTCCATAGAGGAGCTGTTTAAGGATGTGGTGGCCTGACATCCTTGAACAAGTCCTGCCCAGCATGTCTGGGCTTTCATCAGCAGGGTGTGAACAGATGGCAGGCCTGCTCTGGAGAGGATTTCTGTGTCTAAAAGATGAAAAATGCTATTAAAGTCAGTTTCAAAGACCTTGGAAAGCCACAGAAACCTAAATCCCATTTTAAGTGGAACCAAAAGGGATCCACTTTGTCCCTCAGGCCGCGAATGATGAAGCAGGATTTAAAAAGTGGTTTTCTCTGCTCTTTTCAATATTTTTTCTTTTTTTAAAAAAACTTCTCTATTTGGCACACCAAAACTGCATGGCTGTTGACTCACTGGAGGATATTTTAGGAGGGCAATACCCCCAAATTTGCCATTTGCTGACAAAATGCTTCCTTAACAAATGAATGTATATGATTTCAGTTCTAGCAACTGAATGTTTCCATTCTGGCAAATGGAAATGAACAGGCGCTCATGGGCAGCAACCTTTAACTTTGTGCTTGAAATGGAAAAGAATGAAACGTTGATTTTGGGTTTTACCAATTGGATTGATGGATCTTTTACAGAAATAATTTGTTTACATTATTATGAAAGAACAAAACATTGTGATTTAGAATAGAATAGAATGTATTATGGAATGGAATGGAATGGAATAGAATTAATAGAATAGAGTAAAATGTATTATGGAATAGAATAGAATAGAATAACAGAGTTGGAAGGGACCTTGGAGGTCTTCTAGTCCAATCCCTTGCTCAAGCAGGAAACCTACACCACTTCAGACAAATGGTTATCCAACAGCTTCTTAAAAACTTCCAGTGTTGGCGCATTCACAGTTTCTGATGTCAATGCCTTATTTTACTGCAACAGAGACGGAAGCCAGTTGTTTCTGTTTCTTTTAATCTTATCCTCCCTCACTTTTCTTCCTCCTCTTCCTCCCCACCGTTTTCCTATTTACTTTTGCATTTTGTATCTTATTTTCTCTTATACCCTTATAAAATGTTAAATCAAAAGTATGCCAGGCAAAACCCTTTGCTTTGCTTTGATGCACTTCAGAACAGGACAAGAATTCTTGCCCTATATCCGTAATGGCCAACCTATGGCGAACCTATGGCACAGGTGGCACGCAGAGCCCTCTCTGCAGGCACGTGAGCCGTCACCCCAGCTCAGCTCTGCCGCACATGCACACGCACCTCCCACCGGCCAGCTGGTATCCAGGTCTCTGCTGCGCATGCATGGGGGGCAGGACGCATGCATGGGGATCACATGCACCGGGCATGGTAGGTACTGAGTTGCGCACGCTTTGCATTGTGGGTGTGCATGCACACTTTTGGCACTCAGTGTCAAAAAGGTTAGCCATCACTGTGCTACATAAAAACTACACATCACATGTGGTGGGTGGCTGCCGGTTCGGCCTGGATGGGCTGAATCGGTAGTAGCGGTGGCGGGAGGTTCTGCCCACTTACCCAAAACCTCTGTGCATGTGGAGAAGCATCGCGCATACGGGAGCAAGCCCAAACCGGTACTAAGGAAATTGGCCAGTCACCTGCACTATGCATCACATAGCTACTGTGTTAGGAAGCCTTGTAACCAAGCTGAAGATCAAGGCTAGCGGTATGTAAACCCAGAGTAACTGGCTTAATTATTCTCAAACAGGAAAAAGGGATGGATCTGAAGAGGATTTGGGTGGAAGATCACTAGGAGACTTCAGGCAAGACTGAGAAGTTAAAAGTAGCCAGGAGGAAAGCTAGGGCAAACTTTTTCCACAGTTAAGAAAATAGCATGGAGCTATCAATAGCTTTTGGGGCTTTGGAGTTTGCTCTGAGGCTCAAAAGACTGAAAAGAGCTCCATCTCGCTAACTTCCATTTGCCCCAGAGACTTGATGATATGCTAGCTTCATTCCCACAACAAGCTCAACCCTAAATCTGGGTTCCAAAAGGCAATTCCTGTTATTGTAGAAATATGCCAGACTGGTGGAAATTCAACTACAGTGGGACGTCAAGGGTGGCTGGAGGATGAGTTGGTCATGAAAGTCATGGAAATCCTTTCCACCTTCGTCCCTGTTCATAAAAACAGGAGCCTTCCTTCTAGAACATTTTAGATAGAACGTCAGCCTTTGTGGGTTCCATCCCTTGACCTGGAGAAGTCCACCACTTCACTACTTAGATGAAGGAACAAAAGGGGAACTTATGAAATTTATGGATGATACTAAGCTGGCAGGAATAGCCAATGCCCTAGAAGATAGGTTCAAGATCCAGATGGATCTTGACAGAGTTGAATCCTGGGCCCTATCTAATAAAATAAAATTCAATATAGAGAAAAGTAAAATCTTACACAGGCAAGAAAAACCATACACAACCAGGCTTAATAGCAGTAATTGTGAGAAGGATCTTGGAGTCTTAGTGGACAACCAATTAAATATGAACCAACAGTGTGCGGGCGGCAGCCAAAAAAGCCAATGCAATCCTAAATTGCATCAACACAGGGATTCAATCAAGGGAGGTACTAATACCACTCTATAAAGCCTTAGTAAGACCAAACCAAGAATAGTGCATCCAGTTTTGGTCACCACACTATAAAGAAGACATTGAGACTCTGGAAAGAGTGCAGAGAAGAGCAACCAGGAAGATTAGGGGACTGGAGGCTAAAACATATGAAGAACGGTTGCAGGAACTGGGCATGGCTAGTCTAGTGAAGACAAGAACCCTGGAAGACATGATAGCAGTCTTCCAATATTTGAGGGGCTGCCACAGAGAGGAAGGGGTCAACCTATTTTCCAAAGCACTGAAGGCCAGACAAGGAATAATGGATGGAAACTGACGAAGGAGAGATTCAACCTAGAAATAAGGAGACATTTTCTGACAGTGAGAACAATCAACCAATGGAAAAGCTTTTGCCTTCGGAAGTTGTTGGGGCTTCATCCCTGGAGACTTTCAATAAAAGATTGGACTGCCATTTGTCAGAAATGGTGTAGGGTCTCCTGCTTGGGCAGGATGGTGGTGTTGAGCTACCACCCAACTTTGTTAATCTGTTCATCTCAAGCAATAGGCGAGAACACAGGTTTGTTTGCCCAATGATCTTTGAGGAATTCAGCATTGACAGATTATGACATCACATCCCCCCCCTCGGAGCTGGGCCTTCTGGAAGCTGCTGATACCATTCTTTTCCCGTCCTTGGAAGATTAAGAACTTCTCTGAGAGTAGCGAGTTGAGACATCCTTCCATAATAGTGCTCAATTTATTTTCAAAACATTTCTTCACCATCCCCCACTACGGTTCCTGAACTGTGGGGCCAATCCATCAAAAAGATAACGTAATACCATGTAAATAGATTCACCCTCAGTTTTTAAGCTGCCTCTGTGTGGATTGGGCAGTTATATAAATTCATTGAATCAAATTAACCATCATCACTGAGAGAAAATATTGGGGCAGAATTGTGTTCGTCTGTGGGGATTAAAAAAAAATCAGGAGTTTGGTAGCATTTTTTCCTAACATATTAAATTACACCAGACAACTTGAATTCTTCCTTACTTCCTTGCTTAACCAAAAGTGAAGACTTTTAATAACATCAAACATGGGGCTCTTTGACAGAAAATCCAGGTAAAATCAGCAACAAAACAACTTCCAGACTTTGAAAGAGATTTCCAAAAATGCTTAGGGAAGAAAAACAGGATATTGGATGATGGGAAACCCTTAATTCAGCCGCTTGTCTGTGGAGCACATAAAGCTTTTACATTTCAGAGGGTTTTTTTAAAAAAAATTGCTTTTCCCCCCTAACTACTATTTACCAGTTGGCAAAAAAACCAAACTAAACTTAGAAACCTCTAAATCTGTGGGAGGGTGATGGTGATGAAGAAGTTTGATATATCAATAAAAATAAAATAAAATGAAATGAAAAGGTCTCTAAATACACATGCACTAACTTAGGAGCAATTTCCCTGAACTGAAAGTCACATCTTCAAACATGTAGACAGTGGAGCAGCATGACAATTATTTCCAAGATCGATCCTATCTCCATTAAATAAAAAGAATATTAAATCCTCTCATCTATAAAGACGGGGGAATGTTATCAGGAGAGTGAATGTTATCACTTCCGGGTTTTTTAAAAACATTTTTGATACCAGCTGTCTTGCCTGAGGGTAGACAAGATTCATTTGATACTATTTACACTGAAAACACTGTGAAATGAAGACCAAGTGGAATCCCTGGCTAAATGTAAAAATTTGAAATAATTGCCAATCGTTCTCAAAAACGCCAGAGATTCTGTTCTATTTTCTGCCAGTCCTACTGTAAGTTTATACATTAATTGTTAAATATTTGCCAGTTCCTATAAAATATTTCTCATACGTGAAAGGCAGAGATGTAAGAGCTTTAAAAATGTTCGGTTTGTTTAGGAACCACGGGACTTCACACTTGAAAGTTAACAGCTCTTCTAACTTTAAAATAACAAGTTCCCAAAAGTATTTTACCACTAAATGACCGACAATGAAATCCTAAACTGCCATTAAGTTGTTTTGAAAAGATAAAAAGATGCTTTAAATTGCTGCTATTTAGTTCTCTAAAACCAACCTTTCTGGTACTTTTACTTTTCAGCAGGTCACAGGTTATGCCACTTGCAAATAGAATACTATAATTTAAAATCAAGGTTCTTACCTTGTAGGTGTTAAGGAAGGTTAGCTTAATACTCAACCCATGGAAGAAGTAAAGATAGTAATGCAATATTTTTTTCTGAAATAACTTTGCTTGAGGTTTGGAACCAATTATTTATTAAATGTATTTGCTGCTCCTTTTATAGTGATTCTGGGTGGCTTACATCATTAAAACATTAAAATCCTAATAGATAAATATTTTCCAACCAGTAAAAATGTAGCCAGCTACGGCCATGTACAGCCAACTCTGTTATAAGTTTTAAATGCTGGCTTTTATTTTTTTAAAATACCGGTCTTTGCAAATAGAATCTTAGTTTTTTTTCCTCTCTTGTAAAAATTGCACCTCTCCTTTGCTACTTTTCCTTGTTAAAAAAAAGAATAATTAGTGACTATAATTGATTAGTTCTCCATGCAGATGGTTAGCTAGAGACTGTCAATATTCTTATGGTCCATTGTCAATTCTGATTTATGGTGACTGCAAAACAAATCCTTGCAGTTTTATTGGCAAGGTTTCTACAGAAGTGGTTTGCCATTGCCTCCTTCCTAAGGCTGGGCAAGAATAAAAGAAAGAGGTCACCCAGTTAGCTTTGAGGTTAAGATGGGACTAGAACTCACAGTCACCTAGTTTCTACCCTGATGCCTTAAGCACTACTATAAATCAGCAACTGCAGACACAGAATAAATCAATTAAATTCCATGGCATTTATTTTCGGACATATGTCTAAAATGGTGTAGGGTTTCCTGCCAGAGCAGGGGATTGGACTAGAAGATCTACAAGATCCCTTCCAACTCTGTTATTCTATTCTATTCCTATTCTATTCTGATCCCATTCCATTCCATTCTATTTTCCATTCTATTTTATATTCTATTTTATATTCTATTTTATATTCTAATTCTATTCTATTTTATATTCTAATTCTATTCTATTCTCAATTTTCTACTCTACTCTACTGTATTTTCTATTCTATTCTATTCTATTCTATTCTATTCTATTCTATTCTATTCTACCATGTCCTGCCCTGCCCTACTCTACTGTACTCTACTCTACTCTGCATTCTATTCTGGATTCTATTCTGGATTCTATTCGGCATCTATTCTATCCAGCATTCTATTCTGCAATATATTCTGGATTCTATTCTATTCTGCTGCATTCTATTCTATTCTGTTCTGTTCTGTTCTGTTCTGTTCTGTTCCGTTCTGTTCTATTCTACTATCTTCTCTATTCTACTCTACTTTCTATTTTACTCTACTCTCTATTTTACTCTACTCTCTATTCAGAAATATAGAATTCGTTTTTCAGCATCCAGGTAATTCACTTTACCTATCAGTCAAGCAATATTCAATGGTCCTAGCCATAATTCATGGAATACTTCTTATAGTTACTTTTTAACTCTACACTTTCATCAACTGAGAACCAATAAGGGACCTTATGGAAATAATCCCTATTTCTCTGAAATTACTATAGAAGGAAAGTTAAATTGCTGATTACCATTCATTCAGAGAAAAAAAAAACCATGGAATCCAAATTTAGAAAATCCACCCACATAAAGCTCATATGGCCACCAGATTGTATGAATTCATGTGCAGAGAAGAGCAACTAAGGAGACAGAGACAGAGAGACAGAGAGAGACAGAGACAGAGACCGAAAGGGAGAGAGGGAGAGATGTAGGGAGAGAAAGGGAGAGAGAGAGAGGGAGAAAGAAAGAAAGAAAGAAAGAAAGAAAGAAAGAAAGAAAGAAAGAAAGAAAGAAAGAAAGAAAGAACAAAAGAATGAAAGAACGAAAGAAAGAAAGAAAGAAAGAAAGAAAGAAAGAAAGAAAGAAAGAAAGAAAGAAAGATCTATGGAGATTCTCCATCATCCAGGTCATGGTTGTCCCAAAGCCCTTTTCTAAAAGGCCACTGAACTTTCTTGGTGATGGTGGTGATTTTTTTATTGTCAAAACTGATGAAGCTTTTTAGATGAGAAGCAAAATGTTTTCAAGGAAAAGGAAAGGAAGGAAAAGGAAAGAAAAAGAAGAAAGAAAGGAAAAGGAAAAAGGAAGGAAAGGAAAAGGGAAAGTAAAAAAGAGAAAAGAAATGAAAAGAAAAGAAAAAAGGAGGAAGGGGGAAAGGAAGGAAGAAAGAAAGAAAGAAAGAAAGAAAGAAAGGGAAAAGGAAAAGGAAAAGGGGGAAAGGGGAAGGGGGAAAAAGAAGTAAAAAAAAAGAAAGGCAAAGAAACAAAGGAGAAGGGGAAAGGGGGAAAGGAAAAGGAAAGGAAAAGGAAAAGGAAAGAAAAAGAAGAAAGGAAAAGAAAGGAAAAGGAAAAAGGAAAGAAAGGAAAGGGAAAGTAAAAAGAGAAAAGAAAAAAAAAGAAAAGGGGGAAGGGGGAAAGAAAGAAAGAAAGATCTATGGAGATTCTCCATCATTCAGGTCATGGTTGTCCCAAAGCCCTTTTCTAAAAGGCCACTGAACTTTCTTGGTGGTGGTGGTGATTTTTTATTGTCAAAACTGATGAAGCTTTTTAGATGAGAAGCAAAATGTTTTCAAGGAAAAACCCAGCAAGAAAAGTGTCAGGGGAAGATTTCACCCTGAACTAAACGAGGCTTGGATCGGGGCTGTTTCCAACAGCATATTCTTTAAGGTGCGAAGAAAAAGAAATAAACTTCCTGGAGAAACATATTCTAATTAATAAACAAACTTTAATACAAAAATAATAAATGGAAATAAAACAAATACTAACTAATTGTTACATTTTGATAAAAGAGTTCCGTCTCCCAGTTTCCTGGCAGCCGGACAAAGATCAGAAGTAGCTCTGGAATGTGTGAAGCATGCGCAGTACATCACTGTCAGATAAGAACTTTTATGACCTGCGCAGTAACTCCTTTCAATTAACTATTTAGTGTCAATTCAGTCAGTTCAGGCTAGCAAACAATTTAACGCAGTGACACCCCTTCTTTTGCTAGTTGGGCTGATGTCATCAAATCATCAATTAAGGCACATCTTCTTTCGCAGATACTCATGTTGATTTGCGGCGAGTGGTTTGTTGAGCATATCTGCAATCTGATCATGTGTAGAAACATATTGCAATTTAACAAAACCTTGCTTAACTAATTGCTTTGTGTTTTGATAACGAATGTCAATGTGTCTGGACCTAGAACCTGTGAAATGTGACTCAGAAATATAAACCACAGATACATTATCTTCCATCACGGTGATTGGTCGAATCGGACGTGTCCAGATATCTGTGATCAAAGCATCAAACCACGTTAGAGAATTACAAGCATCTGAAACACAAGCTTCAGTAGATGAACATGAAACAAAACTCTGTTTTCTCACTTGCCAGTAAACAGGACATCCATTCAGGATCATCATGTAACCAGAAGTGCTTTTGCATGATTTCTTATCGCTTGCCCAGTCAGCGTCAGCATAACAAATTAACTGTGGATGATCAGTGTGTGTTGGTTCTAGCAATAACTTCATGTGTTTAGTGTGTTTCAGGTATTTCAACAACTTCTTAATGCATGCCCAATGAAATTGTGTTGCCTTACCTACGTGTCATGATAAAAGATTAACACTAAGTGCAATGTCAGGTCTGGTCCAACTACTAATGTATAATAGTGAACCAATGACTGAACGATAAAGTGTTTGATCCTCGAACTCAGGACTTGGTTCATGTGTTAAGTTGTGAAAATCTGTTTGCATGGGTGTCTTTGTTGCGTTAGCATCTTTCATGTTGCAATGATGCAGAATGTGGTCAATTTTCTCTTCTTGTGAAAGACTAAACCCCTTCTGTGTCTTTTCAATCTGAACACCTAAATAAGTGCTAATGTGTCCTAAAGATTTCAGTGTGAAGTATCTCTGCAAACTTTTGGCAAAAATCTCACTCATTTTCTTATTTGGACCAATGTAAACAATGTCATCAACATAAACAAGAATTATCTCATATGTATTGTTAGATCTTTTTGTGAACACGCATTCATCAGTTTCGGACTTAATAAAGCCCATTGAATTTAGTTTGTCAGTAAGACATAAATACCACATTAAACCTGACTGTTTCAGACCATAAAGACTTTTGTTCAGGAACCAGGTATCCCCTTCTTGCTTTCGGAATCCTGGAGGGCTTCTCACGTAGATCTCTTCATCTAGGTCTGCATGTAGATAAGCTGTGTCCACATCAAATTGGAAAACTTCTAAACCAAGAATAGTTGCAGTGGTTAAAGAAATTTTTACGCTTTCAGTTCTGACTGTTGGTGAGTAAGTGTTTGTGTAGTCCTCAGGATAACGTTGAGCGAAACCCTGAGCTACAAGTCTGGCTTTGTATAAAGACTCACCATTCGGTTTCTTCTTGATTCTGTAGACCCATCGAGTGCCAATGACTTTCTTGTTTGCTGGAGGTTTTGCAGGTGTGAATACATTAAGTTTCTTTAAACTGTCCATTTCATCCTGCATTGCATCATACCATTTGTCTTGCTCTGAATCAGGAAGCTGTTTGATTTGTGTGAATGTCTCAGGAGGAAGAGTAACGTTGCAAATCAAAGGTAATGGTGTTTTTGTCAGTTGCCATGAATATCGTTGTGGAGGGATTCCTTTTGTGACCCTCTTGGAACGTCTAGGAACAACAGTCCAGTCTTCTTCTTCTTCCTCATCCTCGTCCTCACGTTCGTTGCTAGCATCAGCATCCGCGGCTTGCGAAGACGGAACATCAGGTTGTGAAGAACTGGTAGAAGGAATATCTGCCTGTGAATTGTCATCAGGCTGCGTGGCATCTGTAACACCATCTCTAGGAAAATAAACTCCAGGATCATTGGAATGAATTCTGGACCAGTCAATGTCTTCCTCAAAGTTAGCAGATTGTGAAATGACAATCACATGTTTGGGATCAATGAATTTGCACCATTTTGAGTTATCATCAATACCCATAAATCTCAGTCTCTTTGCTACTGGACCTCCCTTCCTTCTTTGACTTAAGGGAGTGTTCACCATAGCATATGAACCAAAAATGTGAAGGTTCTTGAGATCAGGCTTGTAGCAGTACGGTTGACAATGTAATTTGCATATTTGATTGCTTCCCCCCAGTATATGCTACCAAGATTGGCATCTTCTAGAAGACAACGCATCATGGTTTGTAGAACCCCTTGTCTTCTTTCTACGACTCCGTTATGAGCCGGTGTATATGGAGCGGATGTCTGATGAAGAATTCCATTCTTACGCATCCAGTCCTGGAAACGCTGAGACATGAATTCTGCACCACGGTCACTCTGGATTCTGGCGATGCGAACTTGGTATTGTGTAGAAACAAAAGCTGCAAAGTCTTTAAAGATCTGAAAGGTCTCAGATTTCTCTCTCATAGGATATACAAATCCATATCTAGAATGATTATCTACAATTGTTAGAAAATATTTTCTACCACCAATTGTTGGTGGGAGAGGACCCACTATGTCAGTGTGAACCAAATCAAAAATGCGTGTTGACAGGCATGTAGCGTGTTTGGGAATTGCAGTTGCCTTGGATTTAGCCTTCCTGCAAACTGCACAATCCAAAAACACCTTACACCCCTTTAGATCCAAACCTTTTGCGAACTCCGGCATCTTTCTAAGAACACGGAAACTGGCATGCCCCAATCTTCTGTGCCCCTTGTGGATGCACCTGGAATGCAAAGATTTACCAGTTAGTGAATTCTCAACATTAATAGTTTCATGAGGAACCTCAGGTTTGCTCTGAGCAACCTGCTTCTGTTTTCTCTGTTTGTTGGCTTTAAGAGCCTTTGGCGTAGCAACGGGTTCTCTCTCTGAAGCAACTCTCTCTGAGCCTGTGCTGTCCTTTTTTGGGGTTTGCATACTTGCCTGTGCTTGCCTTTTAGGCTTTGGCTTTAAGTAATAAACACCACCAATCAGTATGGTTTCAGCAACAACATCACCATCTTTAACTAAGTAACTTGCTTTTTCGAGGTGGTGAACCTGGAACTTTAAATCTCTAGACAAGTGACTTTGACTAAGCAAATTACTGGTTGCTGAAGGTATGTAATAAACATCAGGGATGTATGTATCGAGCTCTTCAATGTAAACAGTTCCTTTTCCCATGACCTTGCAAGTGTGGTTGGAAAATGTGTACAGTTCTCGATACTCTGGCTCTGGCTCGCCCATCTCTGTGAAAAGTTCCTTTCTGTGGGTAACGTGCACAGCTGCTCCACTATCTAAAGTCCACAAAAGACGTCTGTCGTACTTTGGATCAGGTTGTGGAACATTGGTTATGGCCAATGTTGCGAGTGGAGCTTGTGGATCACGCCTTGGACCACGACGACCTTGTCTTCCGCCTCTACCTCTGCCTCTGGAGTCTGTTCCTCTGGGCTGGTATGTGACGGGAGCTGGAACTCGTTGGGGACAATCCCGGGTGTCATGTCCCACACGGTTGCAGGTGTAGCATTTTGGCATCCTTGGAGCATAGCCTCTTCCTCAGAAGGGACGTCTAGCTGGAGCCTTTGATGCTGGGGGTCGTTGCAGATATGGCGTAGCTAATTTGATAGCTTCCTCCTCCACTAAAAGTCTGCAAACGTGGTTAACTGTGTGTTGAGGAATAGGCACGTAATTAATCTTTGCAACAGCATCTTTCCACTCATAATTCAATGAGTTAATGATGATGCTAATCATTTGGATATCATCGATTACATGGCCACTTTGTCTCAATTCACTTCTCATTCTTTTCAGTTTGGTCAAATGTCCACCAATTCGTTCACCAGGTTTCAACTTTGAACCATGGAACTCAGACATGAGCAAACATGAAGATTCAATTGAAACGGGCCTGTAGCAATCTTCCAAAATAGCCCAAATTTGTTGGGCTGTTGCATCAGGTGGAAAGGTAACCTGGAGCTCAGTTTCCATCGACATGAGCAAAGTCGTGGTTGCTCTGTTTTCCAGATCTCTCATTGCAGGTGTCCATGGCTGGGCAGGAGGATTAAAAACCATACAGTGAGTGCCTTCTCTGCGAAGCAAGAGTGCAATTTCACTGACCCAGGCTTTATAATTCTCTCCTGACTCCTTTAGTTTTGACTCACCAGCCAAAGGAGTGACAGAAAATGCCTGCTGAGGGATATGCATTGGAACAACTTGTTGTGCAGGTTGAAAAGCTGGTTGTTGAACCAGGGGGTGCTGTAATTGCACCATTGGCCTTTGTGTGGCAACATTAAATTGACTTCCTTGCATTCGCCTTTGGCTTTGCCTTTTTCCATCTAGGGAGGATCCAACACCACCAGGGGGTGTTGAAGGCTTAACCTTTGGAGGCAAAACTTGGGCATCTGTAAGACATATAGATAAATCTTTCCAGCTTTGGCGTAGCTGCATTAACTTTTCTACTAATAAATTTTCTCTGCCAGCAGGTGGCAGTGCAGCTTCACTTCTTGGCTGCATCAGACCTTTATAGTGGCCGGAAATGTAGTGGAACAAAAGGGATCACGTGACCTCGGTGACGTGTACATATCTCTTTGTTCTGATTCACCTAAAACAATGTCCTCTATGGGGTGTGTCTTAGGTTGTTGTTTTGGAGAAGACAAGATGGCATCCTCAGACATTTTGGGAGTGGGGGAACCCCTCCTACTTCCTTTCCATCTTTCAAAATATTCTCTCGCTTCCTTGGCGTATTTTTCAAACAGCTCTACCTGATCACGATAGCTTTTCATTTCTTCCCCAGTGCCTGAGAAGGATTCATAAGTTTCACTTTCTGCGTGGGGGTGTTTTTTTTCTGCCGGCAGTTGCCACGGAGGCTTTTGCCAGTCATCAATTGTTTCATAATCTCCAAGAGTCTGGGAGTGAAGTGACTCTGGTAATGTGGAAAGTTTTGACTTTGCCCCAATAAATTATAATCTCTTGGAGGTATTTGGGAGCTTTCATAATGAGAGGGGGGAACTACTGACCTCTGTTCATAGATCTCGCCTCCTGTAGCCCCTTCCTCCACAGCAGGGTCTTCATCCAGTCTAGTTACTGGAGTTTGGAAAGTTAGAAGCCAGCGTGAGAAGTCTTGCATTTCTGTGTCTGAGAGAATGGATCCTTCCGAGCGCGTTCCACATTTTTTCTTTTTCTTCTTCGGCATGGCTAAGTAGCCTAGCCGGTTATCTCTTAAGATAGCTTGAAGGAAAACAGCCGTAAATTATAACCATCTCTCTGCTTCCATTAATTGTCAGGGGAAGATTTCACCCTGAACTAAACGAGGCTTGGATCGGGGCTGTTTCCAACAGCATATTCTTTACGGTGCGAATAAAAAGAAATGAACATTCTGGAGAAACATATTCTAATTAATAAACAAACTTTAATACAAAAATAATAAATGGAAATAAAACAAATACTAACTAATTGTTACATTTTGATAAAAGAGTTCTGTCTCCCAGTTTCCTGGCAGCCGGACAAAGATCAGAAGTAGCTCTAGAATGTGTGAAGCATGCGCAGTACATCACTGTCAGATAAGAACTTTTATGACCTGCGCCGTAACTCTTTTCAATTAACTATTTAGTGTCAATTCAGTCAGTTCAGGCTAGCAAACAATTTAACGCAGTGACAAAAAGTCCAGTTGCGTTTTGGAAAAGGCACCTTTGCCCCCCCCTGATGTGTTAAGGCATATTCCTCCCCCCATTCTTTTCTCTGCACAGGGAAGTAAGGAATCTGCTCTAAGCCCCTTATCTTTTCTTGCCAATGCCTCCCTTCCCTTCTTTGCAAATTAAGGAATGAAAGGATTGCTCAATGGATCCTATTTAATGGAAATTATCATTACAAAAAAAAGAAGAAGAAAAGCAAGCAAACCACACCCGACCACCAACTGTTTCAAGCACAGATTTTATCACCATAGTTGTTTGAGAAGAAGCTTAGAGAGACTTCCAGGTAAGCTTGACAAAAGTCCAGCCGCATTTAAAAACTGAAGGACACACTCTATATTGCAGGATGCCCTTGGTTCAAATTGCTAACTTTGAATCCAAGGTGCAGAGTTGGGGAAAAGGCAGACAAACAGATTAATAGAGTTGGAAGGGACCTTATAGGTGATCTAGTCCAACCCTTACCTCAAAAAGGAGACCCTACACCATTTCTGACAGATGGCAGTCCAATCTCTTCTTGAAAGCCTACAGTGATGAAGCCCCCACAACTTCCGAAGGCAACTTCTGTTCCATTGGTTGATTGTTCTCACTGTCAGAAAATATCTCCTTATTTCTAGGTTGAATCTCTCCTTGGTCAGTTTCCATCCATTATTCCTTGTCTGGCCTTCAGTGCTTTGGAAAATCGCTTGATCCCCCTCCTCTCTCTGGCAGCCCCACAAATATTGGAAAACTGCTCCGATGTCTCTCCTGGTCCTCCTCTTCACTAGACTAGCCATGCAACCATTCTTCACATGTTTTAGCCTCCAGTCACCCTAATCATCCTGGTTGCTCTCCTCTGCACTTTTTCTAGAGTTTCTACACCTTTTTTATAGTCTGGTGACCAAAACTGATGTAGTATTTTAGTTGTGGTCTTACTAAAGCTTTATAGACTGGTATTTGTACCTTGCTTGATCTTGATTGTATCCCTCTGTTAATGCAATTTAGGATTGCATTGGCTTTTTTGACTGCCACTGCAGGCTCATATTTAGCTTAGTTGTCCACCAAGACTCCAAGATCCCTCTCACAGTCACTGCTATTAAGCCTGGTTTCACCCAGTTTATATTTGTACTTTTGGTTTTTCTTACCAAAGTGTAGGACTTTACTTTTCTCTACATTGAATTTCATTTTGTTAGAAAGGGCCCAGTGTTCAAGTCTGTCAAGATCCATCTGGATCTTGAACCTATCTTCTAGGGTGTTGGCTATTCCTGCCGGCTTAGTATCATCCGCAAATTTGGTAAGTTCCCCTTCTATTCCCTCATCTAAGTCGTTTATTAAGATATGAAGAGTACTGGGCCTAAGACGGAACCTTGTGGTAACCCACAGCTTACTTCCCTCCATGTAGACATAGACCCATTAAGGACTACTTGTTAGCCAGTTGTGAATGCTGGCAGGATCACTTCCTTCTTTGTAAAGCCCATATTAGCAACACAACAGCCTTGAGAGTTAAGGAGACAGCTTTTGATCTTCCATCCATTTAGTCAAACACTCCAGCTGCTGGTTTTTCCATCTTCCTTGCAGATAAGTAGACTGCAAACCCCTTTGATTGATCAATTGATTGATATATTCAGGCACAGGTTGGGAGAAAAAAATATTGGAAAAAAGAAAATTGGGATCCTCTCTCCTTTTCAATCACCAAGGAAAATTTTCTCCAAATTGCTGCCTTTTTATGTTGAAATGGTGTATTTGTAGCTAACCTGCTGGGGATTGAGATATATATATACCAGGATATGGTGTGGGTTAAACATTCATTCAAACCATATCATTCAAAAGCACAGAATAACCTTGAAAGGTAACAATATCCAGCTGATAATGTATTACTTTAATAACATTTCTCCCTGGAGTTGGGAGAAGATGTAGGAATAGAATAGAATAATAGAGTTGGAAGGGACCTTTGGAGGTCTTCTAGTCCAACCCCCTGCTTAGGCAGGGAACGCTATACCATTTCAGACAAATGGTTAGCCAATCTTTTTTTTAAACCTTCCACTGTTGGAGCAATCACAACTTCTGGAGGCAAGTTGTTCCACTAATTAATTGTTCTGATGGTCAGGAAATTTCTCCTTAGTTCTAAGTTGCTTCTCTCCTTGATTAGTCTCCACCCATTGCTTCTTGTTCTACCTTCAGGTAATTTAGAGAATAGTTTGACTCCCTCTTCTTTGTGGCAACCCCTGAGATATCGGAACATTGTTATCATGTCTTCCCTGGCCCTTCTTTTCATTAAACAAGACATAGCCATTTCCTGCAACTGTTCTTCATATGTTTTAGCCTCCAGTCCCCTAATCATCTTTGTTGCTCTTCTCTGCATTCTTTCTAGAGTCTCCACATCTTTTTTACATCATGGTGGCCAAAACTGGATGCAGAATTCCAAGTGTGGCCTTACCAAGGCATTATAAAGTGGTATTAACACTTCAGGTGATGAATTTATTTTATTTGTTGTTCCCTTCCATGGACTTACTGCTTCTTCATCTCAATAATGTAATCTGGTGTCCTGGTGCACTGAAGAAATGAAAAAAAGAAAACTTTATTCCATAATGGAATAATAACTTTTGCTTTGCCATCACCCTGGCTTTTCAGCTGAGGTGCAACTCTCTTTTGAATCAAGTAAGGTATTAATACCGCTAAATAAAAGCTTAGTAAGGCCACACCTGGAATCCTGCATCCAGCTTTGGTCTAAAAAAAAGGTGTTGAGACTTTGGAACAAGGGCAGAGAAGAAACAACTAAAGTGATTAAAGCCTTGGGGACTAAAATATATGAAGAACGGTTGCAGGATTTGGGTTGGGCCAGTCTACTGAAAAGAAGGAGTAGGAGGGGGGACGACATGATGGCAGTCTTCCAGTATTTGAGGGGCTGCCCCAAATAAGAGTGAGTCGACTTATTTTCCAAAGCACCTGAAGGCAAGACAAGAAACAATAGATGGAAACTAATCAAAGGAGAGAAGCAACCTGAAATTAAAGAGAAGCTTCCTAACAGTGAGAACTGTTAATCAGTGCAATAACTTGCCTTCAGACATTGTAGATGCTTCATCACTGGAGGCTTTTAAAAAAGAAATTAGAGAGCCACTTGTCTGGGATGATATAGGCTCTCCTGTTTGACCCAGGGGTTGGACTAGAAGAATTTTGAGAGTCTCCACTGAGTCAAATCAGGTGACCTTCAGAAATTGTGAAAGCTCCAACACTGAAGGTTTTTAAGAAGAGATTGGATAACCATTTGTCTGAAGTTGTATAGGGTTTCCTCCCTCAGCAGGGTGTTAGAATAGAAGACCTACAAGGTCCCTTCCAACTCTGTTATTCTAGGTCCGTCAGAAATATATATATATATGGGGAATATTCTGAGGGATTCAGAAATGTTTTTTTCCAGACATCAACTGAGGAGTGATGCTCAGGGCTCCAGGATTTAAATCGCTTTAAATCTTCCTGGCTTCAGAATTTAAATCGGTTTTACATTCATGTTTTTCCAGGAAACAGTTTTGATAAAGAAACAAATATTACAGCTGCAAGGTCAGCTCATTCTTAGGATATGAGATAGCTGGGCCTGGAACACGAGATAGCTAGAAGAGAAAGAGAAAGATTGGTGACTCGCGTGTTTACCCAGTTCAGTAAACGAGGTTGAAAGGATGATTCAATATTTTACCCCTGTGTGATGCCTGAAATATCTCTTGTTAGTTTGAAATCTGATTTTAAAAAAAGGATTACAGGTAGCCTTGACTTACGAACACAATTGAGCCCAACATTTATATTGCTAAGTGAGGCATCTGTTATGTGAATTTCCCTCCATTGTATGACTTTTCTTGCTGCACTTGTTAAAGTGAACCACTGCAATTGTTAACTTAGTAACAGGGTTGTTGAACGAATTGGGCTTTCCCTGTTGACTCTGCTTGTCAGAAGGGTGCAAAAGAGGATCATGTAACTACGGGACACTGCAACTGTTGTAAGTATGAGTCAGTTGCCAAGTGCCTGAATTTTGATCATGCGACCATGGGGATGCTGCAACAGTCGTAATAACTGTGAAAAATGCTCACAGTTCATTTTTTCCCAATGTCGTCTTAACTTTAAAAAGAAAAGCAAATAAGCAGGATATCAACAAAACAAGATAGGTGCCTGAAAGACTTCCGGTTCCGGCGGCTGATGGCGACGGGCAACTCGTTGCTCGCTCCGGCTCCCTTGTGGGCTTCCCCACTTCTTGGGGGGCACAGGACGCCCCGTAGAGGCGTCCTGCTGGAAGAGCGGCATCGTGGGGGATCCCTGCATCGGTGGCGGCCGGCGGGAGGTCCCCTGCGTGCTCAAGGCACCGGGGAGCAGATCGGAGGGCGCTTGGGCGCGTCTTCGCTGACAGGCTGTTCGGAGTGAAAAAAGAAAGCTGAAGGATGCGGCGGTGGAGCAGTGAGGTGTAGACTCCCTTCATTCCTATTACCAACTATAAAATCTGTCAGCTGTGCAAACTTGAATTTTTGGCTTGATTTGGAGAGTTACGGCTGGAGGGGAGGGGGATTTCCCCCCCCCCCCCTTGGACAAGTGGCTGGAAACAAGTGAGCTCGCAGCCCCAAGGGAAGGAGGAGGGTGAGAGCCAAACTAAAGATTTCACACCCCTACTAAATGGATTTTCAGATTTAAACTTTTAATGTTTAAGACAATGAGATCTGGAAGCCCTGGGAACTTTGAACTTTGAAAACTTTATTTGTTGCCTCAATACCCGAAGCTGGCAGGGCAAGATGGCATACTTCCGTTGTCTTCATGAGATGTGAGACTTGACTCCACCCTTTAACTTCAGGCTTCCGGTCTTTGTCTCCGTGCTACCTGGATAACTCTCTTGTGGATTGTTTGCTTTTGAACCCCCTGGAGTGAAAATCGACTGCTCTTTTGCCAGGGTGATTAGAAAACTCCCCTGTGCCTGGACTCTCTGCCTCCTGGACTCTCTTGACTGTTCTATCTCTCTGACTGATCCTTCTTTATACTGACTGGACTCTTTACTTTATAAACAATGGCATCTAAAAGACCACCTCCTGGAAAGTCAGGCTTTGCTGCCTCAGCCCCAACATCTGCAACCTCCAGTCCAAGCACATAATCAATGTTAACAGCCTTCAAGCAACCTAAATCTACAGACCTGGAGCTTCATCAAATGTTACAACAACTTCTACAGGGACAAGAGGAAATAAAGAGACAATTGAAGGAGATGAAAGAAGAAATTAAAGAGAACCAGGATAAAATTAATAAGAACTCACAGAGACTGGATCTTTTGGAAGATGGGGCGGCTGAGATGAAGGGAGGGATAGAGGGTGAGCAAAGGGGAAACAAAGAACTTGACACCCAACAAATGAAAATAGAGTTTGAGAGAATGTCTTTTTATCTTAGATTCCAGAACGTGATGAAGACAGATGATGAAAATATAAGGGACATCATGACAACCATTTTGGCTGAGTATATTCAGAAGGAAAAACAACAGATGGGGTGGGAAATAGACCTGGCCTATAGAGTGAATTCAGCGTATGCTAGAACACACAATATCCCCAGGGAGGTACACATTAAATTTCTTAGGAAAAGCACAAGAGATGAAATCCTGAATGCACAAAGGGGGCAAGCCCTGACATATAAAGATAAGGAGATAACCATTCTGAAACAGATCCCCAAGAAAGTGAGGGAGAAAAGAAATTCTTATTCGCAATTGGCGAATAAACTATACCAGAAGGGGGTGTGGTTTCGATGGTTACTGCCTGAAGGTATGCTAATATTCTGGGAGGAGATAAGAGTTAGAATTAATACACCCATAGAGGCGCAGGCCTTTATGGAAAAAAATAAACTACTTCTAGAAAAACCAGAAGACACTTCAGTAGAGGTATAAGACACGGGAGGGGCCGGAGCACTGCCAGCTGGGGGAGATGGGGCGACATCAAGAAAGCTCAGATCACACAAATAAGCAAGAAAATCCACATGATATAAACTGACCGAAATTAACAATTGAATTTACAACACTGACTATATGCTATTATGTAATATTTGAATTTTATGCAAATTTATATTATGAGTTTGTAGGGGGGGTTCACCTACCGCATTTCGCAGCTGCCAAAATTTGTAACCTTTCCCTTACCTTTTCCCTATGTAAAACATTAAAAAACCAATAAAAAACTTTGTTTAAAAAAAAAAACAAGATGGGTGCCTGAAAGAGCCATCGTAAAAACCAGCTGGAAAGAGAAGGGCTGTTTGAAGAGAAACTATATCAAGAGGTCAACTTGAAGTCAAGTCAATATCAAGTCAAGTTCTCTTACCTTGTAGCCAACATCAAATTCACCATCGTCAGCTGGAAGACTCCAGTTGTCCGATGAAGTGAGCTACAGATCACACTATTCCAGTCCTGTTACCTGGGAACGGTTTAGCTTAAAAATCCTTGACAATAATAGCTCTTCGCTGCATGCATGCACGCATGTGCTGTGCATCATGTGTCCATGGGGATCACTTTTTTCAGTGCTGTTCTAACTTCGGTCACTAAATGAACTGTTGTAAGTCAAAGACTACCTGTATTCCCACCTGGAATGGCTCTGGCCCATCCAATTCAGATTTTGGTGGCCTCCTAATACAGAATGGGAGATGGGATTTCCTACCCCTTCCTATCTCCTAATATGCAAATAGAGAATTTCTATTCCCTTTCTATCTCCTAATCTGCAAATAGAGAATCCTGCAGAAGTAATGTTACTTTTTTATTTAACATTTTGCAAGCATCAGTCTTTAAGCCCTGAAAAATAAAGCCTCATTCAAAATTATGACAGCAAAGTCCACAGATTAAACTGTGGGCACCTGGTTAATCTGCATGTTGTTGATAATATGCATATTGTTAACCTACTGTAATGTTTTGTTAGTGGGAGCTAAACCCTTTTTACAGATCCTTAAACCCCAAGCTTTGTGTCCCATTAGGAAAGCACAATCAAGGGGCAAACTTGACTGAGTGCAGAGTATCCAATAGAGGTTTGAACTGCCCTCTTTTCAATTTGTTTGCATAAGGTTTTTAGCAAGTGAAGCCTCCTCTGAGAAGGCAAGGCTGTGCTTAGATAAACTTCATTTCACTTTAAAAAAACAAAAAAAGAAGTTGCCAGGAAGGGGAGTTATGGGGTGTTAGTCATGTTTACTCACAAACAAATGCCATTTATTTCAGGTTGATTGCAATGCCAGGCAAACTGTTTGCTTAAGAGTTTACCAGTTTCAAAGCCCCAGCATCCAAGCTATAATACAAGCAGGGATTTGACACATGTCTGTTTTATTTATTGATAACCTATCAAGCTAGTCCTTTCCTTTTATTTTTACAGAGCAAAAATAAATACATGAAAATTCTAGCAGAATAAAGTCAGAAAACTAAGTGGATGTTTCTTTTCTTTCTTTTTTTGAAAGATGTATCATAAAATCGGGTTTATGGCAGGGAGAATTTGGGATCAGAGCTGAGCCAAAGAGGAAATGGCCACTTGCTGAGATGACAGAGTAAGAGTGGAAAGGGACCTTGGAGGTCTTCTAGACCAACCCCCTTATTCAAGCAGGAGACTCTATATACCATTATGGACACATGGCTCCTCTTGAAAACCTCCAGGGATGGAGCACTCACAACTTCTGAAGGGAAGCCAATCTCAAACCATTTAGGAACCACTAACCTAGATCACTAGCTAAGATGATGAGCTTCAGTTTGGCGGTTAGCTATTTTCTCCCAGCAGTATTCGGCCTTCAAAAACTTTAGAAAACTTTTCTCTTTAAGACTTAGAATAAGAGAGTTGGAACGGACCTTGTAGACCATCTAGTCCAACCCACTGCTCAAACAGGAAATATACTATTTCTGACAAGTGGCTGTCTAATCTCTTCTTGAAAGCCTCCAGTGATGAAGCACCCACAACTTCTGAAGGCAAGCTCTTCCACTGGTTGATTTCACCATATTTCTAGCTTGACTCTCTCTAGGTTGAATTTCTAGGTTGAGTTAGATATTTGACTAACCCTAACCTTGATCTTCAGGAAGGTTTTCAAGACATGAGTGTTTCTTAGACCATCATGGGAGGTAGGCTATATGGAGTGGGGTGAGAGACATTTTATGTGCCTTATTCGGTTGCCCTAACCATGTTCTGGGTTTATGGTTAATTGCCTCCTTAGTTCTGCTTAACAGAAGTGTAGGATCCCCTTGTTTCGTTGAATCATTCTGCTACAACTTAATGCTCAGCACTTTTCCTTTCAGCACATGAGAAAATTGGGACTCTTAAAGGAAACCATATTTCAATTAAACACGGTTTAGCAAACTATTTAACCCCAGGGAGCATATTCAAGGAACGTACTGCAATTCAAGGCACCGGCTTACATATTTCCTGGAGCAGATGATAGGGCACTGCTAACTGCAGAACCCATCTTCCCCAGCCAGCATGGCCATTACAGGTAAGGAACCTTCAATGAATGTCTTTGAATCTTCAAAGTCTAAGCCTCCCATGAAGAGAGACTCAACATCCAGAAGGCTCAATGGGGAGAATTTGGGCTCTTAAAATTGGTGAACTCAAAAGTCCATCTTTCAAGCCTTCAGGCTCCAACTTCTCCCACCCACCAGGTTAAAATGGACCTTTGCAACCCAATTAAGAACAGAGGCCATGGAAGGTCCATTGCATTGTCTGAAGGTCCCAAACCCACCTTGGGTTCCGATCCTGCTTCCTTGCTCCTGCTCTTCCTCTTGCTCTTGCTCTTGCTCTTGCTCCTCCTCCTCCTCCCCTTCCTCCTCCTTCCCCTCCCCCTCCCTCCTCTTTTTCCATTGTGTAAATAAGTACAGGGGCCCAACAGCAAGGGTCATTTTTTATTGTTTTAATTAAACAAAAAACACACAAAAAAACATTCTTCATTACATCTTCCAGAAAGCATGTCGATTGGTTACAAATAAATTTCATGCGTTACTACAATCATTCTTTATACTTCATTCATATTGAATTGTACATTTTAAATCAAAAATCTTTATACCATCAATATACCATCATTCTCATTTAACTATATTTGTTTAAACGTGCTTTTGTCTAGAATCATTTATATTTATATTATAATAAATCTAGACAAAAAAATTATTACTAGAATTTATTAGTACCCAGGAGAGATTAAATCTTTATAACAAAATCTAAACAAAAAAATATTAATAAAATTAATAAATCTTTTCCCCAGGTCCCATATTATACTTTATATCCAAATTGTTTTTACCAGTTAGAGTTATTATTTCGTTATTATTGTCATGATGGGTTATCTCTTAATGAATAAACATTTTAAAAACAAAAACATTCTATAAGCATCTACAAAGTTCTACTTATTAATCACGAAAAATTAACTAAGTTTTTATTTTTATTTTTATTTTTTTCCCCATTCAATTGTATCTTATTTGGGTTTCACCATTCTTAACTTTCTTATTTTACTCATAACTATTATTTTTGAGTTTTGTTACATTCCTTCATTGATTCTTGTTTCTTTCCTCCATCCACCTATACCATTTATCCCATGTCTGGTAGAATTCTGATTCTTCTTTTCCCTGAATTTCTTTAGTCAGTTTGCCCATTTCAGCACAGTCCATAATCTTTTCCAAAACTTTTTAGCCTCCTCACAGGTCTACCATAAATGGTAATACGTTCCGTGTATCGATTCGCATTTCCAACATTTTGGGGAGGTATTCGTTGATATTTTAGCTAACCTTGTTGGTGCCAGGTGCCATCTATAAAACATTTTGTATTGGTTTTCCTTGTATGCAACTGAAAGTGTCATTTTTAAGTTTGTTCCCCAAAATTTTTCCCATTTGTCTAATTCAATATTATATCCAAAGTTCTGCGCCCATTTTATCATTTGTTCTTTCACAATTTCGTCTTCCATTTTGTACTTCAGGAGAAATTTATATATTCTCCCTATCATTTTTCTATCTGAGCTTTGAATGATTTTATCCAATTTGTGTGGCTCTGTTTCAATGTCATATAATTTGGTATCTTTATTGTATTTAGTTTTGATTTGAAGGTAAGTTAGCCAGTCAACTTTCATGTTCTGTTCTACCAATTCTTCAATTGTTTTTAAGTTTCCCTGTCTATCAATTAAGTCTCTATATCTTAGCATTTTAGCAAGGGTCATTTTAAAAGGTAAGTATCCTGACCTCCCCCCACTCCTCCCATTGGCCAATAAGGACATCCAGCGGTGGGGAGGGTCAGAAGTTGAACTCAGGGGCCAGGAGTATAAAAGCCCATCCCAATGATATCTAGTAGCCACGTCTGACATCTGGGTGATCCAATCGTCCTGCAAACTGTTTTTACTTGCCTCCAAAATGAACGCCGGCAATTCAGGTAAGAAATCAACTTTTGGGCGCCAAACTCTGGCTAATGGGGAAAAGCACCGAATTCGTTCCAAACCCGGGTTTACAGGGGAGGAAACGTGAGGAGGGGGATTTCTCTCTGTTTGGGGCGTCTCGCTTCGCCCGGGCCACGAGAAGGCCCATTGCAACGCGACCGTCGAGGCCAACGAATTGCGCGGTATCCTAGGCTTAATCCTGGGTCAGTTGCGGGGGCGACGCGAAAGGGAGGCTTGCGTGCGTCCTGGACACGCGAAAAACTCAAACTCGGGTGAGCGGAGCTGACGCCTGCTTGCTCCAACCAATAAATTAATCCAACCTGGCTAACCAGTTAAAACGTCTAACTGGCGTGCATTGGGAAGCCTGTTGGTCTATGGGGAGGTGGGGGGGGGCGCTTTTCTTTTTTTGCAGGTTCTGAGAAGTGACCTTCAGACAACGGGGCTGATTCCAAAACAGAGCGTCTTGATCGCTTTCACACAAGCCCCGTCTAGATGCGCGGATCCTCTCCAAATTCCGCTTCACGTTACGCACTTGGTTCCCACCCTTCTCCCTTCCCTTCAGGAAAGTGGGCAACAAAAGCAAGAGCTACGAGGGGCGAAAGGAGAAAACGGACAATGTATACGAAGGAGCAAGTGGCCCGCCTCACGGAAGCCTTCGAGGCGCACCCCTATCCCGGATACGAGGCCCGCGAGCGCCTGGCGCGCCAGATTGGCATCCCGGAGGCCCGGATCCACGTAAGGACGGGTGCCCCCCTCTCCCGCGTGTCCCACCGACCCGGGGCAAAGGGGAGGCGGAGAGACTAGGAGCTGTTAAAAAGGAATTAACTTGGCCTTCTGGTAGGAAGGGACCACAAGGGACTCTCTCTGCAGCCGGGATGGGATATGTCGCCTTTGACGTAATACAGTGTGTGCGCACACATTCTGACTCTCAAAATCCTTGCTTTTCCCCCCAGGTCTGGTTCCAGAACAGGAGGGCCAGGCAACCCAGGCCGTTGAACTCGGGAGAAAGCGGGGAAAGCAGCCGGCAGGAGGAGCCTTCGGAGTCGCCACTGGCACCTGACAGCCTGGACTACTCCTCCCTCGCGGCTGGACCCGTTTGGGGTGACCCACAGGGGAGCAATTGGACCTTCCTAGGACACCCCCAGGCCTTCCAACCGCTGGAAGGGAGCCAGGAAGCGGCTCCTTCCACGTCGCACATCCCTGCGCCTGTGGGGCCCGCTCTCCCGGTCCTGCAGAGTTCCTGGGACGCCTGCGCTCCCTCTGGATCTGGCCTGGTTCCTGCCGTCCCCCAACCTCCCCAACAGGACCCCCTCCTGAAACCTCCCCCACAGACCTACTCCTATCACCCCTACCACCCGCAGGAGACTCAGCAGCTGCCGGGGGATCCGTTCTATGCCTCTCAGCCGTACTCAGTTCCCGATCCAGCCTTGGGTCTCCCCGGAGCCTCGGACCTGGAAGGAGCTTTGGGCTGCTTGGCGCAGGGGTCGGCTCCCGATGGCCAGATGCCCCAGCCTACTTTTTATGGGAATGAAGCGGCAAACTGGGGAAACTGGAGGTAATTGGTCTCCGGAATTCTCAGTTTGCCCTTTCGACGCCCATCCCAGCGCCGATTATTTATTCATCTGAGCACTTCGTTTGAAGGGGGAGGCATAGCTTAGAAGAACTTTAAAAGAACTGCTCAGGACGGGACAATGTGCAATAAATTTTACTCTCAAATTCTGACGATCCGTGTTTTCTTATTCCTAGAACAACGAGGCCAAGTTGAAAACCTTCCTTTATTTTAAAGGAATTTTTCGGGGAGGTGGATTACGGGTGTTAAGTCACGGCTACTCACAAACAAACGCCTTATCTTTTCGGTATTGCGTAAGAGGAGAGATTGTGCTGTGTGTGCCGACTTTACACCTCTTTCCAAGCCCAGAGTATCCAAGGTGGAAAGGAAGGAATATCTGGAATTTAAGAGAAAAACTGCCGTGTATCTATTTTCCTTCCCTTTGCTTTTTGCAAAGCAAAATAAATAAATAAATATATAGACAATTGAAGGGGCGGTTATTTGTTGGAGCACAATTTAAAGGGGATGCATATATATATAAAAATTAAAGAATGTATATCTGACAATGCTGTTCAGGAAGGGACACTTTGCAATAACCTTTATTATTAGGCACACACACTCACACAAATACACACACACTTCTGAACCAGCATCAAACTAGAGTAAAAAAACCGGTTATTTTGCAGGGGGGCGGGGTGTCCTAATATCAAGCATAAAACAGAAAAAACCTGGAGACCGATTGACAGATTAAAGAGGCAAATATCCCCTTGCTGATATTTGTGACTAACCCCGACCTTGGTCTTCAGAAAAGTTTCCAAGATGTGGATGTTTCTGACCGTATCATGGGAGGTAGGCTATATGGGGTGGGGGAGAAGGACATTTGAGTGCCTTACTTGCCCTAACCATGTTCTGGGTTTATGGCTGGTTGCCTCCATAAACTGAGTTGGGCTTAACAGAAGTGTAGGATCCCCTTGTTTCGTTGAACCATTCTGCTACAACTTAATGTTCGGCACTTTTCCTTTGAGGACATGAGAAAATTGGGACTCTTAAAGGAAAACATACTTTAATTAAACATAATTTAGCAAGCTACCTACCCCCAGGGAGCATATTCAAGGAACGTACTGCAATTCAAGGCACCGGCTTACATATTTCCTGGAGCAGATGATAGGATTCCACCTCTGAAGCCTTCAGGCTCCAACTTCTCCCATCCATCAGGGAGCAGATAAAATGGATCTTTGCAATCCAATTAAGGGTCATGGAAGGTCCATTGGATGTTCTGAAGGTCGCAAACCCCATCTTGGGTTCCGATCCTGCTCCCTTCCTCTTTTCCATTGTGTAAATAAGGACAGGGGCCCAACAGCAAGGGTCATTTAAAAAGGAAAGTATCCTGACCTTCCCTCACATCTCCCATTGGCCAATAAAGACACCCAAAAATAAAATTTTCTAACCTGTTTGTGGCCGGGGTTCGCACCCCTTTGCGCCGCTTGGAGGGAGCCAAACTCTGGCTGACGGGGGAAAGCACCGAATTCGTTCCAACCCCGGGTTTACAGTGGAGGAAACGTGACGAGGGGGATTTATTTGGGTTTGGGGCGTCTCGCCTTACCTGGGCCACAAGAAGGCTGCTATCCGCGCTCGTCCATTGTAACGCGACCGCCGAAGCCAACGGATTGCGCGGTATCCTAGACTTAATCCTGGGTCAATTGCGGAGGCGACGCGAAGTGGAGTCTTACGTGCCTCCTAGACACGCGAAAAAAACTCGTGTGAACGGAGCTGACGCCTGCTTGCGCCAACCAATAAGTTACTCCCACTAGGCTAACCAGTTAAAACCTCTAACTGGCCTGCATTGGGCAGCCTGTTGGTCGATGGGGAAGTGCGCTTTTCTTTTTTTGCAGGTTCTGAGAAGTGACCTTCAGACAACGGGGCTGATTCCAAAACGGAGCGTCTTGATCGCGTTCACACAAACCCCGTCTAGATGCGGGGATCCTCCCGAAATTGCGCTTCGCGTTACGCACTTGGCTTCCACCACCCCCTTCTCCCTTCCCTTCAGGAAAATGGGCAAAAGCGAGAGCTACAAGGGGCGAAAGAAGAAAAAGAACCAATTATACGAGGGAGCAAGTGGCCCGCCTCACCGAAATTTTTGAGGCGCACCCCTATCCTGCCTGCGAGCGCCAGGATGGGATATGTGGGCTTTGAAGTAATAAAGTGTGCGCGCGTGCGTCTCTCTCTCTCTCGGTGTCTGTCTGTCTGTCTGTCTGTCTCTATCTCTTTCTCTGTTTGTGTATTTGTCTCTCTCTCTCTCTCTCTCTCTCTCTCTCTCTCTCTCTCTCTCTCTCTCTCTCTCTCTCTCTCTCTCTCTCTCTCTCTCTGTGTGTGTGTGTGTGTGTGTGTATGTGTGTCCGTCTCTTGCTCGCTCGCTCGCTCGCTCTCTGTCTGTCTTTCGCTCTCTCTGTCTCTGTCTCTCTCTCTCTCTCTCTCTCTCACGCACACATTCGGACTCTCAAAATCCTTGCTCAGAATGAGGTGGCTGGATGGAGTCACCAAAACAGAAGGCCTGAGCTTAAATGGACTCCAGAGGATGGTAGAGGACAGGAAGGCCTGGAGGAACATTGTTCATGGGGTTGCGATGTGTTGGACCCGACTTCACAATTAACAACAAGAACAAACCAGCTTGGTAAAAACCTCCCACCAGCATGGATTGGGAAGCATGTGTGGTGGGCGTGGGGGTTTTCTTTCCAGATTAAAAGAATTCGACCCTTCGAGGATTCAGGCTGATTGCAAAACTGAGGAGATGTCATGGGAATGCACGGACTAGATGCACAAATCCTGGCTCAATTGTGCTCCATGGCGTGATCTTGGTTTTTTTCTTTCTCCCTTCAGGATAATGGGCCAAAGTCAGAGCTGCCAGAGGCAAGGGGAAGAAATGGGCGATTAATACCAAGGAGCATGTTATGGCCTCACTCACCGAGCCTCAACAGCAATGTCCATTTTAAATGATATTCCTTTTTTAAAAAAAATATTTTTTTATTTTTAAAAAACAAACAAACAAAGCAGAACAACACATGCAAAACAGAACACACACACACACAAAAGAGAAAAAAACTTTCCACAATTTCATCAAGCATGTCGTTTGGTTACAAGCTTTTGTGCATCAGTTTTTAAAGTTGAGAATAAAATCACTGGTTATCCATTAAACATATAAATACTTCACTGTCATTGAGCATTATGTGTTCCAATTACCATTAATATTCTTCCATTTCTAACAACCCTTATTTTCTTGAATCCATAATTTTCTATTAAGTAACAATAAATCTTTATAGAATTATAATATCACCTATCTCTAAAAAAGAAAAGGAGAACTTAAGAAAAAATAGATTCCCATTAATTCATATTGTACATCGTTACTTTCAATTGACCATAATGTCACCAATCGTCCACAACTCCAGAAATATTTTTCCATTAAAAACTATTTTCAATTGGCGAATAAATTATACCAGAAAGGGGTGTGGTTTAGATGGTTGATGCTTGAAGGTATGCTGATATTCTGGGAGGAGACAAGAATCAGAATCAATACACCCATAGAGGCACAGGCCTTTATGGGAAAAAATAAAGCGAACCTAGAAAAAACAGAAGACACTACAACGGTCACACAGGACACGGGAGGGGCCGGAGCTCTGCCAGCGGGGGGAGAAGGGGCAACACCAAGAAAGCTCAGATCACAAAAATGAATAAGAAAACCACATTGTTATAAACAGACCGAAAGTAATAATGAAATTATATCTAGACTATATATCATTACTATATAAATTGATTGAAAACCTTTTTTAGAATTAATATGCTGATTTTTTATGACCATGTATTAATGTTTTATACCTAGATGTATCCTATGAGTCTGGAGGGAGGGGGCGTCTGCCATACTTGCAACTGCCAAAATTTGTAACCATTCCACCTACCCTTTTCCTTATAAATGCTTTTAAAAACCAATAAATTTTTTTGAAAAAAAAAAGAAATATTTTTCCATTGTTAATCCAAGTAGAAGTTAAGTATTTCAATTCATATATGTATCAGTTATTCATTACATCATCATTAGTCCATTTAATATACAAAAATCTTTCGAATATAAAATGATCATTACGTACAATTATACCTAATATTCAAATCATCTCACTCTTATACATTATGTTCATTGTTGTCCTTTCCCCAACCTAATTGGGATTGTCTGAAACAGGTATAAGAGGCTAGGTAAAATGTTCATTTTAATTGTTGAGATTCTCCCAATCATTGATAATTGTAAATTTTCTCATTTCACCAAATCCATTGCAATTTGTTCCTTCAATCTAAGATAGTTGTCCTCTTTGAGAGTACTACATCTAGCTGTTAGTCGATCTCCAAATATTTGACATTATTCGTAACTTGCATTTCCAAAATTTCTGCCAATTCTTCTTTTTGTTTTAATGGTATATTTTTTGTCAAAATCTTTGTTTTATATTTATTTATTTTCAAACCTGCTGCTTTTCCATATTCCTCAATTCTTTCTATCAATTTAGCTGCTTTTCCATATTCCTCAATTCTTTCTATCAATTTAGGTGCAGATTCAAGAGGCTCCTCCAGAATGAAAACTAAGACATCTGCAAATGCTTGCAACTTATATTCTTCTTTTTTAAGGTTTGGCAACATTGTTTCAAGATCCATTAGGTGGCAGTGTTAAATTGTATCCAATCCCAAGCCCCTTAAAACTCTGCCTTTCAAAAGAGATATTCCAAAGAAAAAAAAGAAAACTAAGAGCTAAAGAAATAATAAAAAGGGGGAAAAGAGAAAAAGAATCTTTAAGGTATAATAAAAAAAGAAATAGTTCCAGTCAAATCACTTCCAACAATCAAAAAGTTAGAAGTAAAGAAAAGGCTTCAGCAACGAATCCACATTGAGTTATAACAAAAGTCCTGTCTGGCTTCAGGTAATTAAAAGGGAGGGGGGGAAACCCCAGACAGTTTCAAGTAACCGTGCTCAAGCCTGCAGCTAATTCTCTGGTTATACTCTACTTTTCTTAAGTCTCCAAGTTTAGGGTGTCCTCTTTACCATAAGAAAAAAAACTTTATAGAAAGTCTCACCAAAACAGCATGCTTCTTTCTCTCCTGCTCTTGCTTTGCGGAGCTGTCAGCAGCTTTGGCAACCTAAGGGCTGTCTCTTGATCGCCGGCAAAAGGTTTTTTTTCCCCGAGTCTCCAGAGACTTTGCGGGTGTTTCTGGATCCCCCAGGCTTTCCCCTACCTCCTGACGTCTCTTTGGGATGGCTTGGGTCCGATTAAGACCGTCCAGGCGATCGGAATTCAGCGGCTAACCCAGAGTAACCGGAAAGCCGCTGTAACACTACGACACGTAGCTCCCAGCAGATGGTGCCATGTGAACATGGCCTAGTGGCATGAATCCCGCCCGTCTCCTTCCAGAGCCAAATTATGCTTCATGTTGTCCTTCACATTTCTTCCTTCCTTCAGGAAAATGGGCCAAAGTTGGAGCTGCGAGAGGTGAGCGGAAGAAGCGGACGATTTATACCAAAGTGGCCAGATTCACAGAGGCTTTTGAGGGGTGCCCCTAACCTGGCTATGAGGCCCATGAGTGCCTGCAATCCCGGAGGCCTGAATCCATGTAAGGGCAGACTGTCCCACCAACCAGGGCAAAGGGATGGCAGGGGATGAGAAGAAGTGGAGGGCTCAGAGAACCATGAATACCTGGTGGAGCATCTGATTATGCCTTTGGGGGGGGGGAATTATGCACTTCACATTGAGCTCTTTTTTCTTCCTCCCTTCAGGGAAATGGACCAAAGTGAGAGTTGCCAGGTGCGAGTGGAAGAAGTGGACGATTTATACCAAGGAGAGTATGTGGCCTGAGTCACCAAGGCTTTCCAAGTGTACCCCTAGTTTTTATGAGGTAAAGGTCTAGGTTAATGGCTGGAGGCCCCCTGACTCTGGATCAACAGACATAGGATTCACTGGCTTGGTTCAGCCTATCCTGCCAACCCTTAATGTTGGACAATTTTCCTTTGGTGCCCAGTGAAAATTGGGTTTCATAAAAGAAAACATGGTTTTATCAAGTTCCTAAACCAAGTCAGTGGAATCACAGAGAGGTGCCTCAATTCAAGGCACTGGTTTACAGCATAGTTTCTGGATCTCATGAAAATACGGTGCTCACTACAGGTCCCATCTTCCCCAGCCAGAACAGCCATTGCAATTAAGGAAAGAAAGGCACCTTTCATAAATAATTGAGGTCCCTCTTAAATTATAAAATCCACATTGTTCTCCTTTCTTTCTCCCTTCAGGAAAATGACCAAAGTCGGAGTTGCGAGAGGCGAGGAAGAAAAGTGGACCATTTAAACCGAGGAGAGCATGTGACTCTCTTCACTGAGGCCTTCAAGGTGCACCTGCACCCCAGCAATGAGGCCCACAAGCGCTTAGCATACCATATCAGCATCCTAGAGACCCAAGTACATGTAAGAAGGGATGACAAGTACTGCAAATCCCACCAAGAGGGGCAATGGGTTATCTGGGGACAAGAAGGCGAGGAGGGCAGAGACAACCAAGACCAGTAACAGGGCTGGTCTTGCTCTCCCTCCTTCTTTTTCAGGTCTAGTTCCAAAACAGAAGATTCACAACTGGAAACAATTTAGCCTCTGGGAAAGATGCTGGGCAGGAGGAGCCTTGGGACCTTTGTCTGGCAATGGACAGCGAAACATCTTCAAAAGAATAAACAAGAAAATCCAGTTGTCTCCTGAAAAAGCACCTTTGGGGTAACCACAACCTGAATGACTGAGAATCTCTACAGACAAATAGAAAGGACGTTTGAACACAACAAAAGTAAAATGACAGAACAATAAAATGAACAAGGAAAAGGGAAAGAACGGAAAATATATCGATATGACTAGCATATGAAGGGTCTACTAGATGTTGTCACAGGTGACTATGCTAGTTGAAAACTGAGGTCCAGTATCAATGGGAACTCATAATTCTCAGCAAAATGTGTTGCAAAGGACGCCTAATGTAAGAGTAGATATGGAACATCTCCTCCAATATGCTGATAGGTTTAAGAACATGCCTATCATCTGCTCCATCCAATGATTAACCTTCTAGGCCAGGAATCTTGGGTGGGTTGAATTCTCCATCTTTGGGAATTCCCAGCCAACAAAGCTGAAGTAGATGAGAGAGAGTGAGATACACCTCTAAGGACAGATTCTCTATGAAAAAGATGGGACGTTTCCCTTGTTATATGTTGCCCCGCTAGAAAGAGGGTGAGTGGTTCACAATAATTAGCAAATGGACGAGTTGAAAAGTATAATGAGGTAATAATGAAGGGGAGGGGAGGCTAAAAAGAAGCCGAGGATGAAGGTCATGCCAGTTAGACAAGGTATAGATTTTAAGCCAGAATTATTTTTATTAGGCATTATATCAGATGACTATGGTAAAGGGACAATATACCTAATATTACACATCTTGACTGTAGCCAGAGTGATGTATGCACAGCAGCAGGGGCAGCCAAGAAGGAGATTTGGGGGTTCTCTGAACTGCACAGAATCTTAGCTAGAGTTTTCTCCCGAAGCCCTGCAAACCCTCAGCAGCTAATCCGTATATGTGGCATAAGAGGAAGTACTCATTTAGACAGGAATATTTGTGCTAAAAGTTTTGCAGATTATTAAGTTGCTATCATCAGCATCTTGTTTTTTTTTTAAAAAAACCAATGGACTTAAAACAGTATGTATGTACGTATGTATGTATGTATGTATGTATGTACGTATGTATATGTTTAACGAGGGCAAAACATGTGTTTGCAGAGGCAGACCTGGTGAAAAGCAATTAAGCACTCAAGACATGGATTTATACTGATGGTGAGATGAAAATAATGTTCAACCATCTTGTCGCCTGGAGAACTTCATGGAGTCCATGAAGTCATTGGTTCAGCTTGACTTTGAAGAGACATTTTAAGGGAATGAAGGCTCTGAATCACCCTGTGCTTGACCCCCATCCTGCTTCTAGGAACTCCCATAATTGTTTCAAAAAATAATAATAATACAATACAATAGTAGAGTTGGAAGGGACCTTGGAGGTCTTCTAGTCCAACCCCCTGCCTAGGCAGGAAACCCTATACCGTTTCAGACAAATAGCTATCCAACATCTTCTTAAAGACTTCCAGTGTTGGGGCATTCACAACTTCTGGAGGCAAGCTGTTCCACTGATTAATTGTTCTCACTGTCAGGAAATTCCTCCTCAGTTCTAAATTGCTTCTCTCCTTGATTAGTTTCCACCCATTGCTTCTTGTTCTACCCTCAGGTGCTTTGGAGAATAGTTTGACTCCCTCTTCTTTGTGGCAACCTCTGAGATATTGGAATAATGCTATCATGTCTCCCCTAGTCCTTCTTTCTCTTAAGCTAAACATACCCAGTTCCTGCAACCGTTCTTCATATGTTTTAGTCTCCAGTCCCCTAATCATCTTTGTTGCTCTTCTCTGCACTCTTTCTAGAGTCTCCACATCTTTTTTACATCGTGGCGACCAGAACTGAATGCAGTATTCCAAGTGTGGCCTTACCAAGGCATTATAAAGTGGTATTAACACTTCACGTGATCTTGATTCTATCCCTCTGTTGATGCAGCCTAGAACTGTGTTGGCTTTTTTGGCAGCTGCTGCACACTGCTGGCTCATATTTAAATGGTTGTCCACTAGGACTCCAAGATCCCTTTCACAGTTACTACTACTGAGTATGGTATCACCTATACTGTACCTGTGCATTCCGTTTTTGTTGCCTAAATGTAGAACCTTACTCTTTTCACCATTGAATTTCATTTTATTAGATAGTGCCCAATGTTCAAGTTTGTCAAGATCCTTCTGTATCTTAAGCCTATCTTCTGGAGTGTTGGCTATTCCTGCCAGCTTGGTATCATCTGCAAATTTGATGAGTTCCCCATTTATTCCCTCATCCAAATCATTGATGAAGATGTTGAAGAGTACTGGGCCTAAAACAGAGCCTTGGGGTACTCCACTGCATACTTCCCTCCATGTAGATGCAGTTCCATTGAGAACTACACGTTGAGTGCGGTTGGTCAGCCAGTTACCAATCCATCTGGTGGTGATGCTGTCTAACCCACATTCTTCTACTTTATCTAGTAGTAGGTTATGGTCTACCTTATCAAAAGCCTTACTGAAGTCCAAGTAAACTATATCAACGGCATTCCTCTGGTCCACTAATTTTGTCACATTATCAAAGAATGCAATAAGATTAGTCTGGCATGATCTGTTTTTGACAAATCCATGTTGGCTTTTGGCTATTACTTTGTTTGCTTCTAGGTGTTCGCAAATTCGTTGCTTGATTATTTTTTCCAGAATCTTTCCTGGTATTGAGGTTAGGCTGATAGGTCTGTAGTTTCCTGGATCTAATTTTTTCCCTTTTTTGAAGATGGGAACCACATCAGCTCTTTTCCAGTCCTCTGGTAGTTCCCCGGTGTTCCAGGATCTCTGAAAGATATAATTCAGTGGTTCTGAGATCTCGTCTGCTAGTTCCTTCAGAACTCTGGGGTGTAATCCATCCGGTCCTGGTGATTTGAACTCATCTAGGGTAGACAGGTGCTCACTTACCATTTTCTTCCCTATTTCAATTTGTGTTCCTAATTTTGTGGTGCTGCTTTTGATAGGTTGGACTGTTTTATCCCTTTGTGTAAAGACAGATGCAAAACATGAGTTAAATAGTTCTGCTTTCTCCCTGTTGCTTGTCACCTTCTTGCCACTTTCTCCTAGCAATGGACCAATTGTTTCCTTAACTTTTTTCTTGTTTTTAACATGTTGGAAGAAGCTTTTTTTGTTAATTTTTACTTTTGTGGCAAGCCTTTCTTCATTGTGAGCCTTAGCTTTCCTCACTTCATCTTTACAGGCTCGGGCTATTTGCTGATATTCTGCCTTAGTTATGTCCCCCTCCTTCCACTTTTTATACTTACTTTTTTTGTCTTTCAGTTTGTCAGATAGTTGTTTATGCAGCCATGCTGGTTTCTTTTGGGAGCTGTTGTTTTTCTTCTTCATTGGTATTGTGTTAGACTGGGCTTTTCTAATCTCATTTTTCAAAATTTCCCAAGCTTCTTGAGTTGTTTTCCCCTCGAGGATTCTCATCCATGGAATTTTTCCCAAGCTCTCTCTAAGTTTATTGAAATTAGCTTTCTTAAAGTCCAAGACTCTAGTTTGACTTTGTTCTACTACTTGTGTTTGGATAATGTTGAATTCCAATATTGCATGGTCACTTGCCCCCAGGGTTCCTATGGCTTCAACACCTTCTATCATTTCCTCTCTGTTAGTGAGAATTAAGTCCAGTATGGCTGATCCCCTTGTTTCCTTCTCTACTTTTTGGAAAACAAAGTTGTCTGCTAGGTTTGTTAGGAACCTGTTGGATCTTCCACTTGGTGCAGAGTTTGTTTCCCAGTTGATGTCGGGGTAGTTAAAATCTCCCATTACTATTGTGGTGTGCTTCCTACATACCTTAGTTAGCTGACTAGCAAAAAGTTCATCTTCTTCCTCTGCTTGGTTGGGTGGCCTGTAGTATAGACCTATGGCAATGTCATTTCCCCCACAACCTTTAATATTGACCCAAATGCATTCAAGATAGTTCTCATTATTGTTGTGCTCTATTTCTGTAGAGACATAGTTATTTCTTATATATAGTGCAACTCCACCTCCTCTTTTATTTGGTCTATTTCTTTTAAATAATTTAAATCCTTCTAGCTGTATGTTCCATTTGTCAGTTTCATCCCACCAAGTTTCTGTAATGGCAATAATATCATATCTGCCCTCTTTTACTTGAATTTCTAATTCTCCCTGTTTATTCCTCATACTCTGTGCATTGGTATATAGACATTTGAGTCCATTTTGATTGACCTTGTGTTTACTGTCTACATAACCTGTATTATGCCTGACTGCCCCTATTTTCTTGCCACTTGTGTGATTCATGCACATGGTATGACAATCACTATTACATGCTTGGTTTTGCTTGACAGCAGGAGTGATAATCTTACCCACACACACATCTATGTTACATGCATTTATAACCCTATGAATTTTAGTTTGCTGGGGACAGAGATGTTCTGTATCTATTAATTCTCTGTCCCCCCTCTTCAGTTTAAATGTTTATCAAGAAAATCTGTGAATTTAATGCCAAGTAACTCAGTTCCTTTCTTGGATGGGTGCAACCCATCTCTTTTGTACAGTTTTTCATTGGACCAGCTACAGGCTTCATGACTAATAAAACCAAAGCCTTCCCTTTTACACCACTCCTTTAGCCAAACATTAAACTCTGCTACACGCTGGCCCTTCCCTTTTTGTTCCTTATATACAGGTAAAACCTCTGAAAAAATAAGCCTACAACCTATACTATTAAGTTCATACCCCAAGTTCTGGAAATCATTCTGCACAGAAAGTACATCTTTCTGGGATAGATCATTAGTGCCAAGATGTATAATAGCATCAACGTCACAGTCCTTACTTGCATTCTTGACTATCTTAAGAATACGCCTCTTGTCTCTGCTGGCAGTAGCACCTGGCAGACACCTGACCTCTTTTAAAACCTCCTTATCCTCTCCTAAATTAACATCTCTTACGATTGAATCACCAACCAGAAGGTGACTTCTCTTTTTACATACCTTGATCTTCTTCTGCGACTGATGTGTGATACCTGGTTCCCCTTTTCGCCTTTCCGAAGAAAGTTCTTCGTTTTGGACCACGATCCCCTGCTTATTTGAGTCATCATTATCACAACTGCCTTGACCTATCTCTTTAGTGTCCCCATTAAGGTCAGCAAGGGCACTATATCTGTTTTGCTGGGTCACAGCAAAAGCTTTGGGTTTATGGTTCACAGCTCTCAACCTGCCAGATCCCACAGTTGTCCAGACAGCTCTTCTCCTGCAAGATCTTTGTGGCAGAGGGGGCTGATAGTGTGGCTTCACCATAGAGTGGAATGGCTGACGTAGACACCTAGTTTCTGCTTGGAGAGCACAGATTACAGATTCTAGATAGGTAATCCGCCTATGTAGACTCGTAATTTGTTTACAAAGGGGACAGTATCCAAATTTGAAAAGAGTACTGCGAAAGACAGGTGCAAAACAGCTATTACATTGAACTAAGCCAGTCATTTTGAAATAAATAAAATCACAATCTCAAACACACTAATCCAGAATGTATTGCTATTTTGGTTTATAGATATATGATTCTACCTCAGCCCCCACCTCAGTGTCTTTGTCTTGTGACTCACCCCCTCCTTCTCTCCAGCAGCTCCAATCCTAGCTTCAGGAAGCTTCAAATGATATGGAGTTTAAGGGCCCCCACCTCAGTGTCTTTGTCTTGTGACTCACCCCCTCCTTCTCTCCAGCAGCTCCAATCCTAGCTTCAGGAAGCTTCAAATGATATGGAGTTTAAGGGTCCCCACCTCAGTGTCTTTGTCTTGTGACTCACCCCCTCCTTCTCTCCAGCAGCTCCAATCCTAGCTTCAGGAAGCTTCAAATGATATGGAGTTTAAGGGCCCCCACCTCAGTGTCTTTGTCTTGTGACTCACCCCCTCCTTCTCTCCAGCAGCTCCAATCCTAGCTTCAGGAAGCTTCAAATGATATGGAGTTTAAGGGTCCCCACCTCAGTGTCTTTGTCTTGTGACTCACCCCCTCCTTCTCTCCAGCAGCTCCAATCCTAGCTTCAGGAAGCTTCAAATGATATGGAGTTTAAGGGCCCCCACCTCAGTGTCTTTGTCTTGTGACTCACCCCCTCCTTCTCTCCAGCAGCTCCAATCCTAGCTTCAGGAAGCTTCAAATGATATGGAGTTTAAGGGTCCCCACCTCAGTGTCTTTGTCTTGTGACTCACCCCCTCCTTCTCTCCAGCAGCTCCAATCCTAGCTTCAGGAAGCTTCAAATGATATGGAGTTTAAGGGCCCCCACCTCAGTGTCTTTGTCTTGTGACTCACCCCCTCCTTCTCTCCAGCAGCTCCAATCCTAGCTTCAGGAAGCTTCAAATGATATGGAGTTTAAGGGCCCCCACCTCAGTGTCTTTGTCTTGTGACTCACCCCCTCCTTCTCTCCAGCAGCTCCAATCCTAGCTTCAGGAAGATTCAAATGATATGGAGTTTAAGGGCCCCCACCTCAGTGTCTTTGTCTTGTGACTCACCCCCTCCTTCTCTCCAGCAGCTCCAATCCTAGCTTCAGGAAGCTTCAAATGATATGGAGTTTAAGGGCCCCCACCTCAGTGTCTTTGTCTTGTGACTCACCCCCTCCTTCTCTCCAGCAGCTCCAATCCTAGCTTCAGGAAGCTTCAAATGATATGGAGTTTAAGGGTCCCCACCTCAGTGTCTTTGTCTTGTGACTCACCCCCTCCTTCTCTCCAGCAGCTCCAATCCTAGCTTCAGGAAGCTTCAAATGATATGGAGTTTAAGGGCCCCCACCTCAGTGTCTTTGTCTTGTGACTCACCCCCTCCTTCTCTCCAGCAGCTCCAATCCTAGCTTCAGGAAGCTTCAAATGATATGGAGTTTAAGGGTCCCCACCTCAGTGTCTTTGTCTTGTGACTCACCCCCTCCTTCTCTCCTCTCTAATAAACGAATAAACTCTAGAATCGTATCCCAGCCAAAGGGAACCAACGCAATCCCACCCATTGAGTTAGTCCATGAAAAGTTGGATGGAAACAAATGTGGGAACAGGAAATGTGAGCCCATGTTGCTCTGAAATACAGTCAGAATCATAGAATCCGAAGGATTGGAATCGATTCCAAGGGACCTTGGAGGTCTTCTAGTCCAACCCACTGAAAGAAGATACGCAGAAGTGTTGTGCTTGGAAAAGCTCTCCTTCTTCACTTTCAGGACTCTCTGCTTTTAATTCATTGTTTGGTTCCCTTCTCATGAAAAATATAATATAGGTAGTTCTCGACTCACAACCGTCCATTCAAAGTGACAATGAGAATGGAAAAAGTGACTGATGACCGTTTTTTTTTTTTATTAAAAGAGTTTTGTACAAACAAATTTTCCCCCTTTTCACCCCCCCTCCACACAATATAAATCTCATACAAATGCTATACCCCCCCAACCCCCCCGCAAAAATTCACATTCAAATATTATACCAAACACTTTACCCCCTCCTCTCCCCCCATCTTAAAATAGATTACTCGTAGCCCCTCTCCTCCCAACAAAAACTATATAAATTACTCTTAAATTAATAATAACACATTGATCATTTTCTAAGCTAATTTAACATCTATAACTCTTAATATAAATTTCTCCTAGCCTAACAATGTTTCATTAGTCCCATCTTCTAATTTATTCATACATATATATTGCCCCACCCTCCACCCTAACCCTCCCCCACCTCCCACACAAACCCACCCCCCTGACTTCCGCTGTATACCACTCTAACAATTCCAAACATCCCAAATACTATTTACTCAGATCATCTATCGGTCTAAACATTCTTACCTAAAGGCTAGGTAATAACTCCTAGTCTGGTATTTATTCTGTATATAATCAATCCATTTTGCCCATTCCTGTGTGTAATCCTCCTGTTTCTGAGCTTTTAAGAAAGCTGAAATTTTTGCCATTTCAGCGAACCCCGCCACCTTCTGAATCCATTGATCAATTGTCGGCAAAAAATCTTTTTTCCAATGTTGCACAATCAACAACCTAGCTGCTGTAACCATATACAAGGCCAATTTTGTTTCCCCTTTGGTAAAATCCTTAACTATACCCAATAAAAACATTTGTGGAGTGAATTGTATTCTTTTCTTAAATACATTCTGCATAACCCACCATATTTTTATCCAAAAAGCTTTAACCTTGTTACAAGTCCACCATACATGAAAAAAGGTAGCATCTAGACACCTGATCAAAATTCAGACCCTTGGCAACTGACTCATATTTACGACGGCAGCAGTGTCCCGGGGTCACGTGATCCCCTTTTACGACCTTCTGACAAGTAAAGTCAATGGGGGAAGCTCGATTCACTTAACGACCATGTGACTAGCTTAACCACTAGCTGGACAGCTGCAGCGATTCACTTAACAACCTTGGCGAGAAAGATCATAAGATGGGGCAAAAATTCACTTAACCACCTTCTCGCTTAGCAACATCAATTTTGGGCTCCATTGTGGTCATAAGTCAAGGACTACCTGTAGCCGCCTCAAGGCTGTATGCATTTGTAAGTGAAAAGGGGTGTTGTGTTGTTTCTTCAATGAACAGCTCTTAACAGAGAAGGATGGGGAGAACTTGCTGGAGTTGGAGATCTTTCCCCTTCCTGTTATTATTCAGTCGGTCAGCTGCACCTCTATAACTGTCTGGTTTGGCTCTGCAACCCAACAAGGCAGACACAGACATCAGAGGAGAATTAGAACTGCAGAAAAAACAATGGCTACCAACCTGCCTTCCATTGAGGACCTGTACAATGCACGAGTCAAAAAGAGGGCCATGAAAATATTTGCAGACCCCTCACATCCTGGACATCAATTGTTTCACCTCCTACCCTCAAAATGATGCTCTAGGGCACTGCACACCGGGACAACTAGACACAAGGACAGTTTCCCCCCAAATGCCATCACTCTGCTAAACAACTAATTCCCACAACATTGTCAAACGATTTACTAAGACTGTATTACTATTCTTCTTCTCTTCCTTCTTAATAGCTATCTCTTCCCACTTATGACTATAATCATGCTGCTTGTATCTTTAAAATTTATATTGTTTTATTTGTTTCCTAGTATAATTTGATTGCTTATTAGTAACCTATGACTATCACTAAGTGTTGTGTCTTATGATGAATGTATTCTATTTTATTTTTCTTTATGTAGGCTGAGAGCCTAGGCACCAAAGATAAGTTCCTTGTGTTTTCCAATCACACTTGGCCAATAAAGAATTCTATTCTAAAAAAAAGTGATTTCTTTCCAAGGAATCTGTTGTCCCACAGCCAGTGGTGGGTTCCTGCTGGCATTACTACTGGTTCGGGCGCCTGAAAAAGTTTCCCCCTTCAGAACTGCTCAGAGAGTCCCTTTGAAAAGCTGATAACAAGTCAGGTGACTAGTGAAGTCAGGGAGATACGCAGAACAATCAAATTAAAAGGTGTGAAAGAGGCACCCTTAAGAGCCACTTCAGTTCGGGCAGAGAAAAATGGAATAACTATTGTCTCCGTTGATCCCTTATACAAACTCTTATCACTGAAGCTGACTCATGTGTGGTGGTTAATCTGGGTAGGGTTGTGTGCTCTTGTGTCTGTCTCCCTCTGCACACGTGTTTGTGTGTGTGTCTTTCTATCTGTCTCTGTGTGTCTGTGTAAGAAGACCCTGGGGGGGGGGGACACTTTTTTTAAAAAAGGTTTTATTAAGTAAACATTAAAAAGATTGGACATAATGCAACGTTTCTGGCATAATCATTTCCATGAAGTTTTTGATCTTACAACAATAACATTTTGTATCCATTACAAAGGTATGTATGGTCAGTCAAATTCCTACACATTAATCCCTTACATGATATAGTTACTATCAGTCCATATATATCCAATTTCTGCCTTTCGCACCATATTAATACCATGTTTTGCCATTCTTAAGTTATCCATGTTTCTCTGTCCCGACCTTTTCCCCTCCTTTCTAACCATCGGTACCATTTGTCCCAGATTTCGTGGTATTCTGTCTCACCCTTGTCTTTGAGCTCTAGAGTCAGCCTGAGACTGGTGGAAACTTGTAATTCAATGCCTAATCTTGGAACTAGGAAGGATTAAAGTAGCGTTGATAATGAAAGATCCAGCAAAAGGGATACCACCAATCAACTACAGGATCAATTACCTGCTTACCAACCACTTGAAGAAAAAAAATTATGAGTTTATTATAATAAAAAATACAAATAAAAACAAAGAGAATAAGAGAATTTCTTTTTTAAAAAATCCTTTCGGATTATAATTTAATATGGATTTCAATCCCTTGTTCCGCTATTATATTATAACCAATTTCTTTGGCCCATCGAATCGTAGAGTCATTAAGATATTCATTTTCCACTAAAATATATAAAACCTTAGCAATACAGGTAGTCCTCAACCTACGACCACAACTGAGCCCAACATTTCTGTTGCTAAGTGAAATATTTGTTCAGTGAATTCTGCCCTGTTTTATGACCTTCCTTGCCACAGCTGTTAAGTGAATCACTGCAGTTATTAAATGAGTAAACTGCTTGCTAAGTGAAATTGGCTTCCCCATTGACTCAGCTCATCACAAAAGGGGCTCACAGGACCCCGGAACTTGTGACCGTCATAAATAGGAATCAGTTGCCAAACATCTGAATTTTGATCACACGAACATGGGGATGCTGCAAATAAAGTGTGCAAAACGGTCACAAGCAGTGGTGCAATTCAGTCAGTTCTATCCTGTTCGGGCGAACTGGTAGCGATGGCAGTAGGAGGCTCCACCCCCCCCTCTCCCGGACTTCATTGCGTCGCATTTTTGATGCTATGCACATGCAGAGCCCACATTTGTGAACTGGTAGCTAAGATACGTTGATTTCACCCCTGGTCGCATGTTTCAATGCTGTTGTAACTTGGAACGGTCACTAAATGAACCGTTGCAAGTCAAGGACTGCCTGTAACCTGTTTGTTGCTGGCACACAAGGTAACTTCAAATTCACTTTTTTGCTGATTCAAAACGGTAAGTTTTCTTATCCATGCTAAAGCTTTCTTTTAGTTGTAAATATGTGTGTGTGAGAGAGAGGCATATGTCTGACTCCAGTTTGCCTTTCATCTTGAGATAAGGTTCACCTTGAAAAACAAGATATAATTTCACCCCAGTTCCACCAATTTGACCTCACCGTCACATTTCTTTTTTTTAAACTTCCCGTTGTCTTGATTAGACCTCCTAAATGAGGTTTCTTAGGAGAGAACCGTATTAACAAACAACTTTCAAATTCTAACTGATATGGTAGCTGATGGAGTCCAACAGCACCCAGGGGGAAGCAATAATTTGTCGCTCATCTCGTATCCGACAACTCTGGGCAGCATACATCATAAAAACATTGCAAACATTAAAATCGTCCATCGTAAAAAAAAAGACAGCAGATTAAAAAACAAAACCCACAGCAGACAGACATATGTGCAATCTTTCCCTGTCCTTCTTTCCTTCAAGGATGAAAAGGTGGAGACTTTTGTGAACAGAAAGCTTGCATGGATAGTCTCCTTCCACTCTGGAGTTTGTGGCTCCAAACACTAGAAAATGTTACATGGTAGAATCGTAGTAACTTGCATTCGCTCCAGAGAATTGGTGATATGCTAACTTAATTCACACAACAAACTAAACCTCAAATCCGGGTTCAAAAACGCAATTGCCGCCTTCGTAGAAGATGCCATGTTGGTAGAAATAGGGCAAGGGTTCAAACTGGATTTCTTCGAGGGCCAGATCAGCATCGTAGTTCTCCTCCACGGCCCAGGAGTTTAACGTACAACACTATTTAATAATTGATATTAATATGAATGTTAATGCTATTAATATGTTTGAATGTACATCAAATACCATGTAGTATATTGAATATTGAGGAAAAATTAAACAAGTCACTGCGACTTGTGGACTTGAATGTGAACTCTGTTCAGTAATTCTAATTAGCTCTGGATTAATCGGCGGGAAAAAAGAAAAAAAATTCTCCTGCCTGAGATACACACATATATCAAGTATCTAAGACCCTAAACGTAATATTCTCTCATGTTGTCCGTTCTGAATGTAATACAAAAAGAAATAACTCTACTGCGGTCAATAACCATCGGACAGAAAGAAGAAAAGAAAATAGTTTTCAAATATCCAGAACATCCAAAATAAATAATACATAGAAAAATATGCTAAAAAGTTTTGTTCTTATTAGTTAAAACTAATTTAAAATGTAGAGGCATGACAAATCTGAGGAAAGTACAGTTCAGAAGCTGATGGCTTTTGAATGTTTTTGGAGTTTTTCTTTTTAGTTTCTGGTTGATTTTTACTTTATGTTCAGCTGTATATTTTAAAATGATGTACAAGTGGCTAGAGAATAGATGTCAAAAAGAGAAATAAAATTATTGATTTAAGAATTAAGTCTATTATTGACTATAATAGACATTGACTATAAATATGAAGAAGAATGTATGTATTTAACTTCCGAGTATATCTACTATAAACATTCTATCACAATACAATTACCACATTAGTATTAGAATTGTTTAAATTTACGATAAGGCAACAATCGAAGAGTAAACTACAAAAGCAGAATATATATGTTGATACTGGAAGCTGTAAAATTATATCATGTTGTCATGTTTTCTTGTGTTTTTCATTGGTTTCTACATGTTTCTGGTTTTTTTTCTTTTTTCCCTTTTTTAAAGTTGAAAATGTTTAATAAAAACTTTGTTACAAAAAACCAAAATTATGTCTCATTGCTTTGCAAAATGACCCTAAATTGCTGCTATTTAGTTCTCTAAAACCAACCTTTCTGGAACTTTCACTTTTCAGCAGGTCACAGGTTATGCCACTTGCAAATAGAATACTATTATTTAAAATCAAGGTTCTTACCTTGTAGGTGTTAAGGAAGGTTAGCTTAATATTGAACCCATGGAAGAAGTGAAGATACTAATGCAATATTTTTTTCTGAAATAACTTTGCTTGAGGTTTGGAACCAATTATTTATTAAATGTATTTGCTGCTTATTTTATCGTGATTCTGGGTGGCTTACATCATTAAAACATTATAATCCTAATCCTACTGGACTTCCGGTGGTGACGTCGAGGCAAGTGCAGGGAAGAAAACAGAGCTCTGTCTTTGAACCCCGATTTGCGCGTTTTGGAGGATCCCCTCGGGGATACATTGATCCTGAAGGGAGACGTGGAGTAGTAGGGATACCCCAGAACTTACGAGGTGGAGGGCAATCGCCCGTTACGACTGGGGATACCCTTTTCAACCCAGCGCGTAAGCGTCTGCCGCTCTTCTTTTATGGTGGACCTGAAGCCTCAGCAAACCACCTAATAGGAGAAGGAAGGAAGATTTAACTTGTTTCAACTTGTTGCTACATTGTCATAACGCCACGAGCATCAACAGACCAGCTTACAAGCGAAAACAGTGGAGAGTATAGGCTGGAAAAAGGTGGATCACAGACCGCAGAGGAAAACGGGTGAACAGTGAGTCTCCAGAGACTGGGTGAGAGAGCCCTACAACTGAAAGGCCACTGGAAGAGGTGAGAGTGACAACTTCAAGGTAAAAACAAACCCGAAGAAATGAGGAGGAAAAAATACGAAATGACCGGGGGTCTTGTAGACTCGGGTAGAGAAGAAAGAGAGCCAGAGGGAGATTTTGGTGGACTGTGCTATACCGGAAAGCAGCGGTGGATGGCCATTAATTAGGAAGAAGAAGAGAGTAACAAAGTAACAAAGCGGAAGAGAAAGCTGACGAAACAGCAATACAGAAACAACGTAGAAGAGCCTGGACAATTTTATAAAAACTGAAAGAAAGGAACTTAAGAGAAGTTAAAGAAACTCTGAGGAAAGTGGTGAATGAACTAATTATATTAATAATACATATCCATATATAATTGCTATAATATTTATCAATAAGTATTTAAATTAATATTTCATATAAATATTTCTATTTCTATTTACTGTTATATTCACAAATAAGTAAGTTTGAAAATCTGTGGCAATCACTATTTATATATACCTATGTTACAAATGTTTAATCAATTTAAATTTTAGTAATTTCAGTAACACTAAGGACATAGTGAATAATTTAAATATTTAAGATATAGTATTGTGGATGTTAATATGAACAAGTATTGAGTTCTTTCCCCCCTGCTCTCCTTCTCTACCTATATAACCCCTCTTACTACCATTTCTATACACCATCGAATAACCTATATATATTATTTAAGACTCTTATATTGTACTAAGATTTAGATTACTGTTGATATATTAATACAGGAAAAAAGAGGGAAAGATTTTGAATGCAAATCTGGGACAATATATATAAGATACTTATAGAACAAGAAAAAATCATAAAAGAAATGGCAAATATAACATCAACAGCACTAAGAACCGGGGGGGGGGGGGGAAACAAACGTTAATCCTGCGATAAATCCAACAAAGGTACTGCCTTTGAGACGAAATAGACAAAACCCAGAAATAAGAGGAACCAAAATTAAAAATGAAAAATACAAAATCCAAGCCTTTGCAGATGATTTGGTATTTATTATAGAAGATCCATTAGAAACAGCAAACAGTTTAATGCTAGAACTAGGAAAATATGGAAATGTGGCAGGATTAAAAATTCATAGAGAAAAGACTAAAATAATAACCAAAAATTTAAAGGAAGAACAAAATAAAGAATTAGAAAAAATAATAGGACTCCAAGTGGTAAAGAAAGTCAAATATCTTGGAATATGGCTAACTGCAAAGTGCTCAACTATAAAAGAAAATAATTATGCAAATTAGTGCAACAAATAAAAAAAGATCTAGAAATATGGGGGAAATTACAACTATCTTCATTAGGGAAAATAGCAACCATAAAATGAATATACTACCAAGAGTGCTATATCTATTTCAAACTATCCTCATAAAATTAGAGAAAAAATTCTTCACCGAATTGAACAAAATTATACTAAAATTTATCTGGCAAGGGAAGAAAGCTAGGATAAACTTGAAAGCATTACAGGATGATAGAAGCAGAGGTGGTATGGGGCTACCTGACTGGGAACTCTACCACAAAGAAGCAGCATTAATTTGGATCAAAGACTGGATAAATTTAAAAAACAGAAGAATACTAACATTAGAAGGCCACAACCTGCAAACAGGATGGCACTTTTTCTTATGGGAAGAAAGTAAAAAGAAAGAAAAATATTTCCATACACATTATATTATAGATGCATTAATACAGGTCTGGAACAAAATTAAAGCAAAACACTACATGAAAATACTGATATGGCTCTCCACTATGGAAGCTATGATACATCCCAATACGCTAGATCTATCAAAAATGATTAGATACAGTGAAATTTTAGATAACCAGGGGAATTTGAAAACAAATCAAGAACTAAAAGAGAACAATATAAATATAGATTGGTGGCCATATTTGCAATTACAATCAAGATACAAAAAAGATGTAAAAGAATATGGAATATATACAGAATTGCAACAAATAGATAAAATCTTAATCGGCCCGGAAAACAAATTCATAACGAAAATGTATAAATATTTGCTACAAGTAACATTAGAAGAAGAAAAAGTTAAAGGCTGTGTGATAGCATGGGCCAAAAATCTTGGTTATAATATAGATCTAGCAGATTGGGAAAGAATTTGGAACTTAAACTATAAATAAACACGATCAGCAACATTGAAAGAAAATATATACAAAATGTTTTATCGTTGGCACCTATCACCAACAAGATTGGCCAAAATATACCAAAATTTGAAACCGACCTGTTGGAAATGTAAAAAAGAACAAGGGACCTTCTATCATATGTGGTGGTCTTGCGCAGAATCACAAAAATATTGGAAAAAAATTTGGAAATGGGTCCAAGAAATCACGAGATAACAAATAAAATATAAACCCGAAACCTTCTTGCTGGGAATAATCAAAGGGAAATACACACACACAAAAAAATTACTAACACATCTTCTAACTACAGCTAAAATTGCTTTCGCTCAATACTGGAAACAAACTACTACCCCCCCCCCCCCGGGACGAATTAATGATAAAAAAAAACACTGGACTGCGCAGAGATGGACAAATTAACTCTAAAATTAAAAGATAAAGAGCAATAGGAATATTATGAAATCTGGAATAATTGGTATGAATGGTTAGAAAACAAGAAAAATAATTAAGCCAAAAACAATATATATAAATACGTATAGAACTGTGTATAAAAGTACGTAAATATAGAAGCGGAATATTATAAACATGTATAGATAAGATGATATAACAAGGTACAAATGTTAACATAATGACTGTAATATATGGTGAAAAGAGGAAAACATGTATAGATAAGACGATATGACAATGTACAAAATGTTGACATAACGACTGTAACGTATGCTGAAAAGAGAAAAACAATAAAAATTACTAGACAAAAAAATAACCCTAAATTGCTGCTATTTAGTTCTCTAAAACCGACCTTGCTGGAACTTTTACTTTTCAGCAGTCACAGGTTATGCCACTTGCAAATAGAATACTATTATTTAAAATCAAGGTTCTTACCTTGTAGGTGTTAAGGAAGGTTAGCTTAATATTGAACCCAGGGAGGAAGTGAAGATACTAATGCAATATTTTTTTTCTGAAATATCTTTGCTTGAGGTTTGGAACCAATTATTTATTAAATGTATTTGCCGCTCATTTTATAGTGATTATGGGTGGCTTACATCATTAAGACATTAAAATCCTAATAGGTAAATATTTCCCAAACAGTAAAATTATAGCCAGCTAAGGCCATGTACAGCCAACTCTGTTAGGAGTTTTAAATGCTGGTTTTTATTTTTAAAAAATGCCAGTCTTTGCAAATAGAATCTTAGCTGTTTTTCCTCTCTTGTAAAAATTGCACCTCTCCTTTGCTACTTTTCCTTGGTTAAAAAAAAGAATAATTAGTAACTATAATTGATTAATTCTCCATGCAGATGGTTAGCTAGAGAATGTCAATATTCTTGTGGTCCATTGTCAATTCTGATTTATGGTGACTGCAAAACAAATCCTTGCAGTTTTATTGGCAAGGTTTCTACAGAAGTGGTTTGCCATTGCCTCCTTCCTAAGGCTGGGCAAGAATAAAAGAAAGAGGTCACCCAGTTAGCTTTGAGGTTAAGATGGGACTAGAACTCACAGGCCCCTAGTTTCTACCCTGATGCCTTAAGCACTACAATAAATCAGCAACTGCAGACACAGAATAAATCAATTAAATTCTCCATAGCGCTGCTTGGAGAGTCCAATGATGGGTTAACACAGCCTGTTTGCCCAAGGACTGAGTAGATTTTTCCCCTCTGGCCACGCCTCCTTTGCCTCTTCCGGCTCAGCTTTAAAAACTCAGTCCGCCCGATAGGACTAGTTTTGGGGAACTCTCAGTTTTTGAGTAAATAGGCTGGGTTCTCCAATAGTGATTTTAGAGTATTTTATGTGTTATTATTAAGTTGTTATTAGGATTTTTCCCCAGGTTTTATTATTTTGGCTTTTTATTTTCCTTTTTCATTTTTTTACCAAGAAGAAGAATTTGCAAAAGTAAGGCTGAGGCAGCGATCGGTTCCACAGCTGCTTAGTCGCAGCTGGGGGAACAAGCGAGGCTGCTCGTCCGGCGTCTGCTGGCGAGCGCAGGGAAAGACGGCAATCCCCGTGTTTCCCTGGTCGCTTTGGAGAAGAGGCTTTTAAAAAAGCCCTTGCTTTTCCAAGCGGCGTCTTTTGCCGATCGGGAGAGCGGCGGCCATTTTGAAAAGCGCTGCTTTGGCGCGCTTTTCAGCTGCAGCCAATAGGGAGCGCCTGGACCTTAAGTGAGGCTTTTGGTGCGCAGAAGAGCCGGTGGCCATTTTTTTGAAGCATTTTACCCAACGGACAGCAGCAGCAAGCAGCAGAGCCTCTCTGCCTCAAACAGACAGCCGCGGAGCATTGCGAGGGCTTGCCTGGGTCTCCAGCAAGCCTGAAATTCCCCAGCCACCCAAGGGGAAGCAGCAAGGAGTGTCCTGGTGCCTGATCCAGCCTCCCATCTGAGTCTGCAGACGCTTCTGGAGCCGTCGGGCCAGCGTCCACTACCCTTCCCTCAGCAGCGACCTCTTCGGATCAAGCTCAACCAAGGATGGCTGATGAAGGTTTGGAGCGAAGGGAGGAGCTGGCAGGGCCATCTGCAAAGCGCAGTAGGCCAGATCCCTCAGGCCAAGGGAGAAAGGGAAACAAGGGCGCTGGGGGGAAAGCTTCCCACTCCTCAGCTGGGAGCAAGGCCCCCAAGACTCAAGGGACAAGGGGCAGGACTCCCTAAAGGACAAGTCTGCTAGGCCCCAGGTTCCCTCTGCACCCTTACCAAGTGAGGCTGGGCCAGTTCCTTCCCCACCCATTCAGAGGGAGATAGAGCAGGGGGAGGAAATGGGGGATAGATCTCCATCCTTCTGTGATAGGGATTCCATGTCAGGATCCCCTGCAGCCTCTCTGGGCTATCCAGATTCTCCTAGCTCTTCAGTCAGGGAGGATATCCCCTCCTTTCAATGTTGTTTTCATGCAGAGGATCAGAGAGATCCTCCTAGGGGTGCCAAGGGACAGGCCTATGAATCCAGGCCTGTAGAGGACAAGGGCCCAGCTATGTCAGCAGAAATGAGGGATCTCATCACGCAGGCTATTTCCCAGGGTGTGGTAGAGGCCATGAGACTACAGGAAGGCAGGGGTGGCAAGGCCTCTAGGCCTGTTCGTCCCCTGGGGGAAAAGCGGACCAGAGTCCTCGATTCCCCGGGCACTTCTGTCACCACAGAGGTGTCTATGTGGGAGGAGAAGACTGCTGAGGAATTTGCTCTCTCGGAGGATGAGGATATGCCTCCAGACAAGCCCTCCTTCACTGGTCTCTTTAAGCCATCCTTGTTCAAGGCCATTTTACACAAGGCCAGAGCCTCTACTGAGCTTGGTGCCAAACCTAAGGACAAGGCAGTCCCCTCTACATCCCAGGACCTCATGGCAGGGCTGTTCAGCGAAACAACCCCTGACCCTGAACTGATACCAGTCCCTGATATGTTCATGGAAGTTATCCAGCGCCAATGGGCGCAGCCAGGTACCCTGGCCAACCCCAGTGGCGCAGACAAAACACTGTACCCCTTAGAGCCTAGGCTGGAGGATGTTTTGAAACCTCCAGAGGTGGATGCCCCTGTGGTCTCTCTGACCTCTAATTCTAATCTCCCGGCCGAGCTCTTAGAAGGGTTAAAGGCAGAGGATAAGAGGGCAGAAAAGGCTTGTCTCAAAACACACCAGGCGGCTGCCTGGGTGATCAAAACCTCCACCTCTGCCTCGTTCTTCACGAGAGCATCCCTACTATGGCTGCGCCAACTCAGATCTCAGCCCCCATCTGAAGCATCTCATTGGCGACATGATCTTAACAAGATCATTACGGCTGTGGAATATGCCGCTGATGCCTCCCTGCATGCAGCGAAATTCGCTTCCAGGGCACTAGCGTCTAACATCACTTCTCGCCGCCTGCTTTGGCTCCGGCACTGGCAGGCGGACATGAAGGCGAAGTGGAAGCTGGCTTCAGCTCCATTCAAAGGGGACAATCTCTTTGGGGATTCCCTAGAGAAATTCCTAATTGAGACAAAGGATAAGAGGAAGGTCCTTCCTTCCACCTTCAGAAAGCATGACAAAAAAGGTCAGGGCTCGTTCAGGAAACAGGCCTTTCGGGCACAGGAAGGTGCCCAGGCCTCCACCTCTTCCTATTCCTCCCAGAGACAGTTTAACCAGTCCTCTGACAGGTCCCAGGAACGAAACAGCTTTTCTTCCAGGGGCAGACAATCCAATCAAGGGTCCTTTCGGAAGCCCTTTCGTGGGGGCTCCCACAACCGTCAGTTTAGACGTGGGAAGTGACCGTCTGGGGTCTCCTCCCATCGGGGGCCGCCTGCAATTCTATGCAGACCGTTGGGAGGAAACAACCTCAGACAAGTGCGTCTTAAATACCATCAGGAGGGGTCTAACCTTGGAGTTTCTATCCCCCCCTCCGCGGACCTTTGTTCGCTGCCCACTATCCAGGAACCCTGTAAAGAGGGCCTTCATGCAGGCAGAAATAGATCATCTTCTGCAGATCAACGCAATAGAGTCAGTTCCTCCAGAACAGGAAGGGAGGGGGTTCTATTCCATTCTCTTCCTGGTCCCCAAGAGTTCAGGGGGGTGGAGGGCCATTTTAGATCTGAAGCGCCTGAACAGACATCTGGCCTACAAGCGCTTCAAAATGCAGTCTCTTCAGTCGATCCTAAGCTGCGTGCGACAAGGGGACCTGCTCACCTCCATCGATCTCAAGGAGGCTTATCTGCATGTGCCCATCCATCCCGCACACAGGAAGTTCCTGCGCCTGTGTTACAACGGAAAGCACTTCCAATACAGGGCGCTTCCGTTCGGACTTTCTTCTGCACCCAGAACGTTCACGAAGCTGTGAACGGCCCACCTGCGCAAGCTTCCAGTCCGCCTGGAGTGCTATCTGGACGACATCATCATCCACTCAAGGACTCATCAGCAAGCGGTGAGAGATGTAAACATCACAGTTCACACCTTACAGGACCACGGGTTTTCCGTAAACATGGAAAAGAGCAACTTGTCTCCTGCCACGTGCTTACAACACCTGGGCGCCATAATAGACTCGGTATCTTGCCAGGTGTCCCTGTCTCCGGAAAGAATCCGCAACCTCAGGAGCAGAATCCAGTTGTGTCGCAAGAACAGATCCTGGCAGGTAGTGCAACTATCCCAACTGTTAGGGATCATGATTTCTTGTCTCAACATAGTTCCCTGGGCACGTCTTCATGCAAGGGAGCTGCAATGGTTCTTGCTTCCAATGCAAAGAGCAAGGATCAGCAACTCCACCAGGAAAGTTCGCATCCCACCAAGAGTGACTCGGTCTCTGAGTTGGTGGCAGTCTCAAGCAGTGGAGAAGGGCTGCCTATTCAGAGAACCCGACAGGATCGTGGTAACGACCGACGCCAGTCTCTATGGTTGGGGGGCGCATTGCCAGGGTCAGTTGGCGCAAGGCAGGTGGTCCAGTGTGGAGGCAGCCCGGAGCATCAATTGGCTAGAACTCAGGGCAGCCCGGCTTGCGCTGAGGAGATTTGCAGAACAGCTGAAAGGGCACCACGTTCTGCTACTGACCGACAATGTGGCCACAAAGGCTCATGTGAACCGGCAAGGAGGGACCCACTCCAAAAGACTCATGTCAGAGGCGGAGGCCATAGGACGATGGGCAGAGATCCACTTAGCGTCGCTGAGGGCGGATCACATCTCCGGAACCAGCAACGTGAGTGCGGATTGGTTGAGTCGTCAGACCATCGACAACTCGGAGTGGCAACTTCATCCGGACCTGTTCACACAGGTGGTAAGGAGATTTGGTCTCCCACAGGTCGACCTGTTTGCAACGGCGGCAAACACACAGCTCCAGCGGTTCTTCTCCCGCTACAAGTCAGCACAAGCGGAGGGGACAGATGCTCTGAGGTCCAACTGGCCTCCAGGTCTGCTTTACGCGTTTCCACCCCTCCCTTTGATTCCGCAGGTGATCTACAAGCTGCTGAAGGAGGGAGCGGAGCTCATTCTGGTGGCTCCACATTGGCCCAGGAGATCGTGGTTCGCGGACTTGGTCAATCTGTCTGTGGAACAACCGTGGAAAATTCCTCCAGACCAGGTATCCTTGCGTCAGGGGGCCATCAACCATCCAGAGCCCCAGTGGTTGCAGTTAGCCATCTGGCGCTTGAGGGGCAGCTTCTGAAGGACCAGAGCCTCTCAGACAGCGTCATTAAGACTATCCAAGCTTCCAGACGTCCGGCCACTACTCGTATTTATGACGTGACTTGGGCTGCCTTTTCTACCTGGTGCAGCCAACGGGACATTAACAGTGTGGAAGCGTCCATCCCTCAATTGTTGAACTTCCTACAAGAGGGCCTGGACAAAGGTCTGGCGCCAGCCACACTCAGGCGCCAGGTTGCTGCATTATCCACCATCTTAGCCAGACACCAACTTCAATCCCTGAGTCACCATCCTCAGGTCAAGAGTTTTTTGAAGGGGGCTTACAACATTCGACCCCAGGTGGTGCACAGGTACCCGACCTGGAACCTACCCTTTGTCCTGCAGACATTGACAGCGGCTCCCTTCAAACCTTTGAGGAAGGTCTCTCTTCGACATCTGACCCTTAAGACCGCCTTCCTCATAGCCATTACTTCAGCCAGAAGAGTATCTGAGATTGCGGCCTTCTCGGCCAAGGAAGAGTTGTGCATCATACACCCAGACAGGGTCATCCTACGGTTAGACCCCGCCTTCATGCCGAAGGTGAATTCTCATTTTCACAGGTCTCAGGAGGTGATCCTCCCGAATTTCTGTCCCAGCCCTCAACACTCCAAGGAGCACAGGTGGCACAAATTGGACGTGCGTAGGGCAGTCCGCATTTACCTGAAACGAACTAAGGACATCAGGCACTCTGAGGCCTTCTTTGTGTCTTTTCAACCAGGCTCGCTGGGTCGCAAGGTATCGTCTTCAACCATAGGATGGTGGCTGCGGGCTTGCATTAAGATGACTTATGACCTTCAGGGCAGGCCGGTCCCACCACGTGTAACGGCACACTCCACTAGAAGTGCGGCCACGACTGCGGCCTGGGCGACTCAAGCATCTATTCTGGACATTTGCAGAGCGGCCACGTGGGCGTCCCCCACGGCTTTCATTAGAAACTACAAGATCAATTCCTTTGCCTCTGCCGAAGCTTCCTTTGGCCGTAGAGTGTTACAGAAGGTTATTGAGGCTCCGGACAATGTCACTTCTTCCCGCCCTGGGACACCATACCTTGGGCATGTGTCATCCTTGGACTCTCCAAGCAGCGCTATGGAGAATGACCGTTGTCTTACCTGAACGGTCGTTCTCATGGCGCTGCGGAGAGTCCAAGACCCACCCAGGGTAATTATTTAGCTCCGAGATTGTATTTTTACACAGGTGTGAGCTGAGGACGTCTTCGTCGGACAAGACCTCCTTTTTAAAACTGAGCCGGAAGAGGCAAAGGAGGCGTGGCCAGAGGGGAAAAATCTACTCAGTCCTTGGGCAAACAGGCTGTGTTAACCCATCCTTGGACTTTCCGCAGCGCCATGAGAACGACCGTTCAGGTAAGACAACGGTCATTCTATGGCATTTATTTTCGGACATATGTCTGAAATGGTGTAGGGTTTCCTGCCCGAGCAGGGGGCTGGACTAGAAGACCTCCAAGATCCCTTCCAACTGTATTATTTTATTCTATTCCTATTCTATTCCTATTCTATTCCTATTCTATTCCCATTCCTATTCCCATTCCATTCTATTTTCTATTCTATTTTCTATTCTGTTTTCTATTCTGTTTTCCTATTCTAATTCTATTTTTTTCTATTTTATATTCTAATTCTATTCTATTCTCAATTTTCTACTCTACTCTACTGTATTTTCTATTCTATTCTATTCTACCATGTCCTGCCCTGCCCTGCCCTGCCCTGCCCTGCCCTGCCCTGCCCTGCCCTGCCCTGCCCTGCCCTACTCTACTCTACTCTACTCTGCATTCTATTCTGGATTCTATTCCACATTCGATTCTGCAAACTATTCTGCGTTCTATTCTATTCTACTCTGCTCTGCTCTGCTCTACTCTCTTCTCTATTCTACTCTACTTTCTATTTTTCTCTACCCTCTATTCTACTCTATTCTCTATCTGGAAATATTCAATGGTCCTAGCCATAATTCATGGAATACTTCTTATAGTTACTTTTTAACTCTACACTTTCATCAACTGAGAACCAATAAGGGACCTTATGGAAATAATCCCTATTTCACTTAAATTACTATAGAAGGAAAGTTAAATTGCTGATTACCATTCATTCAGAGAAAAAAAAACCAATGGAATCCAAATTTAGAAAATCCACCCACATAAAGCTCATATGGCCACCAGATTGTATGAATTTGTGTGCAGAGAAGAACAACAAAGGAGACAGAGACACACAGAGAGAAACAGAGACAGAGACCGAAAGGGAGAGAGGGAGAGATGTAGGGAGAGAAAGGGAGAGAGAGAGGGAGAAAGAAGGAAAGAAAGAAAGAAAGAAAGAAAGAACGAAAGAAAGAAAGAAAGAAAGAACGAAAGAAGAAAGGAAGGAAGGAAGGAAGGAAGGAAGGGGAAAAGGAAAAGGAAAAAGGGGAAAGCAGAAAGGGGGGAAAAGGAAAAGAAAGAAAAGAAAAGAAAAAGGGGAAGAGGAAAAAGAGGAAGAGGAAAAGGGGAAAGGGAAAGGAAAGGAAAAGAAGAAAGGAAAAGGAAAGGAAAAGAAAAAGGGGGAAGGGAAAAGGAAAGGAAAGGAAAAGGAAAGGAAGGAAAAGGAAAGGAAAAGAAGAAAGGAAAAGAAGAAAGGAAAAGAAAGGAAAAGGAAAAGGAAAAAGGAAGGAAAGGAAAAGAAAAAGAGAAAAGAAATGAAAAGAAAAAAGGGGAAGGGGGAAAGAAAGAAAGAAAGAAAGAAAGAAAGAAAGAAAGAAAGAAAGAAAGAAAGAAAGAAAGAAAGAAAGATAGATCGATCTATGGAGATTCTCCATCATCTAGGTCAGTGTTTTTCAACCTTTTTTGGGCAAAGGCACACTTGTTTCATGAAAAAAATCACGAGGCACACCACCATTAGAAAATGTTAAAAAATGTAACTCTGTGCCTATATTGACTATATATAAAGTAATCCTCTTGAATAGGAATCAAATAAACACAAAGAAAGTATTTTATAATTACTTTATTATGAAATAGTAAGTAAACAGAAATATGAAAAATTATAAAATACTTTATTCAGTGCGCAACCTGGGCCTGTTTGGCTGAACACAAAGCTGATATTCTGGCTGGAATCGAAGAAAGACACACATGTAGCTCTTCGTCAACAGCTCTCAGTCTCTCTCTGTATTTAGTTTTTATAGTAGTTTTATGGCATTTGAAGCACGCAAGTCTTAAAGCTGTCAAGTTACAAGATCCTTGCATCCCTAACCCTTTAGGAAAAAAACCCCAAGGGGTCTTCAAACCTGACAGCTTGAAGACTTGTGGACTTAAACTCCCAGAATTCTGAGAGTTGAAGTCCACCAAGGGCATCAATCATATTAGCCCAGGCAGGGATCTGCAAAATTGGCTCTTAAGACTGGTGGACTTCAACTCCCAGAATTCTGAGAGTTGAAGTCCACCAAGGGCATCAATCATATTAGCCCAGGCAGGGATTGTCACTGTGTTAAAATTGTTTGCTAGCCTGAACTGACTGAATTGACACTAAATGGTTAAACTGAAAGAGTTATTGCGCAGGTCATAAAAGTCTTATCTGACAGTGATGTACTGCGCATGACACACACATTCCAGAGCTACTTCTGATTTTTGTCCGGCTGCCAGGAAAACTGGGAGACGGAACCCTTTTATCAAAATGTAACAATTAGTTAGCTTTGTTTTATTTCCATTTATTATTTTTGTATTAAAGTTTGTTTATTAATTAGAATATGTTTCTCCAGAAAGTTTATTTCTTTTTCTTCGCACCTTAAAGAATATGCCTGTTGGAAACAGCCCCGATCTAAGACCTCGTCTAGTTCAGGGTGAAATAAATCTTCCCCTGACAATTAATGGTAGCAGAGGATGGTTATAATTTACGGCTGTTTTCCTTCAAGCTATCTTAAGAGATAACCGCCTAGGCTACTTAGATCCATTCTCTCAGACACAGAAATGCAAGATTTCTCACGCTGGCTTCTAACTTCCCAAACTCCAGTAACTGAACTGGATGAAGACCCTGCTGTGGAGGAAGGGGCTACAGGAGGCGAGATCTACGAACAGAGGTCAGTAGTTCCCCCTTCTCATTATGAAAGCTCCCAAACACCTCCAAGAGATTATGATTTATTGGGGGCAAAGCCAAAACTTTCCACATTACCAGAGCCATTTCACTCCCAGACTCTTGGAGATTATAAAACAATTGATGAATGGCAAAAGCCTCCGTGGCAACTGCCGGCAGAAAAAAAACACCCCCACACAGAAAGTGAAACTTATGAATCCTTCTCAGGCACTGGGGAAGAAATGCAAAGCTATCATGATCAGTTAGAGCGATTTGAAAAATACGCCAGGGAAGCAAGAGAATATTTTGAAAAATGGAAAGGAAGTAGGAGGGGTTCCCCCACTCCCAAAATGTCTGAGGACGCCATCTTGTCTTCTAAACAACCTAAGACACACCCCATAGAGGACATTGTTTTAGGTGAATCAGAACAAAGAGATATGTACACGTCACCGAGGTCACGTGATCCCTTTTGTTCCACTACATTTCCGGCCACTATAAAGGTCTGATGCAGCCAAGAAGTGAAGCTGCACTGCCACCTGCTGGCAGAGAAAATTTATTAGAAGAAAAATTAATACAGCTACGCCACAGCTGGAAAAATTTATCTATAAGTCTTACAGATGCCCAAGTTTTGCCTCCAAAGGTTAAGTCTTCAGCGCCCCCTGGTGGTGTTGGATCCTCCCTAGATGGAAAAAGGCAAAGCCAAAGGCGAATGCAAGGAAGTCAATTTAATGTTGCCACGCAAAGGCCAATGGTGCAATTACAGCACACCCTGGTTCAACAACCAGCTTTGCAACCTGCACAACAGGTTGTTCCAATGCATATCCCTCAGCAGGCATTTTCAGTCACTCCTTTGACTGGTGAGTCAAAATTAAAGGAGTCAGGAGAGAATTATAAAGCCTGGGTCAGTGAAATTGCACTCTTGCTTCACAGAGAAGGCACACACTGTATGGTTTTTAATCCTCCTGCCCAGCCATGGACACCTGCAATGATAGATTTGGAAAACAGAGCAACCACGACTTTACTCATGTCGATGGAAACTGAGCTCCAGGGTACCTTTCCACCTGATGCAACAGCCCAACAAATTTGGGCTATTTTGGAAGATTGCTACAGGCCCGTTTGCTCATGTCTGAGTTCCATGGTTCGAAGTTGAAACCTGGTGAACGAATTGGTGGACATTTGACCAAACTGAAAAGAATGAGAAGTGAATTGAGACAAAATGGCCATGTAATCGATGATATCCGAATGATTAGCATCATCATTAACTCATTGAATTATGAATGGAAAGATGCTGTTGCAAAGATTAACTCCGTGCCTATTGCTCAACGCACAGTTAACCACGTTTGCAGACTTTTAGTGGAGGAGGAAGCTATCAAATTAGCTACACCACATCTGCAACGACCCCCAGCATCAAAGGCTCCAGCTAGACATCCCTTCCGAGGAAGAGGCTACGCTCCAAGGATGCCAAAATGCTACACCTGCAACCGTGTGGGACATGACACCCGGGATTGTCCCCAACGAGTTCCAGCTCCCGTCACATACCAGCCCAGAGGAACAGACTCCAGAGGCAGAGGTAGAGGTGGAAGACAAGGTCGTCGTGGTCCAAGGCGTGATCCACAAGCTCCACTCGCAACATTGGCCATAACCAATATTCCACAACCTGATCCAAAGTACGACAGACGTCTTTTGTGGACTTTAGATAGTGGAGCAGCTGTGCACGTTACCCACAGAAAGGAACTTTTCACAGAGATGGGCGAGCCAGAGCCCGAGTATTGAGAACTGTACTCCTTCACCAACCACACTTGCAAGGTCATGGGAAAAGGAACTGTTTACATTGAAGAGCTCGATACATTCATCCCTGATGTTTATTACATACCTTCAGCAACCAGTAATTTGCTTAGTCAGTCACTTGTCTAGAGTTTTAAAGTTCCAGGTTCACCACCTCAAAAAACCAAGTTACTTAGTTAAAGATGGTGATATTGTTGCTGAAACCATGCTGATTGGTGGTGTTTATTACTTAAAGCCAAAGCCTAAAGGGCAAGCACAGGCAAGTATGATAACCCCAAAAAGGCACAGCACGGGCCCAGAGAGAGTTGATTCAGAGAGAGAACCCGTTGCTACGCCAAAGGCTCCTAAAGCCAACAAACAGAGAAAACAGAAGCAGGTTGCTCAGAGCAAACCTGAGGTTCCTCATGAAACTGTTAATGTTGAGAATTCACTAACTAGTAAACCTTTGCATTCCAGGTGTATCCACAAGTGGCACAGAAGATTGGGGCATGCCAGTTTCTGTGTTCTTAGAAAGATGCCGGAGTTCGAAAAGGTTTGGATCTAAAGGGGTGTAAGGTGTTTTTGGATTGTGCAGTTTGCAGGAAGGCTAAATCCAAGGCAGCTGCAGTTCCCAAACACGCTACACACCTGTCAACATGCATTTTTGATTTGGTACACACTGACATAGTGGGTCCTTTCCCACCAACAATTGGTGGTAGAAAGTATTTTCTAACAATAGTAGATAATCATTCTAGATATGGATTTGTATATCCTATGAGAGAGAAATCTGAGACCTTTCAGATCTTTAAAGACTTTGCAGCTTTTGTTTCTACACAATACCAAGTTCGCATCGCCAGAATCCAGAGTGACTGTGGTGCAGAATTCATGTCTCAGCGTTTCCAGGACTGGATGCGTAAGAATGGAATTCTTCATCAGACATCCGCTCCATATACACCGGCTCATAACGGAGTCGTAGAAAGAAGACAAGGGGTTCTACAAACCATGATGCGTTGTCTTCTAGAAGATGCCAATCTCGGTAGCATATACTGGGGTGAAGCAATCAAATATGCAAATTACATTGTCAACCGTACTTGGAGCAGTGTAATCAATCAAACTCCTTTCTACATGCTGTATGGCTACAAGCCTGATCTCAAGAACCTTCACATTTTTGGTTCATATGCTATGGTGAACACTCACTTAAGTCAAAGAAGAAAGGGGGGACCAGTAGCAAAGAGACTGAGATTTATGGGTATTGATGATAACTCAAAATGGTGCAAATTCATTGATACTAAACATGTGATTGTCATTTCACAATCTGCTAATTTTGGGGAAGAAATTGACTGGTCCAGGATTCATTCCAATGATCCTGGAGTTTATTTTCCTAGAGATGGTGTTGAAGATGCCATGCAGCCTGATGACAATTCGCAGGCAGATGTTCCTTCTACCAGTTCTTCACAAGTTGATGTTCCGTCTTCGCAAGCCGCGGATGCTGATGCTAGCGACGAACGTGAGGACGAGGATGATGAAGAAGAAGAAGACTGGTCTGTTGTTCCTATACGTTCCAAGAGGGTCACAAAAGGAATCCCTCCACAACGATATTCGTGGCAACTGACAAAAACACCATTACCTTTGATTTGTAACGTTACTCTTCCTCCTGAGACATTCACACAAATCAAACAGCTTCCTGATTCAGAGCAAGACAAATGGTATGATGCAATGCAGGATGAAATGGACAGTTTAAAGAAACTGAATGTATTCACACCTGCAAAACCTCCAGCAAACAAGAAAGTCATTGGCACTCGATGGGTTTACAGAATCAAGAAGAAACCGAATGGTGAGTCTTTGTACAAAGCCAGACTTGTAGCTCAGGGTTTCGCTCAACGTTATCCTGAGGACTACACAAACACTTACTCACCAACAGTCAGAACTGAAAGTGTAAAAATTGCCTTAACCACTGCAACTATTCTTGGTTTAGAAGTTTTCCAATTTGATGTGGACACAGCTTATCTACATGCAGACCTAGATGAAGAGATCTACGTAAGAAGCCCTCCAGGATTCCGAAAGCAAGAAGGGGATATCTGGTTCGTGAACAAAAGTCTTTATGGTCTGAAACAGTCAGGTTTAATGTGGTACTTATGTCTTACTGACAAACTAAATTCAATGGGCTTTATTAAGTCCGAAACTGATGAATGCGTGTTCACAAAAAGATCTAACAATGCATATGAGATAATTCTTGTTTATGTTGATGATATTGTTTACATTGATCCAAATAAGAAAATGAGTGAGATTTTTGCCAAAAGTTTGCAGAGATACTTCACACTGAAATCTTTAGGACACATTAGCACTTATTTAGGTGTTCAGATTGAAAAGACACAGAAGGGGTTTAGTCTTTCACAAGAGGAGAAAATTGATCACATTCTGCATCATTGCAACATGAAAGATGCTAACACAACAAAGACACCCATGCAAACAGATTTTCACAACTTAACACATGAACCAAGTCCTGAGTTCGAGGACCAAACGCTTTATCGTTCAGTCATTGGTTCACTATTATACATTAGTAGTTGGACCAGACCTGACATTGCACTTAGTGTTAATCTTTTATCATGACACATAGGTAAAGCAACACAATTTCATTGGGCATGCATTAAGAAGTTGTTGAAATACCTGAAACACACTAAACACATGAAGTTATTGCTAGAACCAACACACACTGATCATCCACAGTTAATTTGTTATGCTGATTCTGACTGGGCAAGCGATAAGAAATCTCGCAAAAGCACTTCTGGTTACATGATGTTCCTGAATGGATGTCCTGTTTACTGGCAAGTGAGAAAACAGAGTTTTGTTTCATGTTCATCTACTGAAGCTGAATATGCTTGTGTTTCAGATGCTTGTAATTCTCTAACATGGTTTGATGCTTTGATCACAGATATCTGGACACATCCGATTTGACCAATCACCACGATGGAAGATAATGTATCTGTGGTTTATATTTCTGAGTCACATTTCACAGGTTCTAGGTCCAGACACATTGACATTCGTTATCAAAACACAAAGCAATTAGTTAAGCAAGGTTTTGTTAAATTGCAATATGTTTCTACACATGATCAGATTGCTGATATGCTTAACAAACCACTTCCTGTAAATCAACACGAGTATCTGCGAAAGAAGATGTGCCTTAATTGATGATTTGATGACGTCAGCCCAACTAGCAAAAGAAGGGGTGTCACTGCGTTAAAATTGTTTGCTAGCCTGAACTGACTGAATTGACACTAAATGGTTAAACTGAAAGAGTTATTGCGCAGGTCATAAAAGTCTTATCTGACAGTGATGTACTGCGCATGACACACACATTCCAGAGCTACTTCTGATTTTTGTCCGGCTGCCAGGAAAACTGGGAGACGGAACTCTTTTATCAAAATGTAACAATTAGTTAGCTTTGTTTTATTTCCATTTATTATTTTTGTATTAAAGTTTGTTTATTAATTAGAATATGTTTCTCCAGGAAGTTTATTTCTTTTTCTTCGCACCTTAAAGAATATGCCTGTTGGAAACAGCCCCGATCTAAGACCTCGTCTAGTTCAGGGTGAAATAAATCTTCCCCTGACAGGGATCTGCAAAATTGGCTCTTAAGACTGGTGGACTTCAACTCCCAGAATTCTGAGAGTTGAAGTCCACCAAGGGCATCAATCATATTAGCCCAGGCAGGGATCTGCAAAATTGGCTCTTAAGACTGGTGGACTTCAACTCCCAGAATTCTGAGAATTGAAGTCCACCAGTCTTAAAACAGCCACCTTTGCAGACCTCTGTGTTAGCCCAAAGCCTGGCGCTGGGCGGGCCTTGCTCCCCCATTGGTGGAGCCCCAAGAAGCGAGGAGGGAGAAAAAGAGACGGAGGCAAGGAGCTTCTCCCCCCCCCCCCCTGCAAAAATCTTATCAGGGAGCCGGCGGGCAGTAGCAAATTAGCTGATCACGCGGCGTGATCGGCTAATTTGCTACTGCCCGCCCGGCTCCCCGGTTAGATTTTTGCTGGGAGGAGGCGGGGGGGGAAGCTCCTTAGCCTCCGTTTCTTTTTCTGCCTCCTCGCTTCTCGTCCCGCCAGGCGGATCTGATCGGAACGCCCGTGTGCAAGAGGCGAGCCCTTACTTTTATTATTACAAAATTTGACATTTTTTTTTAATCTTTCGAATTTTTCAATTTTTCCCACGGCACACCAGGCAACATCTCACGGCACACTAGTGTGCCGCGGAACAGTGGTTGAAAAACACTGATCTAGGTTATGGCTGTCCCAAAGCCCTTTTCTAAAAGGCCACTGAACTTTCTTGGTGGTGGTGGTAATTTTTTACTGTCAAAACTGATGAAGCTTTTTAGATGAGAAGCAAAATGTTTTCAAGGAAAAACCCAGCAAGAAAAGTCCAGTTGCGTTTTGGAAAAGGCACCTTTGCTCCCCCCCCCTTGATGTGTTAAGGCATATCCCCCCCCCCCATTATTTCTCTGCACAGGGAAGTAAGGAATCTGCTCTAAGCCCCTTATCTTTTCTTGCCAATGCCTCCCTTCCCTTCTTTGCAAATTAAGGAATGAAAGGATTGCTCAATGGATCTTATTTAATGGAAATTATCATTACAAAAAAAAGAAGAAGAAGAAAAGCAAGCAAACCACACCCAGCCACCAACTGTTGTGAATATTCTGGCAGTTTCTAGTCCTCTGGAGTTCTGATACATGCTACAAGGCACATTCCTATTTCTACACTTGAAAAAAGCAAGATTTTTTTAAAAAGTCCTTGCTCTTTTTGATTATATATGCATCTGTTTGCAGAGGACACACTTCTGTTTTAATTAGGAATTCAGATAGATTGCAATTTGAATTCAATAACTGAGAGTTAAAAGTTAGCTTAAATCATCAGTGGTGTTAGCTGAGGTTGGGGGAGAAAAATTAGGCTATAATAGCCCCGTAGTTGAAATTATTTCTATGTGCCGAGATGAATTTGTGGAGTAATTATCACTAAACATAAAAATATGCTTAATTATGACCTTTTTTTAAAGTACACGATCCAAGTGGAATTTAAGCCAAATCAATAGATTTCATTGCTGTTATTTTGCAGCAATGATAATCAGAAAAAACCAAAGGTCCTTATTTTTAATCAATATTTTGCTTAGTTCTTTTCTAATAACTTTTAGAGGGCATGGATTTTAATCCATAGTTTTATTATATTAGTTTTATTCATGTTAGATAAATAAACATGGCATTATTGTAATAAGGTATAGAGTATCTGTATTTGATTTATCTTACAGTTGCCAATATATAACTGCTCTCCCTTCTCCTTGTTGATCCTGGTTGTATTTATTAGTTTCTCTCTTTTTATTGCTTTGTCATTGACCAAATAAATCAATTTCAAATTTTCACCAAACTTCCATTTTATTTTATTTTTTGTTACTCTGCAAAGCAGCAATCGTTTCAATTACTTTCTAATGAATTTCTGCCTGATCCCTTCTACATTCTGTTTGAAATTCAGGAGCTAAAACCTCTCCAATTCAAGCTGGATCTCTTCTCTGGATTTTTTGAAAGCAAAGGAGTTGATTCTTTCTTTCTCTCCGCTTCAAACTGGCACTCATCCTGTTTTCTCAGCACCTGATATTTCCAAGCACAGATTTTATCACCATAGTTCGTTGAGAAGCACCTTAGAGTGACTTGCAGGTAAGCTTGACAAAAGTCCAGCCACATTTAAAAACTGAAGGACACACTCTATATTGCAGGATGCAATTGGTTCAAATTGCTAACTTTGAATCCAACCTGCAGAGTTGGGAGAAAAGGCAGACAGACAGATTAACAGAGTTGGAAGGGACCTTATAGGTCATCTAGTCCAACCCTTACCTCAAAAAGGAGACCCTACACCATTTCTGACAGATGGGAGTCCAATCTCTTCTTGAAAGCCTACAATGATGAAGCCCCCACAACTTCCGAAGACAAAAGCTGTTCCATTGGTTGAATGTTTTCTCTGTCAGAAAATTTCTCCTTATTTCTAGGTTGAATCTCTCCTTGGTCAGTTTCCATCCATTATTCCTTGTCTGGCCTTCAGTGCTTTGGAAAATCGCTTGATCCCCCTCCTCTCTGTGGCAGCCCCTCAAATATTGGAAAACTGCTCCCATGTCTCTCCTGGTCCTTGTCTTCACTAGACTAGCCATGCAACCATTCTTCACATGTTTTACTCCAGTCACCCTAATCATCCTGGTTGCTCTCCTCTGCACTTTTTCTAGAGTCTCTACACCTTTTTTATAGTCTGGTGACCAAAACTGATGCAGTATTTTAGTTGTGGTCTTACTAAAGCTTTATAGACCGGTATTTGTACCTTGCTTGATCTTGATTGTATCCCTCTGTTAATGCAATTTAGGATTGCATTGGCTTTTTTGACTGCCACTGCAGGCTCAAATTTAGCTTAGTTCTCCACTAAGACTCCAAGATCCCTCTCACAGTCACTGCTATTAAGCCTGGTTTCACCCAGTTTATATGTGTACTTTTGGTTTTTCTTACCTAAGTGTAGGACTTTACTTATCTCTACATTGAATTTCATTTTGTTAGATAGGGCCCAGTGTTCAAGTCTGTCAAGATCCATCTGGATCTTGAGCCTATCTTCTAGGGTGTTGCTATTCCTGCCGGCTTAGTATCATCTGCAAATTTGGTAAGTTCCCCTTCTATTCCCTCACCTAAGTCGTTTATTTAGATATGAAGAGTACTGGGCCTAAGACTGAACCTTGTGGTAACCCACAGCTTACTTCCCTCCATGTAGACATAGACCCATTAAGGACTACTTGTTAGCCAGTTGTGAATGCTGGCAGGATCACTTCCTTCTTTGTAAAGCCCATATTAGCAACACAACAGCCTTGAGAGTTAAGGAGACAGCTTTTGATCTTCCATCCATTTAGGCAAACACTCCAGCTGCTGGTTTTTCCATCTTCCTTGCAGATAAGTAGACTGCAAACCCCTTGGATTGATCAATTGATATATTCAGGCACAGGCTTGGAAAAAAAATTGGAAAAACGAGAATTGGGATCCTCTCTCATTTTCAATCACCAAGTAAAATTTTCTCCAAATTGCTGCCTTGTTATGTTGAAATTGTGTATTTGTAGCTAACCTGCTGGGGATTGATATATAGATATATGTAGGAGCCGTTGGAGTTGCCACCAGACTCCGACAGCGAGGTGTCCTCTGAGTCGGCTCAAGAGGAGTTGGGGGACCCTGGACAGGGTTCCGACGCTGAGCAGGGCGCAGAGGCTGGTTGGCCACCAGGGGGCGCCTGAGGCATGGAGCAGTGGTGAAAGCCAAAGGAAGGGGGCTCCTGATGTCATGCCTTGGAGCAGTGGGGAGAAGTCACAGGACAGTGAGTCAGACATCAGCAGTGAGCTATTAGATGCTCGTTACCTACCCGTAAGGAGCAATTGAGCAATTACAGGAGGTAATGGCTCTCAGCTGCTGATCATTAGACTCCTCTCCAGACTATAAAGGGACTACTTGTGGACACACCCTTTGCAGGAATCAACTGATCATTGGAGTAGCTCAGATCTGTGTCTTACTTTGGCAAGCTGGATTGCTGTCAAAGGGTTTACCTGGATTGCTGTCAATCTGTTCCCTGGACCTTGGCAGGCAGGAGTGCTGATAAGGTGATTATCTGGAGCTTGGTAGCTGGATTGCTGCCCAGAGTGCTATCTTGACCTTGGCAGGCTGGATTGCTGCCAAGGTGGAACCTGTATGTCAATAAACATCTTTGAAGAGACTTTGTGTGGGAGTGTCTTGGTATACAAGAGGAGGGGGTCAGAACATATATATATATATATATATATATATATATAGATAGATAGATAGATAGATAGATAGATAGATAGATAGATAGATAGATAGATAGATAGATAGAGATAGATAGATAGATAGATAGATAGATAGATATAGATATAGATATAGATATAGATATAGATATAGATATAGATATAGATATAGATATAGATATAGATATAGATATAGATATAGATAGATAGATAGATAGATAGATAGATAGATAGATAGATAGATAGATATAGATATGTATTTATGTTACAACCCCTGGTATGACTAAATATGGGAGGAAGGTCACTACTCCCTCTTTCTGTCCTTGGCTTATCACAAAGACCATGCAGGCAGAAAACCATATTTTTATTTTTACTGTTGCCTTTTTATATTTGTGTTGTAATTGTACTGATAAATAAATAAAGGGAGACTAGGATAGATCTATTTCGAGCTAATTAGCTCTCATCAGCTAGCCATACCCTTACTGGGATTAGAACCCGGGCTGTATATATCTTAGGCAGGAGTCTTAACCACTAAGCCACGGGTTCTCTTCCTTATCAGTTGAGCCAGGGAAATAGGTATGTATTTATGTTACAACCCCTGGTATGACTAAATATGGGAGGAAGGTCACTACTCCCTCTTTCTGTCCTTGGCTTATCACAAAGACCATGCAGGCAGAAAACCATATTTTTATTTTTACTGTTGCCTTTTTATATTTGTGTTGTAATTGTACTGATAAATAAATAAAGGGAGACTAGGATAGATCTATTTCGAGCTAATTAGCTCTCATCAGCTAGCCATACCCTTACTGGGATTAGAACCCGGGCTGTATATATCTTAGGCAGGAGTCTTAACCACTAAGCCACGGGTTCTCTTCCGTATCAGTTGAGCCAGGGAAATAGGTATGTATTTATGTTACAACCCCTGGTATGACTAAATATGGGAGGAAGGTCACTACTCCCTCTTTCTGTCCTTGGCTTATCACAAAGACCATGCAGGCAGAAAACCATATTTTTATTTTTACTGTTGCCTTTTTATATTTGTGTTGTAATTGTACTGATAAATAAATAAAGGGAGACTAGGATAGATCTATTTCGAGCTAATTAGCTCTCATCAGCTAGCCATACCCTTACTGGGATTAGAACCCGGGCTGTATATATGTTAGGCAGGAGTCTTAACCACTAATGGAATAATAACATTTGCATTGCCATCACCCTGGCTTTTCAGCTGAGGTGCAAATCTCTTTTGAATCACATAAGGTATTAGTACCGCTAAATAAAAGCTTAGTAAGGCCACACCTGGAATCCTGCAACCAGCTTTGGTCTAAAAATAAAAGGTGTTGAGACTTTGGAACAAGGACAGAGAAGAAACAACTAAAGTGATTAAAGCCTTGGGGACTAAAATATATGTAGAATGGCTGCAGGATTTGGGTTGGGCCAGTCTACTGAAAAGAAGGAGTAGGAGTGGGGACGACATGATGGCAGACTTCCAGTATTTGAGGGGCTGCCCCAAATAAGAGTGAGTCAACTTATTTTCCAAAGCACCTGAAGGAAAGACAAGAAACAATAGATGGAAACTAATCAAAGGAGAGAAGCAACCTGAAATTAAGGAGAAACTTCCTAACAGTGAGAACCGTTAATCAGTGCAATAACTTGCCTTCAGACATTGTAGATGCTCCATCACTGGAGGCTTTTAAAAAAGAAATTAGAGAGCCACTTGTCTGGGATGATATAGGCTCTCCTGTTTGACCCAGGGGTTGGACTAGAAGAATTTTGAGAGTCTCCACTGAGTCAAATCAGGTGACCTTCAGAAATTGTGAAAGCTCCAACACTGAAGGTTTTTAAGAAGAGATTGGATAACCATTTGTCTGAAGTTGTATAGGGTTTCCTCCCTCAGCAGGGTGTTAGAATAGAAGACCTCCAAGGTCCCTTCCAACTCTGTTATTCTAGGTCCATCAGAAATATATATATATGGGGGATATTCTGAGGGATTCAGAAATGTTTTTTTCCAGACATCAACTGAGGAAGGATGCTCAGGGCTCCAGGATTTAAATCGCTTTAAATCTTCCTGGCTTCAGAATTTAAATCGGTTTTACATTCACGTTTTTCCAGGAAACAGTTTTGATAAAGAAACAAATATTACAGCTGCAAGGTCAGCTCTTTCTTAGGATATGAGATAGCTGGGCCTGGAACACGAGATAGCTAGAAGAGAAAGAGAAAGATTGGTGACTCGCATGTTTACCCAGTTCAGTAAATGAGGTTGAAAGGATGATTCAATATTTTACCCCTGTGTGATGCCTGAAATATCTCTTGTTAGTTTGAAATCTAATTTAAAAAAAAGGATTACAGGTAGCCTTGACTTACGAACACAATTGAGCCCAACATTTATATTGCTAAGTGAGGCATCTGTTAAGTGAATTTCCCCCCCATTGTATGACTTTTCTTGCTGCACTTGTTAAAGTGAACCACTGCAATTGTTAAGTTAGTAACAGGGTTGTTGAACGAATTGGGCTTTCCCTGTTGACTCTGCTTGTCAGAAGGTTGCAAAAGGGGATCATGTAACTACGGGACACTGCAACTGTTGTAAGTATGAGTCAGTTGCCAAGTGCCTGAATTTTGATCATGGGACCATGGGGATGCTGCAACAGTCGTAATAACTGTGAAAAATGCTCACAGTTCATTTTTTTCCAATGTCGTCTTAACTTTAAAAAGAAAAGCAAATAAGCAGGATATCAACAAAACAAGATAGGTGTCTGAAAGAGCCATCATAAAAACCAGCTGGAAAGAGAAGGGCTGTTTGAAGAGAAACTATATCAAGAGGTCAACTTGAAGTCAAGTCAATATCAAGTCAAGTTCTCTTACCTTGTAGCCAACATCAAATTCACCATCATCAGCTGGAAGACTCCAGTTGTCCGATGAAGTGAGCTACAGATCACACTATTCCAGTCCTGTTACCTGGGAACGGTTTAGCTTAAAAATCCTTGAAAATAATAGCTCTTCGCTGCATGCATGCACGCATGCACTGTGCATCATGTGTCCACAGGGATCACTTTTTTCAGTGCTGTTCTAACTTCGGTCACTAAATGAACTGTTGTAAGTCAAGGACTACCTGTATTCCCACCTGGAATGGCTCTGGCATCCAATTCAGATTTTGGTGGCCTCCTAATACAGAATGGGAGATGGGATTTCCTACCATTTCCTATCTCCTAATCTGTAAATACAGAATTTCTATTCCCTGTCTATCTCCTAATCTGCAAATTGAGAATCCTGGAGAAGTAATTTTACTTTTTTTATTTAACATTTGCAAGCATCAGCCTTTAAGCCCTGAAAAATAAAGGGTCATTGAAAAATATGACAGCAAAGTCCACAGATTAAACTGTGGGCACCTGGTTAATCTGCATGTTGTTGATAATATGCATATTGTTAACCTGCTGTACTGTTGTGTTAGTGGGAGCTAAACCCTTTTTACAGATCCTTAAACCCCAAGCTTTGTGTCCCATTAGGAAAGCACAATCAAGGGGCAAACTTGACTGAGTGCAGAGTATCCAATACAGGTTTGAACTGCCCTCTTTTCAATTTGTTTGCATAAGGTTTTTAGCAAGTGAAGCCTCCTCTGAGAAGGCAAGGCTGTGCTTAGATAAACTTCATTTCACTTTAAAAAAACAAAACAAAAAAAGAAGTTGCCAGGAAGGGGTGTTATGGGGTGTTAGTCATGTTTACTCACAAACAAATGCCATTTATTTCAGGTTGATTGCAATGCCAGGCACACTGTTTGCTTAAGAGTTTACCAGTTTCAAAGCCCCAGCATCCAAGCTGTAATACAAGCAGGGGTTTGGCACACGTCTGTTTTATTTATTGATAACCAATCAAGCTACTCCTTTCCTTTTATTTTTACAGAGCAAAAATAAATACATGAAAATTCTGAACCTAGAATGCAGAATAAAGTCAGAAAACCAAGTGGGTGTTTCTTTTTCTTTCTTTTTTTGAAAGGCTTATCATAAAATCGGGTTTAAGGCAGGGAGAATTTGGGATCAGAGCTGAGCCAAAGAGGAAATGGCCACTTGCTGAGATGACAGAATAAGAGTGGAAAGGGACCTTGGAGGTCTTCTAGACCAACCCCCTTATTCAAGCAGGAGACTCTATATACCATTATGGACACATGGCTCCTCTTGAAAACCTCCAGGGATGGAGCACTCACAACTTCTGAAAGCAAGCCAGGCTCAAACCATTTAGGAACCACTAACCTAGATCACTGGCTAAGATGCTGAGCTTCAGTTTGGCGGTTAGCTATTTTCTCCCAGCAGTATTCGGCCTTCAAAAACTTTAGAAAACTTTTCTCTTTAAGACTTAGAATAACAGTGTTGGAAGGGACCTTGTAGACCATCTAGTAGTCCAACCCATTGCTCAAACAGGAAATATACTCTATTTCTGACAAGTGGCTGTCTAATCTCTTCTTGAAAGCCTCCAGTGATGAAGCACCCACAACTTCTGAAGGCAAGCTGTTCCACTGGTTGATTTCACCATGTTTCTAGCTTGACTCTCTCTAGGTTGAATTTCTAGGTTGAGTTAGATATTTGACTAACCCTAACCTTGGGCTTCAGGAAGGTTTTCAAGACTTGAGTGTTTTTAGACCATCGTGGGAGGTAGGCTCACAGACACATTCTAAATAATACGAGAATCATCCTAGACATAATAGAGTACTATGAGGCGCACCCAGAAAAACAAATGGTACTGGTTTTCCTTGATGCACAAATAGCATTTGACAATGTAGTTTGGAAATTTATAATAGCATTACTGGATGAGATGAAATTAGGTGAAAATTTTATAAAAATGATGGAAGAATTTTATATTAACCAGACAGCCAAAGTTCTGATGAATGGAGAATTAACAGAGAAGATTGAAATAAAAAAGGGAGTCAGACAGGGATGCCCCCTCTCTCCTTTTCTGTTCATACTGACTTTGGAAATCTTACTAAATGAAATTCGGAAAGACCAGGGAATAAAAGGTTTAAGACTCAAAAATGAAGAATATAAGGCACAAGCCTATGCCGATGACTTAGTATTTGTACTAGAGGACCCATTAGACTCCAGTCGGAAATTAATTCAAAAATTGGAAGAATATGGCGAAGTGGCAGGATTAAAGATCAATAAAAGCAAAACAAAAATGATAACCAAAAACATGACCAGAAAACAAAAAGAGGAACTCGAAATAATAACCAATATGCAAATAGCTAAGAAAGTGAAATACCTGGGGATCTGGGTGTCGGCAAAATGTTCCACAATTAAAGATGATAACTATAACAAATTAGTGATACAAATAAAGAAAGACTTAGAAAATAGGAAAAATATTCAACTATCACTCATGGGACGCATAGCGACAATCAAAATGAATATTTTACCAAGAATCTTATACCTGTTGCAAGCCGCACGTTGCAAATAAACCTAGTGGTTAAATAACATAACCACTAGGTTTATTTGGCAGGGACGAAAAGCGAGGATCAAACTAAAGTCATTGCAAGACAGCAAAGAGGGGGGAGGTTTAGCATTACCAAATTGGGATTTATACGCATTGGCAATATCAATAACATGGGTGAATGATTGGATAGAGCAAAAGAATAAAAGAATTTTGACCCTGGAAGGCCATGATTTGCAAGCAGGCTGGCACACTTTCCTATGGGATGATAAAAATAAAACACACAATACTTTCAAAAACATTTAATTAGAAAAGCGTTACTGCAAAATTGGCTCAAAATTTTAAAAATCCATTACATGAATTGGCTATCACTAACAGAAAGGCCGACTCACCCAATTTTATAAATTGGAACAAAATACTAAGATATAGAGACTTAATTGATAGACAGGGAAACTTAAAAACAATTGAAGAATTGGCAGAACAGAACATGAAAGTGGGCTGGTTGACCTCCCTGCAAATCAAAACTAAATACAATAATGATACCAAATTATATGACATTGAAACAGAATCACACGAATTGGATAAAATCATCCAAAGCCCAGATAGAAAAATGATAGGGAGAATATATAAATTTCTCCTGAAATATAAAATGGAAGAGGAAATTGTGGGGAACAAACTTAAAAATGACACTCTCAGTCGCATATAAGGAAAACCAGTATAAAATGTTTTATAGATGGCACCTAGCACCAACAAGGTTAGCTAAAATATCGTCAAATACATCCCCAAAATGTTGGAAATGCGAATCGATACACGGAATGTACTACCACTTATGGTGGACCTGTGAGGAGGCTAAAAAGTTTTGGAAAAAGATTAAAAACTGGCTGGAGGCAATAACGGGGGTTAAAATAGAATGGAAACTGGAAATCTTCTTATTAGGATTACTGCCTACAAAATACAAAAAAGAAACCCAATACTTAATATTGCATATAATAACGGCGGCAAGGATTGCCTATGCCCAGAAATGGAAAAACAAGCTAATTCCAAGTGAAGACAAAATAATAAGAAAAGTGATGGACTGTGCTGAAATGGACAAGCTAACTAAAGAAATCCAGGGAAAAGAAGAATAAGAATTCTATCAGATATGGGATAAATGGTATAGGTGGATGGAGGAAAGAAATAAGAATCCTAGGCGATAAATAAGTAGAATGTGGTAGCTCTTACAGATTGTTGTCGGTGTTAAAATGTTTATAATATAAATACGAATGATTCTGGATAAAAGTACTTTCAAACAAATGCAGTTAAAGGAGAATGTTGGTACACTCCTTGATTTAAAATGCACAATTTAATTTGAATGAAGTATAAAGAATGATTGTAGTAATGCCCGGAATTTAATGGTAACCAATTGACATGCTAGCTGGAAGACGTAATGAAGAGTGTTTTTTGTGTGTGTTATCTGTCTAATTAAAACAATAATAAAAAATAAAAATAAAAAAATAAACACAGTTTAGCAAACGACTTAACCCCAGGTAGCATATTCAAGGAACGTACTGCAATTCAAGGCACCGGCTTACATATTTCCTGGAGCAGATGATGGGGCACTGCTAACTGCAGAACCCATCTTCCCCAGCCAGCATGGCCATTACAGGTAAGGAACCTTCAATAAATGTCTTTGAATCTTCAAAGTCTAAGCCTCCCATGAAGAGAGACTCAACATCCAGAAGGCTCAATGGGGAGAATTTGGGCTCTTAAAATTGGTGAACTCAAAATTCCATCTTCAGGTTCCAACTTCTCCCACCCACCAGATAAAGTGGACATTTGCAACCCAATTAAGAACAGAGGCCATGGAAGGTCCATTGCATTGTCTGAAGGTACCAAACCCCACCTTGGGTTCCGATCCTGCTTCCTTGCTCCTGCTCTTGCTCTTGCTCTTGCTTTTGCTCTTCCTCCTCCTCCTCCTCCTCCTCCTCCTCCTCCTCCTCCTCCTCCTCCTCCCTCCTCCTCCTCCCCCTCCTCCTCTTCCCTCCTCTTTTTCCATTGTGTAAATTAGTACAAGGGCCCAACAGCAAGGGTCATTTTAAAAGGTAAGTATCCTGACCTCCCCCCACTCCTCCCATTGGCCAATAGGGACATCCAGCGGTGGGGAGGGTCAGCAGTTGAAGTCAGGGGCCAGGAGTATAAACGCCCATCCCAATGATATCTAGTAGCCACATCTGACATCTGGGTGATCCAATCCTCCTGCAAACTGTTTTTACTTGCCTCCAAAATGAACGCCGGCAATTCAGGTAAGAAATCAACTTTTGGGAGACTATTTCTCCCTATTTCTTTTTTTTTTTTCTCCCCTCTCTTACGGGGCAATGCAGACGGAGGATGTCGGTTAGCCGAGCCCCCAAAAACGTTTTCTAACCCGTTTGTAGCCGGGCTTCGTACCCCTTTGCGCCGCTTGGACGGAGCCAAACTCTGGCTAATGGGGAAGAGCACCGAATTCGTTCCAAACCCGGGTTTACAGGGGAGGAAACGTGAGGAGGGGGATTTCTCTCTGTTTGGGGCGTCTCGCGTCGCCCGGGCCACGAGAAGGCCCATTGCAACGCAACCGTCGAGGCCAACGAATTGCGCGGTATCCTAGGCTTAAACCTGGGTCAGTTGCGGGGGCGACGCGAAGGGGAGGCTTGCGTGCGTCCTGGACACGCGAAAAACTCAAACTCGGGTGAACGGAGCTGACGCCTGCTTGCTCCAACCAATACATTAATCCAACCTGGCTAACCAGTTAAAACGTCTAACTGGCGTGCATTGGGAAGCCTGTTGGTCTATGGGGAGGTGGGGGGTGCTTTTCTTTTTTTGCAGGTTCTGAGAAGTGACCTTCAGACAACGGGGCTGATTCCAAAACAGAGCGTCTTGATCGCGTTCACACAAACCCCGTCTAGATGCGCGGATCCTCCCCACATTGCGCTTCACATTACGCACTTGGTTCCCCCCCCTTCTCCCTTCCCTTCAGGAAAGTGGGCAACAAAAGCAAGAGCTACGAGGGGCGAAAGGAGAAAACGGACAATTTATACGACGGAGCAAGTGGCCCGACTCACGGAAGCCTTCGAGGCGCACCCCTATCCCGGCTACGAGGCCCGCGAGCGCCTGGCGCACCAGATTGGCATCCCGGAGGCCCGGATCCACGTAAGGACGGGTGCCCCCCTCTCCCGCGTGTCCCACCGACCCGGGGCAAAGGGGAGGCGGAGAGACTAGGAGCTGTTAAAAAGGAATTAACTTGGCCTTCTGCTAGGAAGGGACCACAAGGGACTCTCTCTGCAGCCGGGATGGGATATGTCGGCTTTGACATAATACAGTTTGTGCGCTAACATTCTGACTCTCAAAATCCTTGCTTTTACCCCCCAGGTCTGGTTCCAGAACAGGAGGGCCAGGCAACCCAGGCCGTTGAACTCGGGAGAAAGCGGGGAAAGCAGCCGGCAGGAGGAGCCTTCGGAGTCGCCACTGGCACCTGACAGCGTGGACTACTCCTCCCTCGCGGCTGGACCCGTTTGGGGTGACCCACAGGGGAGCAATTGGACCTTCCTAGGACACCCCCAGGCCTTCCAACCGCTGGAAGGGAGCCAGGAAGCGGCTCCTTCCACATCGCACACCCCTGCGCCTTTGGGGCCCGCTCTCCCGGTCCTGCAGAGCTCCTGGGACGCATGCGCTCCCTCTGGATCCGGCCTGGTTCCCGCCGTCCCCCAACCTCCCCAACAGGACCCACTCCTGCAACCTCCCCCACAGACCTACTCCTATCACCCCTACCACCCGCAGCAGACTCAGCAGCTCCCGGGCGATCCGTTCTATGCCTCTCAGCCGTACTCAGTTCCCGATCCAGCCTTGGGTCTCCCCGGAGCCTCGGACCTGGAAGGAGTTTTGGGCTGCTTGGCGCAGGGGTCGGCTCCCGATGGCGAGATGCCCCAGCCTACTTTTTATGGGAATGAAGCGGCAAACTGGGGAAACTGGAGATAACTGGTCTCCGGAATTCTCACTTTGCCCTTTCGACGCCCATCCCAGCGCCGATTATTTATTCATCTGAGCACTTCGTTTGAAGGAGGAGGCATAGCTTAGAAGAACTTTAAAAGAACGTGTGTCTGAAAATGCTGCTCAGGACGGGACAATGTGCAATAAATTTTACTCTCAAATTCTGACGATCCGTGTTTTCTTATTCCTAGAACAACGAGGCCAAGTTGAAAACCTTCCTTTATTTTAAAGGAATTTTTCGGGGAGGTGGATTACGGCTGTTAAGTCACGGCTACTCACAAACAAACGCCTTGTCTTTTGGGGGTTGCGTAAGAGGAGCGGTTGTGCTGAGTTTGTAGGCTTTAAGGCGCTTTCCAAGCTCAGAGGATCCAAGGTGGAAAATAACGAATATCTGGAACTTAAGAGAAAAACTGCCGTGTGTCTATTTTCCTTCCCTTTGCTTTTTGCAAAGCAAAATAAATAAATAAATATATAGACAATTGAAGGGGCGGTTATTTGTTGGAGCACAATTTAAAGGGGATGCATATATTTAAAAAAATTAAAGAATGTATATCTGACAATGCTGTTCAGGAAGGGACAATTTGCAATAACCTTTATTATTAGGCACACACACTCACACAAATACACACACACTTCTGAACCAGCATCAAACTAGAGTAAAAAAACCGGTTATTTTGCAGGGGGTGTGTGTGTCCTAATATCAGGCATAAAACAGAAAAAAACTGGAGACAGATTGACAGATTAAAGAGGCAAATATTCCCTTGCTGATATCTGTGACTAACCCGCAGGAGACTCAACAGCTGCCGGGCGATCCTTTTTATGCCTCCCAGCCCAACTCAACTCCAGATCCAGCCTTGCGTCTCCACGGAGCCTCGGACCTGGAAGGAGCTTTGGGCTGCTCAGGACGGGACAATTTGCAATAAATTTTACTCTCAAATTCTGACGATCCGTGTTTTCCTATTCCTAGAACAACGAGTCCAAGTTGAAAACCTTCCTTTATTTTAAAGGAATTTGTCGGGGAGGTGGATTATGGGTGTTAAGTCAGGGCTACTCACAAACAAACGCCTTATCTTTTGTGCATTGCGTAAGAGGAGAGGTTGTGCTGAGTGTGCAGACTTTACGCCTCTTTCCAAACCCAGAGTATCCAAGGTGGAAAGGAAGGAATATCTGGATCTTAGGAGAAAAACTGCCGTGTGTGTATTTTCCTTCCCTGTGCTTTTTGCAAAGCAAAATAAATAAATATATTTACAACTGGGGGGGGGGGGTATTCGTACACACACACACACACACACACACACACACACACACAATTCTGAACCGGCATCAAACCAGAGTCAGAAAACTCGGTTATTTTGAATGGAGAGGGTGTCCTAGTATCAGTAAGGCAGAGAAAACTTGGAGACAGCTTGACCAAAGAGGCAAATATCCCCTTGCTGATATCTGTGACTAACCCCGATCTTGGTCTTCAGAAAGGTTTCCAAGATGTGGATGTTTCTGAGTGTATCATGGGAGGTAGGCTATATGGGGTGGCTGAGAAGGACATTTGAGTGCCTTATTTGCCCTAACCATGTTCTGGGTTTATGGCTGGTTGCCTCCATGAACTGAGTTGGGCTTAACAGAAGTGTAGGATCCCCTTGTTTCGTTGAACCATTCTGCTACAACTTAATGCTCGGCACTTTTCCTTTGAGGACATGAGAAAATTGGGACTCTTAAAGGAAAACATACTTTAATTAAACATAGTTGAGCAAGCTACCTACCCCCAGGGAGCATATTCAAGGAACGTACTGCAATTCAAGGCACCGGCTTACCGGCTTTTCTGGAGGGGATGATAGGGCACTGCTAACTGCAAAACCTATCTTCCCCAGCCAGCATGGCCATTACAGGTAAGGAACCTTCAATAAAAGTCTTTGAATCTTCAACGTCTCCCATGAAGAGAGACTCAAAATCCAGAAGCTTCAACGGGGAGAATTTGGGCTCTTAAAATTGGTGAACTCAGGATTCCACCTCTGAAGCCTTCAGGCTCCAACTTCTTCCATCCATCGGGGAGCAGATAAAATGCACCTTTGCAACACAATTAAGGGTAATGGAAGGTCCATTGGATGTTAGAGCCGCTCTCCCGGTCCTGCAGAGCTCCTGGGACGCCAGCACTCCCTCTGGATCCGGGTTAGTTCCTGCCGTCCCCCAACCTCCCCAAAAGCACCCCCTCCTGCAACCTCCCCCACAGACCTACTCCTATCACCCCTACCACCCGCAGGAGACTCAACAGCTGCCGGGGGATCCTTTTTATGCCTCCCAGCCCAACTCAACTCCAGATCCAGCCTTGGGTCTCCTCGGAGCCTCGGACCTGGAAGGAGCTTTGGGCTGCTTGGCGCAGGGGTCGGCTCCCGATGGCGAGATGCCCCAGCCTAGTTTTTATGGGAATGAAGCGGCAAACTGGGGAAACTGGAGATAACTGGTCTCCGGAATTCTCTGTTTGCCCTTTCGACGCCCATCCCAGCGCCGATTATTCATCTGAGCACTTCGTTTGAAGGGGGAGGCATAGCTTAAAAGGACTTTAAAAGAACTGCTCAGGACGGGACAATGTGCAATAAATTTTACTCTCAAATTCTGACGATCCGTGTTTTCTTATTCCTAGAACAACGAGGCCAAGTTGAAAACCTTCCTTTATTTTAAAGGAATTTTTCCGGGAGGTGGATTACGGGTGTTAAGTCACGGCTACTCACAAACAAACGCCTTGTCTTTTGGGGGTTGCGTAAGAGGAGAGGTTGTGCTGAGTGTGCAGACTTTACGCCTCTTTCCAAGCCCAGAGTACCCAGAAAAACTGCCGTGTGTCTATTTTCCTTCCCTGTGCTTTTTGCAAAGCAAAATAAATATATTTTCAACTGGGGTGGGGTGGGGGGGTATTCGTACACACACACACACACACACACACACACACACACTTCTGAACCGGCATCAAACCAGAGTCAGAAAACTCGGTTATTTTGAATGGAGAGGGTGTCCTAATATCAGTAAGGCAGAGAAAAGTTGGAGACAGCTTGACCAAAGAGGCAAATATCTCCTTGCTGATATCTGTGACTAACCCCGATCTTGGTCTTCAGAAAGGTTTCCAAGATGTGGATTTTTCTGACCGTATCGTGGGAAGTAGGCTATATGGGGTGGCGGAGAAGGACATCTGAGTGCCTTATTTGCACTAACCATCCATGTTCTGTGTTTATGGCTGGTTGCCTCCATAAGCTGAGTTGGGCTTAACAGAAGTGTAGGTTTCGTTGAAGCATTCTGCTACAACTTAATGCTCGGCACTTTTCCTTTGAGGACATGAGAAAATTGGGACTTAATCCTGGGTCAATGGCGGAGGCGACGCGAAGTGGAGTCTTACGTGCCTCCTAGACACGCGAAAAAAAACTCGTGTGAACGGAGCTGACGCCTGCTTGCGCCAACCAATAAGTTAATCCCACCAGGCTAACCAGTTAAAACCTCTAACTGGCCTGCATTGGACAGCCTGTTGGTCGATGGGGAAGTGGGGGGCGCTTTTCTTTTTTTGCAGGTTCTGAGAAGTGACCTTCAGACAACGGGGCTGATTCCAAAACGGAGCGTCTTGATCGCGTTCACACAAACCCCGTCTAGATGCGCGGATCCTCCCGAAATTGCGCTTCACGTTACGCACTTGGTTTCCACCCCCCCTTCTCCCTTCCCTTCAGGAAAATGGGCAAAAGCGAGAGCTACCAGGGGCGAAAGAAGAAAAAGAACCAATTATACGAGGGAGCAAGTGGCCCGCCTCACCGAAGTTTTTGAGGCGCACCCCTATCCTGCCTGCGAGCGCCAGGCACGCCAGATTGGCATCCCGGAGGCGCGGATCCACGTTAGGAGGGATGCCCACCCACCCCGCGCGCGTGTCCCACAGACCGGGGGCATAGGGGAGACTGGGAGCTGCTAAAATGGAAAGAACTTGGCCTTCTGCTAGGAAGGGACCACAAGGGACTTTCTCTGCAGCCTGGATGGGATATGTCGGCTTTGAAATAATAAAGTGTGTGCGCGTGCGTCTCTCTCTCTCTCTCTCTCTCTCTCTCTCTCTCTCTCTCTCTCTCTCTCTCTCTCTCTCTCTCTCTATCTATCTATCTATCTATCTATCTATCTATCTTTCTCTATCTCTGTTTGTGTATTTGTGTGTTCGTCTCTTGCTCTCTCTCTCTCTCTCTCTCTCTCTCTCTCTCTATCTCTATCTCTATCTCTCTATCTCTGTTTGTGTATTTGTGTGTTCGTCTCTCTCTCTCTCTCTCTCTCTCTCTCTCTCTGTCTCTCTCTCTCTCTCTCTCTCTCTCTCTGTGTGTGTGTCCGTCTTTTGCTCGCTCGCTCGCTCGCTCTCTGTCTGTCTTTCGCTCTCTCTCTCTCTCTCTCTCTCTCTGTCTCTCTCTCTCTCTCTCTCTCTCAGGCACACATTCGGACTCTCAAAATCCTTGCTCAGAATGAGGTGCCTGGATGGAGTCACCAAAACAGAAGGCCTGAGCTTAAATGGACTCCAGAGGATGGTAGAGGACACGAAGGCCTGGAGGAACATTGTTCATGGGGTTGCGATGTGTCGGACCCGACTTCACAATTAACAACATCAACAAACCAGCTTGGTAAAAACCTCCCACCAGCATGGATTGGAAGCAGGTGAGGTGGGCTGTGGGGGTTTTCTTTCCAGATCAAAAGAATTCGACCCTTCGAGGATTCAGGCTGATTGCAAAACTGAGGAAATGTCATGTGAATGCACGGACTAGATGCACAAATCCTGGCTCAATTGTGCTCCACGGTGTGATCTTGGTTTTTTTCTCTCTCTCCCTTCAGGATAATGGGCCAAAGTCAGAGCTGCCAGAGGCAAGGAGAAGAAATGAGCGATTAATACCAAGGAGCATGTTATGGCCTCACTCACCGAGGCTCAACAGCAATGTCCATTTTAAATTGTATTCCTTTTTTAAAAAAATAATTTTTTTTATTTTTAAAAAACAAACAAACAAAGCAGAACAACACATGCAAAACAGAACACACACAAAAAAAGAGGAAAAAAAACTTTCCACAATTTCATCAAGCATGTCGTTTGGTTACAAGCTTTTGTGCAACAGTTTTTAAAGTTGAGAATAAAATCACTGGTTATCCATTAAACATATAAATATTTCACTGTCATTGAGCATTATGTGTTCGAATTACCATTAATATTCTTCCATTTCTAACAACTCTTATTTTCTTGAATCCATAATTTTCTATTAAGTAACAATAAATCTTTTAGAATTATAATATCACCTATCTCTAAAAAAGAAAAGGAGAACTTAAGAAAAAATAGATTCCCATTAATTCATATTGTACATCGTTACTTTCAATTGACCATAATGTCACCAATCATCCACAACTCCAGAAATATTTTTCCATTGTTAATCCAAGTAGAAGTTAAGTATTTCAATTCATATATGTATCAGTTATTCATTACATCATCATTAGCCCATTTAATATACAAAAATCTTTCCAATATAAAATTATCATTACGTACAATTATACCTAATATTCAAATCATCTCACTCTTATACATTATGTTCATTGTTGTCCTTTCCCCAACCTAATTGGCATTGTCTGAAACAGGTATAAGATGCTAGGTAAAATGTTCATTTTAATTGTTGAGATTCTCCCAGTCATTGATAATTGTAAATTTTCCCATTTCATCAAATCCATTGCAATTTGTTCCTTCAATCTAAAATAGTTGTCCTCTTTGAGAGTACTACATCTAGCTGTTAGTCGATCCCCAAATATTTGACATTATTCGTAACTTGCATTTCCAAAATTTCTGCTAATTCTTCTTTTTGTTTTAATGGAATATTTTTTTGTCAAAATCTTTGTTTTATCTTTATTTATTTTCAAACCTGCTGCTTTTCCATATTCCTCAATTCTTTCTATCAATTTAGGTGCAGATTCAAGAGGCTCCTCGAGAATGAAAACTAAGTCATCTGCAAATGCTTGCAACTTATATTCTTCTTTTTTAAGGTTTGCCAACATTGTTTCAAGATCCATTAGGTGGCAGTATTAAATTGTATCCAATCCCAAGCCCCTTAAAACTCTGCCTTTCAAAAGAGATATTCCAAAGAAAAAAAGAAAACTAAGAGCTAAAGAAATAATAAAAAGGGGGAAAAGAGTAAAAGAATCTTTAAGGTATAATAAAAAAAGAAATAGTTCCAGTCAAATCACTTCCAACAATCAAAAAGTTAGAAGTAAAGAGAAGGCTTCAGCAACGAATCCACATTGAGTCATAACAAAAGTCCTGTCTGGCTTCAGGTAATTAAAAGGGAGGGGGGGAACCCCAGACAGTTTCAATTAACCATGCTCAAGCCCGCAGCTAATTCTCTTGTTATACTCTATTTTTCTTAAGTCTCCAAGTTGTCCTCTTTACCATAAGAAAAAAACTTTATAGTTTTTTAACTATAAAAAGACTTTGCGGGTGTCTCTGGATCCCCCAGGCTTTCCTCTACTTCCTGCCGTCTCTTTGGGACGGCTTGGGTCCAATTAAGACCATCCAGCCGATCGGAATTCAGCGGCTAATCCAGAGTAACCGGAAAGCCGCTGTAACACTACGACGCATAGCTCCCAGCAGATGATACCATGTGAACATGGCCTAGTGGCATGAATCCCGCCCGTCACCTTCCAGAGCCAAATTATGCTTCATGTTGTCCTTCACATTTCTTCCTTCCTTCAGGAAAATGGGCCAAAGTCGGAGCTGCGAGAGGTGAGCGGAAGAAGCGGACGATTTATACCAAAGTGGCCAGATTCACAGAGGCTTTTGAGGGGTGCCCCTAACCTGGCTATGATGCCCATGAGTGCCTGCAATCCTGGAGGCCTGAATCCATGAAAGGGCAGATTGTCCCACCAACCAGGGCAAAGGGATGGCAGGGGATGAGAAGGAGCAGAGGGCTCAGAGAACCATGAATACCTGGTGGAGCATCTGATTATGCCTTTGAGGGGGGGGATTATGCACTTCACATTGAGCTCTTTTTTCTTCCTCCCTTCAGGGAAATGGACCAAAGTGGGAGTTGCCAGGTGCGAGTGGAAGAAGCGGACGATTTATACCAAGGAGAGTATGTGGCCTGACTCACCGAGGCTTTCTAAGTGTACCCCTGGTTTTTATGAGGTAAAGTTCTAGGTTAATGGCTGGAGGCCCCCTGAGTCTGGATCAACACAGACATAGGATTCACTGGCTTGGTTCAGCCTATCCTGCCAACCATTAATTTTGGACAATTTTCCCTTGGTGCCCAGTGAAAATAGGGTTTCATAAAAGAAAACATGGCTTTATCAAGTTCCTAAACCAAGTCAGTGGAATCACAGAGAGGTGCCTCAATTCAAGGCTTACAGCATAGTTTCTGGATCTCATAAAAAGACGATGCTCACTACAGGTCCCATCTTCCCCAGCCAGCACTGCCATTGCAATTAAGGAAAGAAAGGGACCTTCCATAAATAATTGAGGTCCATCTTGAATTATAAAATCCACGTCGTTCTCCTTTCTTTCTCCCTTCAGGAAAATGACCAAAGTCGGAGTTGCGAGAGGCGAGGAAGAAAAGTGGACCATTTAAACCGAGGAGAGCATGTGAATCACTTCACTGAGGCCTTCAAGGTGCACCTGCACCCCAGCAATGAGGCCCACAAGCGCTTAGCATACCATATCAGCATCCCAGAGACCCAAGTACATGTAAGAAGGGATGACAAGTACTGCAAATCCCACCAACAGGGGCAATGGGTTATCTGGGGACAAGAAGGCCAGGAGGGCAGAGACAACCAAGACCAATAACAGGGCTGGTCTTGCTCTCCCTCCTTCTTTTTCAGGTCTAGTTCCAAAACAGAAGATTCACAACTGGAAACAATTTAGCCTCTGGGAAAGATGCTGGGCAGGAGGAGCCTTGGGACCTTTGTCTGGCAATGGGCAGCGAAACATCTTCAAAAGAAAAAACAAGAAAATCCAGTTGTCTCCTGAAAAAGCACCTTTGGGGTAACCACAACCTGAATGACTGAGAATCTCTACAGACAAATAGAAAGGAAGTTTGAACACAACAAAAGTAAAATGACAGAACAATAAAATAAACAAGGAAAAGTGAAAGAACGGAAAATATATCGATATGACTATTATATGAAGGGTCTACTAGATGTTGTCACAGGTGACTTATGCTAGTTGAAAACTGAGGTCCAGTATCAATGGGAACTCATAATTCTTAGCAAAATGTGTTGCAAAGGACGCCTGATGTAAGAGTATATGTGGAACATCTCCTCCAATATGCTGATATGTTTAAGAACATGCCTATCATCTCCTCCACCCAATGATTAACCTTCTAGGCCAGGAATCTTGGGTGGGTTGAATTCTCCATCTTTGGGAATTCCCTATCACTGCGTTAAATTGTTTGCTAGCTGAACTGAAAGAGTTATATACAAATCCATATCTAGAATGATTATCTACAATTGTTACCACCAAATGATGGTGGGAAAGGACCCACTGTGTCAGTGTGTACCAAATGAAAAATGCGTGTTGACAGGCATGTAGCGTTTTTGGGAATTGCAGCTGCTTTGGATTTAGCTTTCCTGCAAACTGCACAATCCAAAAACACCTTACACCCCTTTAGATCCAAATCTTTTGCGAACTCCGGCATCTTTCTAAGAACACGAAAACTGGCATGCCCCAATCTTCTATACCACTTGTGGATACACCTGGAATGCAAAGGTTTACCAGTTAGTGAATTCTCAACATTAACAGTTTCATGAGGAACCTCAGGCTTGCTCTGAGCAACCTGCTTCTGTTTTCTCTGTTTGTTGGCTTTAGGAGCCTTTGGCATAGCAACGGGTTCTCTCTCTGAACCAACTCTCTCTGGGCCCGTGCTGTCCCTTTTTGGAGTTTTCATACTTGCCTGTGCTTGCTTTTTAGGCTTTGGCTTTAAGTAATAAACACCACCAATCAGCATGGTTTCAGAAACAATATCTCCATCTTTAACTATGTAACTTGCTTTTTTGAGGTGGTGAACCTGGAACTTTAAATCTCCAGACAAATGACTTTGACTAAGCAAATTACTGGTTGCTGAAGGTATGCAGTAAACATCAGGAATGTATGTATCGAGCTCTTCAATGTAAACAGTTCCTTTTCCCATGACCTTGCAAGTGTGGTTGGAAAAGGTGTACAGTTCTCGATATTCGGGCTCTGGTTCGCCCATCTCTGTGAAAAGTTCCTTTCTGTGGGTAATGTGTACAGCTGCTCCACTATCTAAAGTCCACAAAAGACGTCTGTCATACTTTGGATCAGGTTGTGGAACATTGATTATGGCCAATGTTGCAAGTGGAGCTTGTGGATCACGCCTTGGACCACGACGACCTTGTCTTCCACCTCTACCTCTGCCTCTGGAGTCTGTTCCTCTGGGCTGGTATGTGACTGGAGCTGGAACTCGTTGGGGACAATCCCGGGTGTCATTTCCCACACGATTGCAGGTGTAGCATCTTGGCATCCTTGGAGCATAACCTCTTCCTCGGAAGGGACGTCTAGCTGGAGCTTTTGACGCTGGGGGTCGTTGCAGATGTGGCGTAGCTAATTTGATAGCTTCCTCCTCAACTAAAAGTCTGCAAATGTGGTTAACTGTGCGTTGGGCAATAGGCAGGTAGTTAATCTTTGCAATGGCATCTTTCCATTTATAATTCAATGAGTTGATGATGATGCTAATCATTTGGATATCATCGATTACATGGCCACTTTCTCTGTATATCCTATGAGAGAGAAATCTGAGACCTTTCAGATCTTTAAAGACTTTGCAGCTTTTGTTTCTACACAATACCAAGTTCGCATCGCCAGAATCCAGAGTGACCGTGGTACAGAATTCATGTCTCAGCGTTTCCAGGACTGAATGCATAAGAATGGAATTCTTCATCAGATATCCGCTCCATATACACCGGCTCATAACGGAGTCGTAGAAAGAAGACAAGGAGTTCTACAAACCATGATGCGTTGTCTCCTAGAAGATGCCAATATCGGTAGCATATACTGGGGTGAAGCAATCAAATATGCAAATTACATTGTCAACCGTACTTGGAGCAGTGTAATAAATCAAATTCCTTTCTATATGCTGTATGGCTACAAGCCTGATCTCAAGAACCTCCACATTTTTGGTTCATACGCTATGGTGAACACTCCCTTAGCTCAAAGAAGAAAGAGAGGTCCAGTAGCAAAGAGACTGAGATTTATGGGTATTGATGATAACTCAAAATGGTGCAAATTTATTGATCCTAAACATGTGATTGTCATTTCACAATCTGCTAATTTTGAGGAAGACATTGACTGGTCCAGGATTCATTCCAATGATCCTGGAGTTTATTTTCCTAGAGATGATGTTCCAGATGCCACACAGCCTGATGACAATTTACAGGCAGATATTCCTTCTACCAGTTCTTCACAACCTGATGTTCCGTCTTCGCAAGCCGCGGATGCTGATGCTAGCAACGAACTGAGGACGAGGATGAAGAAGAAGAAGAAGACTGGACTGTTGTTCCGAGACGTTCCAAGAGGGCCACAAAAGGAATCCCTCCACAACGATATTCATGGCAACTGACAAAAACACCATTACCTTTGATTTGCAACGTTACTCTTCCTCCTGAGACATTCACACAAATCAAACAGCTTCTTGATTCAAAGCAAGACAAATGGTATGATGCAATGCAGGATGAAATGGACAGTTTAAAGAAACTTAATGTATTCACACCTGCAAAACCTCCAGCAAACAAGAAAGTCATTGGCACTCGATGGGTCTACAGAATCAAGAAGAAACCAAATGGTGAGTCTTTATACAAAGCCAGACTTGTAGCTCAGGGTTTCGCTCAACGTTATCCTGAGGACTACACAAACACTTACTCACCAACAGTCAGAACTGAAAGCGTAAAAATTGCTTTAACCACTGCAACTATTCTTGGTTTAGAAGTTTTCCAATTTGATGTGGACACAGCTTATCTACATGCAGACCTAGATGAAGAGATCTACGTGAGAAGCCCTCCAGGATTCCGAAAGCAAGAAGGGGATACCTGGTTCCTGAACAAAAGTCTTTATGGTCTGAAACAGTCAGGTTTAATGTGGTACTTATGCCTTACTGACAAACTAAATTCAAAGGGTTTTATTAAGTCCGAAACTGATGAATGCGTGTTCACAAAAAGATCTAACAATGCATATGAGATAATTCTTGTTTATGTTGATGATATTGTTTACAATGGTCCAAATAAGAAAATGAGTGAAATTTTTGCCAAAAGTTTGCAGAGATACTTCACACTGAAATCTTTAGGTCACCTGGCATAATTTCAACGCCTATCTCCTGGCATTTATATTTTTACTGGTTTTTAAGGGGATTATTCTGTAGACTTAATTTTATTGGGTATTGGGATTTTAATGTCTGTATATTTTAATTATTTATTAGCAATACAGTCCTGCACATCTTTTATCCTCCTCTTATCCATCTATTTTATATTTGTATATATATATTGTCCATTTCGTAATTTTAATTGTTTTAATTTTGTTCTTTGACATGGACTGTACACCGCCCTGAGTCCCTTTCGGGAGAGGGGGCGGTCTATAAGCGCTAATAAATTCAAATTCAATTAGCTCTTATTTAGGTGTTCAGATTGAAAAAACACAAAAGGGGTTTAGTCTTTCACAAGAGGAGAAAATTGATCACATTTTGCATCATTGCAACATGAAAGATGCTAACACAACAAAGACATCCATGCAAACAGAGTTTCACATGAACCAAGTCCTGAGTTCGAGGACCAAACACTTTATCGTTCAGTCATTGGTTCACTATTATACATTAGTAGTTGAACCAGACCCGACATTGCACTTAGTGTTAATCTTTTATCACGACACGTAGGTAAGGCAACACAATTTCATTGGACATGCATTAAGAAGTTATTGAAATACCTGAAACACACTAAACACATGAAGTTACTGCTAGAACCAACACACACTGATCATCCAAAGTTATGTTGTTATGCATATTCTGATTGGGCAAGTGATAAGAAATCACGAAAAAGCACTTCTGGTTACATGATGTTCCTGAATGGATGTCCTATTTACTGGCAAGTGAGAAAACAGAGTTTTGTTTCATGTTCATCTACTGAAGCTGAATATGCTTGTGTTTCAGATCCTTGTAATTCTCTAGCATGGTTTGATGCTTTGATCACAGATATCTGGACACGTCCAATTTGACCAATCACCGTGATATAAGATAATGTATTGGTGGTTTATATTTCTGAGTCACATTTTACAAGTTCTAGGTCCAGACACATTGACATTCGTTATCAAAACACAAAGCAATTAGTTAAGCAAGGTTTTGTTAAATTGCAATATGTTTCTACACATGATCAGATTGCTGACATGCTTAACAAACCACTTGCAGCAGTTCAACATGAATATCTGGGAAAGAAGATGTGCCTTAATTGATGATTTGATGACATCAGCCCAACTAACAAAAGAAGGGGTGTCACTGCGTTAAATTGTTTGCTAGCCGAACTGAAAGAGTTATTGCACAGGTCATAAGTTTTTATCAGCAAAGATTTATTGCGCATGCTTAACACGTTTATAATACATCACACATTCCAGAGACTTCCTTCCTTTTGATCTTTTGTTCATCTTCAAGAAGGCGGACAACATTTGCTCTTGCCAAAATGTAACAGTTAGATAGATTTGTTTTATTTCTATTTTCTTATTTTTGTATTAAAGTTTGTTTTTAATTAGAACATGTTTTCGGGTTTTATTTAAATTTTCGCTTCTTGAGGATATGCTGTTTGGAAAAGCCGTCGACTCCTAGACCTCATTAGTTCAGGGTGAAATTTCCCCTGACATTCCCAGCCAACAAAGCTGAAGTAGATGAGAGAGAGTGAGATACACCTCTAAGGACAGATTCTCTATGAAAAAGATGGGACGTTTCCCTTGCTTATATGATGCCCCGCTAGAAAGAGGGTGAGTGGTTCACAATAATTAGCAAATGGACAAGTTGAAAAGTATAATGAGGTAATAATGAAGGGGAGGGGAGGCTAAAAAGAAGGAGAGGATGAAGGTCACGCGTGTTAGACAATGGATAGATTTTAAGCCAGAATTATTTTTATTAGGCATTATATCAGATGACTATGGTAAAGGGACAATGAACCTAATATGACACATCTTGACTGTAGCCAGAGTGGTGTATGCACAGCAGCAGGGCCAGCCAAGAATGAGATTTGGGGGTTCTCTGAACTGCACAGAATCTCAGCTAGAGTTTTTTCCCGAAGCCCTGCAAACCCTCAGCAGCTAATCCGTATATGTGGCATAAGAGGAAATACTCATTTAGACAGGAATATTTGTGCTAAACGTTTTGCAGATTATTAATTTGCTATCATCAGCATCTTGGTTTTTTTAAAAAAAAACCAAAGGACTTAAAACTATGTATGTATGTATGTATGTATGTATGTATGTATGTATGTATGTATGTATGTATGTACGTACGTACGTACGTACGTATGTATATGTTTAACGAGGGCAAAACATGTGTTTGCAGATGCAGACCTGGTGAAAAGCAATTAAGCACTCAAGACATGGATTTATACTGATGGTGAGATGGAAACAATGTTCAACCATCTTGTCTCCAGGAGAACTTCATAGAGTCCATGAAGTCATTGGTTCAGCTTGACTTTGAAGAGACTTTTTAAGGGAATGGAGGCTCTGAATCACCCTGTGCTTGACCCCCATCCTGCTTCTAGGAACTCCCATAATTGTTTCAAAAAATAATAATAAACGAATAAACTCTAGAATCGTATCCCAGCCAAAGGGAACCAACGCAATCCCACCCATTGAGTTAGTCCATGAAAAGTTGGATGGAAACAAATGTGGGAACAGGAAATGTGAGCCCATGTTGCTCTGAAATACAGTCAGAATCATAGAATCCGAAGGATTGGAATCGAATCATAGAATTCCAAGGGACCTTGGAGGTCTTCTAGTCAAACCCACTGAAAGAAGATACGGAGAAGTGTTGTGCTTGGAAAAGCTCTCCTTGTTCACTTTCAGGACTCTCTGCTTTTAATTCATTGTTTGGTTCCCTTCTCATGAAAAATATAATATAGGAAGTTCTCGACTCACAACCGTCCATTCAAAGTGACAATGAGAGTGGAAAAAGTGACTCATGACCGTTTTTGACATGTGTGGTCACATGATCAAAATTCAGACCCTTGGCAACTGACTCATATTTATGACGGCTGCAGTGTCCCGGGGTCACGTGATCCCCTTTTACGACCTTCTGACAAGTAAAGTCAATGGGGGAAGCTCGATTCACTTAACGACCATGCGACTAGTTTAACCACTAGCTGGACAGCTGCAGCGATTCACTTAACAATCTTGGCGAGAAAGATCATAAGATGGGGCAAAAATTCACTTAACCACCTTCTCGCTTAGCAACATCAATTTTGGGCTCCATTGTGGTCATAAGTCAAGGACTACCTGTAGCCGCCTCAAGGGTGTATGCATTTCTAAGTGAAAAGGGGTGTTGTGTTGTTTTTTTAATGAACAGCTCTTAACAGAGAAGGATGGGGAGAACTTGCTGGAGTTGGAGATCTTTCCCCTTCCTGTTATTATTGAGTCGGTCAGCTGCACCTCTATAACTGTCTGGTTTGGCTCTGCAACCCAACAAGGCAGATACAGACTTCAGAGGAGAATTAGAATTGCAGAAAAAACAATGGCTACCAACCTGCCTTCCATTGAGGACATGCACGAGTCAAAAAGAGGGCCATGAAAATATTTGCAGACCCCTCACATCCTGGACATCAATTGTTTCACCTCCTACCCTCAAAATGATGCTCTAGGGCACTGCACACCAGGACAACTAGACACAAGGACAGTTTCCCCCCAGATGCCATCACTCTGCTAAACAACTAATTCCCACAACATTGTCAAATGATTTACTAAGACTGTATTACTATTCCTCTTCTCTTCCTTCCTAATAGCTATCTCTTCCCACTTATGACTATAATCATGCTGCTTGTATCTTTAAAATTTATATTGTTTTATTTGTTTCCTAGTATAATTTGATTGCTTATTAGTAACCTATGACTATCACTAAGTGTTGTGTCTTATGATGAATGTATTCTATTTTATTTTTCTTTATGTAGGCTGAGAGCCTAGGCACCAGAGACAAATTCCTTGTGTTTTCCAATCACACTTGGCCAATAAAGAATTCTATTCTTAAAAAAAGTGATTTCTTTCCAAGGAATCTGTTGTCACACAGCCAGTGGTGGGTTCCTGCCGGCATTACTATTGATTCGGGCGCCCGATAAAGTTTCCCCCTTCAGAATTGCTCAGAGAGGCCCTTTGAAAAGCTGATAACAAGTCAGGTGACTAGTGAAGTCTGGGAGATATGCAGAACAATCAAATTAAAAAGTGTGAAAATGATCCTTCTTCCCCTTCACCCTGAAGAGCCACTTCAGTTCGGGCGGAAAAAAAATGTAATAACTATTGTCTCCGTTGATTCCTTATACAAAATCTTATCAGTGAAGTGACTCATCTGTGGTGGTTAATCTGGGAAGGGTTGTGTACTTTCGTGTCTCTCTCCCTCTGCACGTGGGTGTGTGTGTGTGTGCCTCTGTCTCTGTGTGTCTGTGTGTAAGAAGACCCTGAGGGGGGATGACTTTTTTTAAAAAAAGTTTTATTAAGTAAACATTAAAAAGATTGGACATAGTGCAACGTTTCTGGCATAATCATTTCCATGGAGTTTTTGATCTTACAGCAATAACATTTTGTATCCATTACAAAGGTATGTATGGTCAGTCAAATTCCTACACATTAATCCCTTACATGATATAGTTACTATCAGTCCATATATATCCAATTTCTGCCTTTCGCTCCATATTAATACCATGTTTTCCCATTCTTAAGTGATCCATGTTTCTCTCTCCCGACCTTTTCCCCTCCTTTCTAACCATCGGTACCATTTGTCCCAGATTTCGTGGTATTCTGTCTCACCCTTGTCTTTGAGCTCTAGAGTCAGCCTAAGACTGGTGGAAACTTATAATTCGATGCCGAACCTTGGAACTAGGAAGGATTAAAGTAGCGTCTAAGAATGCAATTTGGATTAAAGAGGTGAATAAGAATTCAAAAACGAAGAAGCTGAAAGGAGAGAACTTGTAATAAGAGCAAAAAGCAAGGAAGGTCTAGAATTAGTTAACACCAGGTGAATTGCATGGATTTTTATTGAAACCTCTCTTGCTCTAAGAAGTGTGTGTATGTGTGTCTAAGAAGACTGGGGGGGGGATGACGATTTTTTTTAAAGCAGTTTAATCGCATTTTGCAAAAGGAAAAAAATGAAAATTGGTTAATATCTAGCATTGATAATGAAAGATCCAGCAAAAGGGATACCACCAATCAACTACAGGATCAATTACCTGCTTACCAACTACTTTAAGAAAAAAAATATTATAAGTTTATTATAATAAAAAATACAAATAAAAACAAAGAGAATAAGAGAATTTCTTTTTTAAAAAATTCTTTCGGATTATAATTTAATATGGATTTCAATCCCTTGTTCCACTATTATATTATAACCAATTTCTTTGGCCCATCGAATAGTAGAGTCATTAAGATATTCATTTTCCATTAAACTATATAAAACCTTAGCAATACAGGTAGTCCTCAACCTACGACCACAACTGAGCCCAACATTTCTGTTGCTAAGTGAAATATTTGTTCAGTGAATTCTGCCCTGTTTTATGACCTTCCTTGCCACAGCTGTTAAGTGAATCACTGCAGTTATTAAATGAGTAAACTGCTTGCTAAGTGAAATTCGTTTCCCCATTGACTCAGCTCATCAGAAAAGGGCCTCACAGGACCCCGGAACTTGTGACCGTTATAAATAGGAGTCAGTTGCCAAACATCTGAATTTTGATCACACGAACATGGGGATGCTGCAAATGAAGTATGAACAAAGGTCGCAAGCAGTGGTGCAATTCAGTCAGTTCTATCCTGTTCGGGCGAACTGGTAGCGATGGCAGCAGGAGCCTCCGCCCCCCCTTCCTGGATGTCATGGCATCCAATTTTTGACGCTCTGCACATGCAGAACCCACATTTGTAAACCGGTAGCGAAGGTAAGTTGATTTCACCCCTGGTCGCATGTCACTTTTTTCAATGCTGTTATAACTTGGAACGGTCACTAAATGAACTGTTGCAAGTCAAGGACTGCCTGTAGCCTGTTCGTTGCTGGCACACAAGGTAACTTCAAATTCACTTTTTTGCTGATTCAAAACGGTAAGTTTTCTTATCCATGCTAAAGCTTTCTTTTAGTTGTAAATATGTTTGTGTGTGAGAGAGGCATATGTCTGACTCCAGTTTGCCTTTCATCTTGAGATAAGGTTCACCTTGAAAAACAAGATATAATTTCACCCCAGGTCCACCAATTTGACCTCACCGTCACATTTCTTTTTTTAAACTTCCTGCTGTTTTGATTAGACCTCCTCTGTTCAGTAATTCTAATTAGCTCTGGATTAATCGGTGGAACAAAAAAGAAATTCTCCTGACTGTGATACACACACATATCAAGTATCTACGACCCTAAACGTAATATTCTCTCACGTTGTCCATTCTGAATGTAATACAAAAAGAAATAACTCTACTGCGGTCAATAACCATCGGACAGAAAGAAGAAAAGAAAATAGTTTTCAAATATCCAGAACATCCAAAATAAATAATACATAGAAAAATATGCTAAAAAGTTTTGTTCTTATTAGTTAAAACTAACTTAAAATATAGAGGCATGACAAATCTGAGGAAAGTACAGTTCAGAAGCTGATGCCTTTTGAATGTTTTTGGAGTTTTTCTTTTTAGTTTCTGGTTGATTTTTACTTTATGTTCAGCTGCATATTTTAAAATGATGTACAAGTGGCTAGAGAATAGAAGTCAAAAAGAGAAATAAAATTATTGATTTAAGAATTAAGTCTATTATTGACTATAACAGACTTATTGACTATAAATATGAAGAAAAATGTATGTATTTAACTTCCGTGTATATGTACTATAAACATTCTATCACAATACAATTACTACATTAGTATTAGAATTCTTAAAATTTACGATAAGGCAACAATTGAAGAGTAAACTACAAAAGCAGAATATATATGTTGATACGGGAAGCTGTAAAATTATATCATGTTGTCATGTTTTCTTGTGTTTTTCATCAGTTTGTACTTGTTTCTGTATTTTTTCTTTTTTACCTTTCTATTTGTGGTTTTTTAAAGTTGAAAATGTTTAATAAAAACTTTGTTACACAAAACCAAAATTACATCTCATTGCTTTGCAAAATGACCCTGAAAAATAACGTTCAATGGAGTTTTATACCAAGGTTAGATTGAGCTTCTGTTATTCTATCTGCCCTCGGCTTATGGGATTGAGTTGAGTGCAGCTTTACCTGGAAGTCAGGTCAGATTTACTTCTGAGTAGGCACACAAAGGTTTGCATGGAAAAGAGAGAGAGTTACTTCCAGCTTGATGCAGAAACTCTAAATAGGTTTGAGATTACGGGAGAAATTTTAATTAACCGCCTTTGCTCTTTGCAAATGTTACCCCACCCCTTTCCTTGTAAAAGAAAAGTACTTTTTGGCATTCAAAAGAACAAAATATAAGGAATATAAGTTGCTATGGCCCCATCCTGGGGTGGTATGCAAAAAATTAGAATAAAATAACTGCACAAGAAAAACTCTAAAATGCAGCATTCTAAAAGACGCATGATGTTCGTCCATCGTGTTTGACAAGGACTTTGACAAATAGCAGCTTGTGGGCTGTCCACAGTGTGTCCGCAGCAGTGGTGGGTTCTGGATCCCAGTGCAACCAGTATGGTGCAATGGGGCCAGTCTTCCTCCACATGCACAGGCAGAAGCGAAAAACAAGATGGGGGTGTCTATGGTGCCACCGGGAGAACCGGTTCGGCGGGGGGTGGCAGGCCTGGGTCACTGATGGTTCCAGCGACCCAGACCGCCAAACCAGAACTCCCGGTTCTGCTGAACCCGTCCGAAATGGTAGGAACCCACCACTGTATCACTTCCTTTGTCCCCCGTGCAATCGCTTTCCTTGAGACAGCTCTCCATAGAGGAGCTGTTTAAGGATGTGGTGGCCTGGCATCCTTGAACATGGCCTGCCCAGCATCTCTGGGCTTTCATCATCAGGGTGTGAACGGATGGCAGGCCTGCTCTGGAGAGGATTTCTGTGTCTAAAAGATGAAAAATGCTATTAAAGTCGGTTTCAAAGTCCTTGGAAAGCCACAGACACCTAAATCCCATTTTAAGTGGAACCAAAAGGGATCCACTTTGTCCCTCAGGCCGTGAATGATGAAGCAGGATTTAAAAAGTGGTTTTCTCTGCTCTTTTCAATATTTTTTGTTTTTTTTTAAAAAACTTCTCCATTTGGCACGCCAAAACTGCATGGCTGTCGACTCACTGGAGGATATTTTAGGAGGACAATATCCCCAAATTTGCCATTTGCTGACAAAATGCTTCCTTAACAAATGAATGTATATGATTTCAGTTCTAGCAACTGAATGTTTCCATTCAGCCAAAGGGAAATGAACAGGCGCTCATGGGCAGCAACCTTTAACTTCTTCTTTCTTTATTTTTTGTAACAAGCAGGAAAGAAATCAGGCTCCTTCCCTCTAGGCGGAAATTCATCAGGGGAAGTTGTTCCTGGCTGCCTTAGTATGCCAGGAAGAATAGAAGTACTTTTTATTAAGCATATAAGTACTTTTATTTCCACATGGAGTCAGCTTGTGAACTTTGTGCTTGAAATGGAAAAGAATGAAACTTTGGTTTTGGGTTTCACCAATTGGATTGATGGATCTTTTACAGAAATAACTTGTTTACATTATTATGAAAGAACAAAACATTGTGATTTAGAATAGAATAGAAGAGAAATGGAATAGAATGTATTATGGAATGGAATGGAATAGAATAAATAGAATACAATAGAATACAATAGAATAGAATGTATTATGGAATAGAATAGAATAGAATAATAGAATAGAATAGAATAACAGAGTTGGAAGGGGCCTTAGAGGTCTTCTAGTCCAATCCCTTGCTCAAGCAGGAAACCTACACCACTTCAGACAAATGGTTATCCAACATCTTCTTAAAAACTTCCAGTGTTGGAGCATTCACAGTTTCTGATGTCAATGCCTTATTTTACTGCAACAGAGACGGAAGCCAGTTGTTTCTGTTTCTTTTTCTCTTATCCTCCCTCACTTTTTTTCCTCCTCTTCCTCCCCACCGTTTTCCTATTTACTTTTGCATTTTGTATCTTTTTTTCTCTTATACCCCAATAAAATGTTAAATCAAAAGTATGCCAGGAAAAACCCTTTGCTTTGCTTTGATGCACTTCAGAACAGGAAAAGAATTCTTGCCCTATATTCGCAATGGCCAACCTATGGCGAACCTATGGCACAGGTGGCATGCAGAGCCCTCTCTGCAGGCACATGAACCATCACCCCAGCTCAGCTCTGCCACACATGCACACGCGCCTCCCACCGGCCAGCTGGTTTCCAGGTCTCTGCCACGCATGTATGGGGGGCAGGGCGCATGCACGGGGATCACATGCACAGGGCATGGTAGGCGGGGGAGTTGCGCACACTTTACATTATGGGTGTGTATGCACACTTTTGGCACTCAGTGTCAAAAAGGTTAGCCATCACTGTGCTACATAACGGCTACACATCACATGTGGTGGGTGGCTGCCGGTTCAGCCTGGATCGGCTGAATCGGTAGTAGCGGTGGCAGGAAGTTCCGCCCACTTACCCAAAACATCTGTGCACGTGCAGAAGCATCGCACATGCAGGAGCAAGCCCAAACCGGTAGTAAAGAAATTGGCAACCCACCTGTATACATCACATAGCTACTGTGTTAGGAAGCCTTGTAACCAAGCTGAAGATCAAGGCTAGCGGTATGTAAACCCAGAGTAACTGGCTTAATTATTCTCAAACAGGAAAAAGGGATGGATCTGAAGAGGATCTGGGTGGAAGATCACTAGGAGACTTCAGGCAAGACTAAGAAGTTTAAAGTAGCCAGAAGGAAAGCTAGGGCAAACTTTTTCCACAGTTAAGAAAATAGCATTGAGCTATCAATAGCTTTTTGGGCTTTGGAGCTTGCTCTGAGGCTCAAAAGACTGAAAACAGCTCCATCTCTCTAACTTCCATTTGCCCCAGAGAGTTGATGATATGCTAGCTTCATTCCCACAACAAGCTCAACCCTAAATCTGGGTTCCAAAAGGCAATTCCTGTTATTGTAGAAATATGCAGACTGGTGGAAATTCAACTACAGTGGGACGTCAGGGGTGGCTGGAGGATGAGTTGGTCATGAAAGTCAAGCCAACCCTTTCCACCTCCGTCCCTGTTCATAAAAACAGGAGCCTTCCTTCTAGAACATTTCAGATAGAACGTCAGCCTTCGTGGGTTCCATCCCTTGACCTGGAGAAGTCCACCACTTCACTTCATAGATGAAGGAATAAAAGGGGAACTTATGAAATTTATGGATGATACTAAGCTGGCAGGAATAGCCAACACCCTAGAAGATAGGTTCAAGATCCAGATGGATCTTGACAGACTTGAACACTGGGCCCTATCTAACAAAATGAAATTCAATGTAGAGAAAAGTAAAATCTTACACTTAGGCAAGAAAAAGCATACACATACAGACTGGGTGAAATCAGGCTTAATAGCAGTAACTGTGAGAGGGATCTTGGAGTCTTAGTGGACAACAAAATAAATATGAACCAACAGTGTGCGGGCAGCAGACAAAAAAGCCAATGCAATCCTAAATTGCATCAACACAGGGATTCAATCAAGGGAGGTACTAATACCACTCTATAAAGCCTTAATAAGACCACACCAAGAACAGTGCATCCAGTTTTGGTCACCACACTATAAAGAAGACATTGAGACTCTGGAAGGAGTGCAGAGAAGAGCAACCAGGATGATTAGGAAATTGGAGGCTAAAACATATGAAGAACGGTGCAGGAACTGGGCACATGAAGGCCAGACAAGGAATAATGGATGGAAACTGACCAAGGAGAGATTCAACCAGTGGTGGGTTCCTACCGGTTCGCACCGGATCGCGCGAACCGGTTGGCGACTGAACCCGGAAGTAACCGGACCCGGAAGTAACTTCTGGGAACCGGCACCGGTCCTGTCGCTCAATCGCCCTTGCCATCCCAATGCAGCTCGCTCGCTCCCCCGCCCATCTGCACTAAACTAGCTAGCCCAGGCAGCCGCTCACTGATTGGCTGGAGTCCATCCAATCAGTGAGCGGGCTGGAGGCGACCCGTTTAAAAGTGGGTCCTCCATTTCAAAACTCCCTTCTCTTCGCCTTCCAGGAGCTTGCTGCTTCCCTCAGGTAAGCAACTAAGCGCGAGGGGGGGCGGCGGGACGCTAGCTTTGGCGAGGAAAGGCCTCGCTGAAGCGGCGGGCTGGCGTGGGCCATGCGGGCGGCGGGCAGCTAGCTTCGCCCAGGAGAGGCCCCGTGGCCTTTCTGGGATGAAGCATCGGCGTCGCGTGGGAAGCGCGGCCGCCGGGAAGCTAGCTTCGCCCAGGAGAGGCCCCTGGGCCTTTTCGGGATGAAGCGCCGGCGTCGCGTGGGAAGCGCGGCCGCCGGGAAGCTAGCTTCGCCCCGGAGAGGCCCCTGGGCCTTTTCGGGACGAAGCGCCGGCGTCGCGTGGGAAGCGCGGCCGCCGGGAAGCTAGCTTAGCCCCGGAGAGGCCCCTGGGCCTTTCCGGGACGAAGCGCCGGCGTCGCGTGGGAAGCGCGGCCGCCGGAAAGCTAGCTTTGCCCCGGAGACGCCCCTGGGCCTTTCCGGGACGAAGCGCCGGCGTCGCGTGGGAAGCGCGGCCGCCGGGAAGCTAGCTTAGCCCCGGAGACGCCCCGTGGCCTTTCCGGGACGAAGCGCCGGCGTCGCGTGGGAAGCGCGGCCGCCAGGAAGCTAGCTGAGCCCCGGAGAGGCCCCTGGGCCTTTCCGGGACGAAGCGCCGGCGTCGCGTGGGACGCGCGGCCGCCGGGAAGCTAGCTTAGCCCCGGAGAGGCCCCTGGGCCTTTCCGGGACGAAGCGCCGGCGTCGCGTGGGACGCGCAGCCGCCGGGAAGCTAGCTTAGCCCCGGAGAGGCCCCTGGGCCTTTCCGGGATGAAGCACCAGGCTGGCGTGGGTGGCAAGCTTCCGCGAGGCTAGGCCAAAAGCCCCCCACCCTACCCTCTCCAGCCTCGCCTGGCTGGCTAAGCCTTAAGCAGTCTTAAACAGTCTTACCTGTCCTCCTGCCTCTCTGCCTGTCTGCTGCCTGTTGCATCGGAGAGCTGCTGATTCTGCCTGCTGGTAAGTAACCTGGTTTTTTTTCTTTTATTTTTTTAATGTATTTTAAAATAATGTTTTATTTATTGTGCATAGAATTTTTTAAAATATTTTTACTTAAAAGTATTGATTGTAGAATATTTTAAAATGGTTTACTTCAATTTATTGTGTATGGATTCTTTTTTAAAATTGTCTCAGACTATTTTAAAAAAGATTCTATCCAAAATAAATTAAAATAAACCATTTTAAAATATTCTATACTCAATACTTTAAAATGTATTGTGTATAGAATTGTTTTAAATTGTTTTATTGTAATTTATTGTGTATTGAATGTTTTCAATGGTTTCATTTTAAATTATTGTGTGTGGAGTAGTTTGAAATGGTACAGTATAAATTATTGCTGGTGGAATAATGGTTACAGTTGGTACAATACCTTAAAATAGTTATAGTATAAATTATTGCTGGTGGAATACTTAACAATGGTTTTTAAGGATTTTTTTTTTATTTATAGAATATCTTTTTTAAATTATTGTTTGAGAATTTTTATGTTTTAATTGTTTATAAAATATATTTACTACAAGAAATGTTATTCCTTTTTGCAAATGTTTTCTTTGTGGTGCAATATGTTGCTTAAAAGTGTTCAGACCAGGTTTATATATCTCAAAGTGGGTGCTTTTCTATGGGCAGGCCAGGTTGGTGCAAGGCAGCTTTGCCACATTTAATGTGTTTCACCCTGGTTGTTTAGGTAATTGTGAGGTGGTTGCTGGTTCTGTGAGCTTCCTGGCACTGTCCTTTATAGTTTCCCACAATGCCTTGATGGTTTTTATTCCAGTGGCTTTGTCTTTCCTGTCCTTAGGGTTAGGGGGGGAAAAAACACTGGTTTCATTTGCAGTCTTTTGGGGGGGGGGGACAAAAAGGAGAAAGAGGGAGGAGGTGGGGGAAAGTGGGATCCTTGCTGCTTTCTGAGCTTGGTGGTTTTTTTTACAGACATTTCACTACCAAACTAGGTAACATCATCAGTGCTAGATGGGGTTGTGGGGAAAGGAGGAGGAGGAGAAGTCGAAGGACAAAAAGGAAAAAGATGAGGGAGAGGACTTTGGGGTCCTTTAGTGTTCTCTGAACCTGGTGGTTTTTAATTATTTTTAGGGAATTTTTATTTATTTATTGTTTATAGAATGTTTATTACAAGAAATGTTATTCCTTTTTGCAAATGTTTTATTTGTGATGCAATATGTTGCTTTTAAGTGTACAGGTTGGTGTATGGTATGTGTCTCAAGGTGGCTTCTTTTCTATGGGCAGGCCAGGTTGGTGCGAGGCAGCTTTGCCAGATTTTGTGTGTTTCTATGTGATACCTGGTTGTTTAGGTAATTGTGAGGTGGTTGCTGGTTCTGTGAGCTTCCTGGCACTGTCCTTTATAATTTCCCACAATGCCTTGATGGTTTTTATTCCTGTGGCTTTGTCTTTCCTGTTCTTAGGGTTAGGGAAAAAAACTGGTTTCATCTGCAGTCTTTTGGGGGGAAATTGTTTGTGTGTGTGTGTGTGTTTTCCTGGCACTGTCATAGTTTGTGTTTGTGGGTATGTAATGTCCTGCAGTTATCTACACATTAATAATGATCAAGTACTAATAATATTTCCTTATACATTTTAATGACCTTTCCTTTCATAATTGGTGTTTTCTTTCATACTTTTAGATTTCTAATTGCTGTTTCTGTTAGTTAGCAATTGATAAAACAAATTCCACATGAAAAAGTATTCAAAGCCTTCTTGGTTTTAATTGTCAATTTATTCATTCTTGCACATTCTAATATTTATTCATTTTCATATCTTTGATTTTTCCACTGTTGTGCAAACACAATTCCAACAGTTGTTAACATGTGTAAAATTAAATATGTATTTATTTCCTTTGAAATGCACGTAGTAAGTAGTAAGCTACTTACCTTCTGTAAGTATCTCTTTTATTGTTTTGTGTACTTATTTTAATCTTATTTAAGTAGTAAGTGCACAAAATAATAAATTTCCTTTTTGATATCTTCTTTTTGTAGATCATTCATTGGGGCAAAAAATTCAGTGACATTGTCTTGGCCACTCCCATCCGGTCACATGACTGCCAAGCCACTCCCACCCGGTCACATGGCCGGCAAGCTACTCCCACCCGGTCACATGGCTGGCAAGCCACTCCCACAAAGGAGGCCACACCCACAGAGTAGGTTCCAAAAAAATTTGAAACCCACCACTGGATTCAACGTAGAAATAAGGAGAAATTTTCTGACAGTGAGAACAATCAACCCATGTGTTAGATTCGGGCAACGAAAGACAGACTCTGGACACGAAGTGACTTAACAGCTCTTTATTAGTAATAGTAGTGATCCAGCCTGGTGTGTGGTCTGAGGGTTCCCCTTTTATAGGGATCGGGTACGCCTCTCGACCAATCAGAATGATCCCTAGTTCCCCCCCTAGCGGCGGACCTGAGTGGAGACTTACAGCGATATATGCTAATATCTAACACCCCTCTTCTTAGACGGAGTGTTCCTGTTAGTGATAAAGTCCTTTAAGTACGTCGGTTTCTGTCTTACGCGACTGGATCGTCTGAGTTCAGGTTGCGCGGGACTGGGTGTGAGATCGGTTTGTTTGTATAGTTCCATTCCGCAGTTGAGGGGTGGAAGGCTTTCCACGCTCGGATGCTGTTCCGCTCCGTCGTTGATCTCTGGTTCCACTCCGGGCTCCAGGGTGTTGTGATCCTCTGTGTTTGGGCTCTCGGGTTGCTGACTTTCCAACGGAATATAGTCCTCGTTAGCTGATCGCAGGTCTGAATGTGTTAGGCGACCCCGGAGTTGGTCTATGTGCCTTTTCCAATTTCTACCATCTTCTAGTTCCAGCAAGTATGATCATGGACCCGTGATACCAATGACCCTTGCCGGCATCCACAGCGTTCCCCCTGCATAGTTGTGGGCGTATACAGAATCCCCTATGCTAAATTTCCGAATTTTGCTTGTAGAGTCTGGGGGCGATGTGGCAGAGTAATTAGGGTGAAGTCGGTCCAGGTGAGATCGTAGACGGCGGCCCATGAGAAGTTCAGCGGGGCTCCTACACGTCGTGGCGCTGGGGGTAATGTGCTGGATTAAGAGGTAATGATCAATGTGTGTTTGCCAATCACCTGGGCCCATCCTAGCGAGGGCCTCTTTTGCAGATCGCACCATTCTCTCCGCCTGTCCGTTTGAGGCCGGATGGAATGGCGCGACGAGGGCATGCCGAATTCCCTGACTCGCTAGATATGTTTCGAATTGCATGGCCGTGAATTGGGGCCCGTTATCGGAGACCAGGAGGTCGGGCAGGCCGTGAGTGGCGAAAAGTCGCCGTAGTACCTTAATGACTGCCTCTGCCGTGATTGAAGTCATTAGGACTACTTCCAACCATTTGGAGTATGCATCCACAACTATTAAGAATGTTTGTCCCTGGACTGGCCCTGCGAAATCAATGTGTATTCGCGACCAGGGTGCTTTTGGTTTGTCCCATTCTGTGGCGGGCGCTTCAGGGGGTGCTGGTCTAGAATCTTGGCACGGATCACAAGTGGCTACCCATTCTTCTATCTCTTTGTCCATGTTTGGCCACCAAGCGTAACTCCTAGCTAACGCCTTCATTCTAACGATCCCCGGATGCCCAACATGTAACGCTTCTAAAACATTTCTCCGCAAAACATAAGGAATAACAACTCGATCCCCCCACAATAAACAGCCCTGTAATACTGATAGCTCATCGCGTTTCGACCAAAACAGTTTGAATTCGGGTCCCACGTTTCCCTTTGGCCACCCCCTCCATACCCAAGTTTGAACTTGTTTTATTACATTGTCTTTAGAAGAGAATCTAGCAACGTCAAAAGAAGAAACAGGTCCTGAGTCCAAACAGTCAATTAATAAAACCGGTACCTCGGGGGTGGGGTCTGTTAATAGTTCTGGAAGTGGGCAACGACTGAGTGCGTCTGCATGCCCCAGAGTGGAACCCGGTCGATGTATCAGCTTGTAGGAATACGCAGCCAGGAAAACAGTCCACCTGGTCATGCGCGGGGAAAGTGAGACTGGTGTGGGGCGGTTTCCCACCAAAAGTCCCAGCAGTGGTTTGTGGTCCGTAATAAGTTTGAAATCGCGGCCGTAGAGGTACTCGTGGAAACGTTTGACTCCAGCCACAGCGGCTAACGCTTCCCTGTCCATCTGGCTGTAATTCCTTTCGGCCGATGAAAGAGTCCTTGAGTAGAATGCTACGGGCGCTTCGTTCCCGTTTGGCATTCTGTGGCTGAGGACTGCGCCGACACCGAAAGGTGAAGCGTCGCAGGTTAATACCAACGGTAGCGTCTGGCTGTATTGCACGAGCAGCGATTCGGTGGTGAGCAGGCGCTTGACTGCGGCGAACGCTGCTGCCTCGGAGCGTCCCCATGTCCATTTTGCGTTCTTGGCGAGGAGTCGGTGTAGTGGCTCAGCAACGGTCGCTTTCTGTCTCAGAAAAACGCTGTAGAAGTTAAGTAGTCCAAGGAATGCATGTAACTCAGTCTGGTTTCGTGGTGTGGGGGTGTCCTGGATCGCCTTAATTTTTTTCGATATTGGATGTATGCCCAAACCATCGATTCTATATCCCAGGAATTCTACGCTAGGCACATGAATTTGGCATTTTTCTTTTTTAAGGCGGAGACCCTTTTCTCTAATTCTATCCAAAACAATTCTAACCCTTTTCAATAGTGGCTCCTCGTTTGCAGCTGACACCAAGATGTCGTCAAAATATGGGACGACCCCAGGGATTCCCTGCAACAGTCGTTCCATGACGCTCTGGAACAGGCCGGGAGCGATGCTTACGCTGAATTGTAACCGGTTGCATTTGAATGCACCCCTATGCGTCACTATAGTCTGGGCCTCCGCCGTGGCACTATCCACTGGCAGTTGCTGGTATGCTTGTGCCATATCTAGTTTAGCAAATATTTTTTCTGGCCCCAACGAGTGCAATAGGTGTTGGACTACTGACACAGGGTACGCGCTTTGTTGTAGAGCGACATTAATTGTGGATTTATAGTCCGCGCAGATACGGACTGACCCATCTGGCTTAACTGGGGTCACAATAGGGGTTTCCCAGCGCGCGTGATCCACCGGTTCAAGGATCCCTTGCTCTACGAGCTTATCTATTTCCTTATCAATTTTGGGACGGAGCGCAAAAGGCACTCTTCTTGGTTTGAGTCGGATTGGCGCCACGTTGGGGTCTAAATTGAATGATATAGGTTTACCCACATACTTACCAAGACCGGGGCTGAACACATCCTCGAACTCCTTAAAAATCTGTTCAGCGCTGCTGTTTTCCATGGCGTTGATTCCGGTGACTTCTAGCCCCAGGGCTTCAAACCAATCCAGTCCCAGGAGGTTCTGTAATGGCGCGCTGGCGACGGTTACAGGCAGCTGGGCTACGATGTCCTTGAACTGCACTCGAAACGTACCTTGACCCATGATGGGGACCCTGCTCCCCTGGTAGTCTCGTAGCAGGATGTCTGGTGTGCGCAGTTGCCTCTTTTTGAGGCTTGGGATTGCCTTTTTCATGGCGGACCATGAAATGATCGTCAGGGACAATCCTGTGTCAACTTCCAGCTCGCAAGGGGAGTCCTCCAGGAGGACCGTGACTTTCAGCTTTTTAGGCCGCTTGGTGCAGACCTGACCTATCGTTGTGAGATAGGTTCGCAATTGTTCTCTCTGGGTCAACTCTATCTCGGCATCAGTATCCTGGAGATACTCTCTCTCCGCGCTCTGGTAATACGCTCTTTCAGCTCTATGTGTGTGATCTCTCTGGGAATACGCCCTTTCAGCTCTTTGTGTGTAATCTCTCTCGGCAAACTCTCTTGGGTTTCTCTCTGGGCGCCCTTTGTTTTTTCGCCAAGCCCCTGAGTTGGGCTTCTGTTGGCGGTACATAGGAGGCTGCCGTTGTGAGGCAGGGCCTTCGCTCTGGCACACTCTTGCAATGTGCCCAAGTTTGTCGCAATGCGAGCAAACAATGTTCCTGAACCGACAAGTAGACCGGGGGTGGTTCCCTCCACAGCTTGCACAGGGTGGCAAACGGGATTCGGGTTTACCCACCGGTCGCATGTGACTGCTCCGCATACGGTGACTGTCCTCGAACTCGGGATCCTCGACTTCTAGGTTGGTGTCCTCATAGTGAACTCTGGCATGTCTGGATCCGGACTGGCTTGCGCTGAATCTGCATTGTATGGTCTCGGAAGATCTGTCTGCCGATTCGGATGCCCTTGCTTCATTGAGTGCAATCTGTAAGGTTAAGTTTGAATTCGCCAACAATCGTTTCTGTAGAGAGATGTCTCTCAACCCACATATGAGTCTTGCCAGGATTTGCTCGTCCAGATCCCTGAACTTGCAGTGCGTTGCCGCTTTCCGTAGTGCTGCAACATATTGGTTGATTGATTCTCCCGCCTTCTGGTTCCTCGTGTTGAATTCCTGGCGGCGAACGTGGCGGGAAGGTTTTGGCGCCTAGTGTGTTTGTAAAGTCTGTTGTAGCGCCGCCCATGATACCGCTTGTATAGGCGTTGGTTCAGAGAGATCTCTGGCCGTCTCGAAGACTTCTCGTCCACAGTAGCTCAAGAACATGTTCTTCTTACGAGAGTCAGGTACTCCCGTGTATTCGTTTGCTTCGAGAAAACACTCGAACCTGATCATGTAGGACTCCCAATGGTCGTTCGTTGGGTCGAACGGAGCTGGGGGAGTGTGCATCGCCATCTTGTCTGTGTTTGAATTTTCCGCGCTGAGATGGCTGCCGGAATTCCTGCCGAATTCCTAGGCTGGATCGAATCCTTGGATTCTGGAGGTAGCGTCTTCGTCCTATCTCTCTCTCGATCCCACCTTCGTCGCCAATGTTAGATTCGGGCAACGAAAGACAGACTCTGGACACGAAGTGACTTAACAGCTCTTTATTAGTAATAGTAGTGATCCAGCTTGGTGTGTGGTCTGAGGGTTCCCCTTTTATAGGGATCGGGTACGCCTCTCGACCAATCAGAATGATCCCTAGTTCCCGCCCTAGCGGCGGACCTGAGTGGAGACTTACAGCGATATATGCTAATATCTAACACCATGGAAAAACTTTTGCCTTCGGAAGTTGTTGGGGCTTCATCCCTGGAGGCTTTCAATAAGAGATTGGACTGCCATTTGTCAGAAATGGTGTAGGGTCTCCTGCTTGGGCAGGATGGTGGTGTTGAGCTACCACCCAACTCTGTAAATCTGTTCATCTCAAGCAATAGGCGAAAACACAGGTTAGTTTGCCCAATGAGTTTTGAGGAATTCAGCATTGACAGATTATGACATCACATCCCCCCCTCGGAGCTGGGCCTTCTGGAAGCTGCTGATACCATTCTTTTCCCGTCCTTGGAAGAAGATTAAGAACTTCTCCGAGAGTAGCCAGTTGAGACATCCTTCCAGAATAGTGCTCAATTTATTTTTAAAACATTTTTTCACCATCCCCCACTATGGTTCCTGAACTGTGGGGCCAATCCATCAAAAAGATACCGTAATACCACGTAAAGAGATTCGCCGTTGTTTTTTAAGCTGCCTCTGTGTGGATTGGGCAGCTATATAAATTCATTGTATCAAATTAATCATCATCACTGAGAGAAAATATTGGGGCAGAATTGTGTTCGTCTGTGGGGATTAAAAAAAAAATCTGGAGTTTGGTAGCATTTTTCCTAATATATTAAATTACACCAGACAACTTGAATTCTTCCTTACCTCCTTGCTTAACCAAAAATGAAGACTTTTAATAACATCAAACATGGGGCTCTTTGACATAAAATCCAGGTAAAATCAGCAACAAAACAACTTCCAGACTTTGAAAGAGATTTCCAAAAATGCTTAGGGAAGAAAAACAGGATATTGGATGATGGGAAACCCTTAATTCAGCCGCTTGTCTGTGGAGCACATAAAGCTTTTACATTTCAGAGGTTTTTTTTTAAAAAAATTGCTTTTTCCCCCTAACTAATATTTACCAGTTGGCAAAAAACCAAACTAAACTTAGAAACCTCTAAATCTCTGGGAGGGTGATGGTGATACATCAATAAAAATAAAATGAAATAAAATGAAAAGGTCTCTAAATACACATGCACTAACTTAGGAGCAATTTCCCTGAACTGAAAGTCACCATCTTCAAACATGTAGACAGTGGAGCAGCATGACAATTATTTCCAAGATCGATCCTATCTCCATTAAATAAAAAGAATATTAAATCCTCTCATCTATAAAGATGGGGGAATGTTATTCAGGAGAGTGAATGTTATCACTTCCGGCTTTTTTTAAAAACATTTTTGATACCAGCTGTCTTGCCTGAGGGTAGACAAGATTCATTTGATACTATTTACACTGAAAACACTGTGAAATGAAGACCCAGTGGAATCCCGGGCTAAATTTAAAAATTTGAAATAATTGCCAATCGTTCTCAAAAATGCCAGAGATTCTTTTTTATTTTTTGCCAGTCCTACTGTAAGTTTATACATTAATTGTTAAATATTTGCCAGGACCTATAAAATATTTCTCATACGTGAAAGGCAGAGATGTAAGAGCTTTAAAAATGTTCGGTTTGTTTAGGAACCACAAGATTTCACACTTGAAAGTTGACAGCTCTTCTAGAACCACAAGATTTCACACTTGAAAGTTGACAGCTCTTCTAACTTTAAAATAACAAGTTCCCAAAAGTACTTTACCACTAAATGACCGACAATGAAATCCTAAACTGCCATTAAGTTGTTTTGAAAAGATAAAAAGATGCTTTAAATTGCTGCTATTTAGTTCTCTAAAACCAGCCACTTGCAAATAGAATACTATTATTTAAAATCAAGGTTCTTACCTTGTAGGTGTTAAGGAAGGTTAGCTTAATATTGAACCCAGGGAAGAAGTGAAGATACTAATGCAATATTTTTTTCTGAAATAACTTTGCTTGAGGTTTGGAACCAATTATTTATTAAATGTATTTGCCGCTCCTTTTATAGTGATTCTGGGTGGCTTACATCATTAAGACATTAAAATCCTAATAGATAAATATTTCCCAACCAGTAAAAATGTAGCCAGCTAGGGCCATGTACAGCCAACTCTGTTAGGAGTTTTAAATGCTGGTTTTTATTTTTTAAAAATACCAGTCTTTGCAAATAGAATCTTAGCTGTTTTTCCTCTCTTGTAAAAATTGCACCTCTCCTTTGCTACTTTTCCTTGGTAAAAAAAAGAATAATTAGTGACTATGATTGATTACTTCTCCATGCAGAGGTTAGCTAGAGAATGTCAATATTCTTGTGGTCCATTGTCAATTCTGATTTATGGTGACTGCAAAACAAATCCTTGCAGTTTTATTGGCAAGGTTTCTACAGAAGTGGTTTGCCATTGCCTCCTTCCTAAGGCTGAGCAAGAATAAAAGAAAGAGGTCACCCAGTTAGCTTTGAGGTTAAGATGGGACTAGAACTCACAGTCACCTAGTTTCTATCCTGATGCCTTAAGCACTACAATAAATCAGCAACTGTAGACACAGAATAAATCAATTAAATTCCATGGCATTTATTTTCGGACATATGTCTGAAATGGTGTAGGGTTTCCTGCCAGAGCAAGGGGTTGGACCAGAAGACCTCCAAGATCCCTTCCAACTGTGTTATTCTATTCTATTCCTATTCTATTCCTATTCCTATTCCCATTCCATTCTATTTTCTATTCTATTTTCTATTCTAATTCTATTCTATTCTATTTTCTATTCTATTTTCTATTCTAATTCTATTCTATTCTATTTTATATTCTAATTCTTTTCTATTCTCAATTTTCTACTCTACTCTACTGTATTTTCTATTCTATTCTATTCTATTCTATTCTATTCTATTCTACCATTTCCTGCCCTGCCCTGCCCTACTCTACTGTACTCTACTCTGCTCTACATTCTATTCTGGATTCTATTCTGGATTCTATTCCGCAATCTATTCTATTCTGCTGCATTCTATTCTATTCTATTCTATTCTATTCTACTCTACTCTACTCTACTGTACTATGTTCTCCATTCTACTCTACTCTCTATTCAGAAATATATAATTCATTTTTCAGCATCCAGGTAATTCACTTTACCTGTCAGTCAAGCAATATTCAATGGTCCTAGCCATAATTCATGGAATACTTCTTATAGTTACTTTTTAACTCTACACTTTCATCAACTGAGAACCAATAAGGGACCTTATGGAAATAATCCCTATTTCTCTTAAATTACTATAGACGGAAAGTTAAATTGCTGATTACCATTCATTCAGAAAAAAAACATGGAATCCAAATTTAGAAAATCCACCCATATAAAGCTCGTATGGCCACCAGATTGTATGAATTCATGTGCAGAGAAGAGCAACAAAGGAGACAGAGACAGAGAGACAGAGAGAGACAGAGGCAGAGACCGAAAGGGAGAGAGGGAGAGATGTAGGGAGAGAAAGGGAGAGAGAGAGGGAGAAAGAAAGAAAGAAAGAAAGAAAGAAAGAAAGAAAGAAAGAAAGATCAATCTATGGAGATTCTCCATCATCCAGGTCATGGTTGTCCCAAAGCCCTTTTCTAAAAGGCCACTGAACTTTCTTGGTGGTGGTGGTGATTTTTTATTGTCAAAACTGATGAAGCTTTTTAGATGAGAAGCAAAATGTTTTCAAGGAAAAACCCAGCAAGAAAAGTCCAGTTGGGTTTTGGAAAAGGCACCTTTGCCCCCCCCCCCTGATGTGTTAAGGCATATCTCCCCCCCCCATTATTTCTCTGCACAGGGAAGTAAGGAATCTGCTCTAAGCCCCTTATCTTTTCTTGCCAATGCCTCCCTTCCCTTCTTTGCAAATTAAGGAATGAAAGGATTGCTCAATGGATCTTATTTAATGGAAATTATCATTACAAAACAAAGAAGAAGAAGAAGAAAAGCAAGCAAACCACACCCAGCCACCAACTGTTGTGAATATTCTGGCAGTTTCTAGTCCTCTGGAGTTCTTATACATGCTACAAGGCACATTCCTATTTCTACACTTGGAAAAAGCAAGATTTTTTAAAAAGTCCTTGCTCTTTTTGATTATACATGCATCTGTTTCCAGAGGACACACTTCTGTTTTAATTAGGAATTCAGATAGATTGCAATTTGAATTCAATAACTGAGAGTTAAAAGTTAGCTTAAATCATCAGTGATGTTAGTTGAGGTTGGGGGAGAAAAAAATAGGCTATAATAGGCCCCTAGTTGAAATTATTCCTATGTGCCGAGATGAATTTGTGGAGTAATTATCATTAAACATAAAAATATGCTTAATTATGACCTTTTTTTTAAAGTACACGATCCAAGTGGAATTGAAGCCAAATCAATAGATTTCATTGCTGTTATTTTGCAGCAATGATAATCAGGAAAAACCAAAGGTCCTTATTTTTAATCAATATTTTGCTTAGTTCTTTTCTAATAACTTTTAAAGGGCATGTATTTTAATCCATAGTTTTATTATATTAGTTTTATTCATGTTAGATAAATAAACATGGCATTATTGTAATGAGGTATACAGTATCCGTATTTGATTTATCTTACAGTTGCCAATATATAACTGCTCTCCGTTCTCCTTGTTGATCCTGGTTGTATTTATTAGTTTCTCTCTTTTTATTGCTTTGTCATTGACCAAATAAATCAATTTCAAATTTTCACCAAACTTCCATTTTATTTTATTTTTTGTTACTCTGCAAAGCAGCAATCGTTTCAATTACTTTCTAATGAATTTCTGCCTGATCCCTTCTACATTCTGTTTTAAATTCAGGAGCTAAAACCTATCCAATTCAAGCTGGATCTCTTCTCTGGATTTTTGAAAACTAAGGAGTTGATTCTTTCTTTCTCTCCGCTTCAAACTGGCACTCATCCTGTTTTCTCAGCACCTGATATTTTCAAGCACAGATTTTATCACCATAGTTGGTTGAGAAGCACCTTAGAGAGACTTGCAGGTATGCTTGACAAAGGTCCAGCCGCATTTAAAAACTGAAGGACACACTCTATATTGCAGGATGCCCTTGGTTGAAATTGCTAACTTTGAATCCAACCTGCAGAGTTGGGAGAAAAGGCAGACAGACAGATTAACAGAGTTGGAAGGGACCTTATAGGTCATCTAGTCCAACCCTTACCTCAAAAAGGAGACCCTACACCATTTCTGACAGATGGGAGTCCAATCTCTTCTTGAAAGCCTACAGTGATGAAGCCCCCACAACTTCCGAAGGCAACTTCTGTTCCATTGTTTGAATGTTTTCTCTGTCAGAAAATTTCTCCTTATTTCTAGGTTGAATCTCTCCTTGGTCAGTTTCCATCCATTATTCCTTGTCTGGCCTTCAGTGCTTTGGAAAATCGGTTGATCCCCCTCCTCTCTGTGGCAGTCCCTCAAAAATTGGAAGACTGCTCTCATGTCTCTCCTGGTCCTTGTCTTCACTAGACTAACCATGCAACCATTCTTCACACGTTTTAGCCTCCAGTCACCCTAATCATCCTGGTTGCTCTCCTCTGCACATTTTCTAGAGTCTCTACACCTTTTTTATAGTCTGGTGACCAAAACTGATGTAGTATTCTAGATGTGGTCTTACTAAAGCTTTATAGACCGGTATTTGTACCTTGCTTGATCTTGATTGTATCCCTCTGTTAATGCAATTTAGGATTGCATTGGCTTTTTTGACTGCCACTGCAGGATCAAATTTAGCTTAGTTCTCCACTAAGACTCCAAGATCCCTCTCACAGTCACTGCTATTAAGCCTGGTTTCACCCAGTTTATATGTGTACTTTTGGTTTTTCTTACCTAAGTGTAGGACTTTACTTTTCTCTACATTGAATTTCATTTTGTTAGATAGGGCCCAGTGTTCAAGTCTGTCAAGATCCATCTGGATCTTGAGCCTATCTTCTAGGGTGTTGGCTATTCCTGCCAGCTTAGTATCATCCACAAATTTGGTAAGTTCCCCTTCTATTCCCTCATCTAAGTCGTTTATTAAGATATGAAGAGAACTGGGCCTAAGACTGAACCTTGTGGTAACTCACAGCTTACTTCCCTCCATGTAGACATAGACCCACTAAGGACTACTTGTTAGCCAGTTGTGAATCCTGGCAGGATCACTTCCTTCTTTGTAAAGCCCATATTAGCAACACAACAGCCTTGAGAGTTAAGGAGACAGCTTTTGATCTTCCATCCATTTAGGCAATCACTCCAGCTGCTGGTTTTTCCATCTTCCTTGCAGATAAGTAGAGTGCAAACCCCTTTGATTGATAGATTGATATGGAAAAAAACATTGGAAAAAAGAGAATTGGGATCCTCTCTCATTTTCAATCACCAAGGAAAATTTTCTCCAAATTGCTGCCTTTTTATGTTGAAATGGTGTATTTGTAGCTAACCTGCTGGGGATTTATATATATATATAGGATATGGTGTGGGTTAAACATTCATTCAAACCATATCATTCAAAAGCACAGAATAACCTTGAAAGGTAACAATATCCAGCTGATAATGTATTACTTTAATAACATTTCTCCCTGGAGTTGGGAGAAGATGTAGGAATAGAATAGAATAATAGAGTTGGAAGGGACCTTTGGAGGTCTTCTAGTCCAACCCCCTGCTTAGTCAGGGAATGCTATACCATTTCAGACAAATGGTTAGCCAATCTTTTTTTAAAACCTTCCACTGTTGGAGCAATCACAACTTCTGGAGACAAGTTGTTCCACTAATTAATTGTTCTGATGGTCAGGAAATTTCTCCTTAGTTCTAAATTGCTTCTCTCCTTGATTAGTTTCCACCCACTGCTTCTTGTTCTACCTTCAGGTAATTTGGAGAATAGTTTGACTCCCTCTTCTTTGTGGCAACCCCTGAGATATCGGAACATTTTTATCATTTCTTCCCTGGCCTTTCTTTTCATTAAACTAGACATACCCATTTCCTGCAACCGTTCTTCATATGTTTTAGCCTCCAGCAATCTTTGTTGCTCTTCTCTGCATTCTTTCTGAGTCTCCACATCTTTTTTACATCCTGATGACCAAAACTGGATGCAGAATTCCAAGTGTGGCCTTACCAAGGTATTATAAAGTGGTATTAACACTTCAGGTGATGAATTTATTTTATTTGTTGTTCCCTTCCATGGACTTACTGCTTCTTCATCTCAACAATGTAATCTGGTGTCCTGGTGCACTGAAGAAATGAAAAAAAAAAGAAAACTTTATTCCATAATGGAATAATAACTTTTGCATTGCCATCACCCTGGCTTTTCAGCTGAGGTGCAACTCTCTTTTGAATCATGTAAGGTATTAATACCGCTAAATAAAAGCTTAGTAAGGCCACACCTGGAATCCTGCATCCAGCTTTGGTCTAAAAAAAAAAGGTGTTGAGACTTTGGAACAAGGACAGAGAAGAAACAACTAAGGTGATAAAAGCCTTGGGGACTAAAGTATATGAAGAACGGTTGCAGGATTTGGGTTGGGCCAGTCTACTGAAAAGAAGGAGTAGGAGGGGGGACGACATGATGGCAGTCTTCCAGTATTTGAGGGGCTGCCCGAAATAAGAGTGAGTCAACTTATTTTCCAAAGCACCTGAAGGCAAGACAAGAAACAATAGATGGAAACTAATGAAAGGAGAGAAGCAACCTGAAATTAAGGAGAAACTTCCTAACAGTGAGAACCGTTAATCAGTGCAATAACTTGCCTTCAGACATTGTAGATGCTCCATCACTGGAGGCTTTTAAAAAAGAAATTAGAGAGCCATTTGTCTGGGATGATATAGGCTCTCCTGTTTGACCCGGGGGTTGGACTAGAAGAATTTTGAGAGTCTCCACTGAGTCAAATCAGGTGACCTTCAGAAATTGTGAAAGCTCCAACACTGAAGGTTTTTAAGAAGAGATTGGATAACCATTTATCTGAAGTGGTGTAGAGTTTCCTGCCTCAGCAGGGTGTTAGAATAGAAGACCTCTAAGGTCCCTTCCAACTCTGTTATTCTAGGTCCGTCAGAAAGGACCTAGGAAGGATGCTCAGGGTTCCAGGATTTAAATCGCTTTAAATCTTCCTGGCTTCAGAATTTAAATCGGTTTTATATTCATGTTTTTCCAGGAAACAGTTTTGATAAAGAAACAAATATTACAGCTGCAAGGTCAGCTCATTCTTAGGATATGAGATAGCTGGGCCTGGAACACGAGATAGCTAGAAGAGAAACAGAAAGATTGGTGACTCGCGTGTTTACCCAGTTCAGTAAACGAGGTTGAAAGGATGATTCAATATTTTACCCCTGTGTGATGCCTCAAATATCTCCTGTTAGTTTGAAATCTGATTTTAAAAAAGGATTACACAATTGAGCCCAACATTTATATTGCTAAGTGAGGCATCTGTTAAGTGAATTTTCCCCCCATTGTATGACTTTTCTTGCTGCACTTGTTAAAGTGAACCACTGCAATTGTTAAGTTAGTACAGGGTTGTTGAATGAATTGGGCTTTCCCTGTTGACTCTGCTTGTCAGAAGGTTGCAAAAGGGGATCATGTAACTACGGGACACGGCAACTGTTGTAACTATGAGTCAGTTGCCAAGTGCCTGAATTTTGATCCTGCGACCATGGGGATGCTGCAACAGTCGTAATAACTGTGAAAAATGCTCACAGTTCATTTTTTTCCAATCTCATCCTAACTTTAAAAAGAAAAGCAAATAAGCAGGATATCAACAAAACAAGATAGGTGTCTGAAAGAGCCATCATAAAAACCAGCTGGAAAGAGAAGGGCTGTTTGAAGAGAAACTATATCAAGAGGTCAACTTGAAGTCAAGTCAATATCAAGTCAAGTTCTCTTACCTTGTAGCCAACATCAAATTCACCATCATCAGCTGGAAGACTCCAGTTGTCCGATGAAGTGAGCTACAGATCACACTATTCCAGTCCTATTACCTGAGAACGGTTTAGCTTAAAAATCCTTGACAATAATAGCTCTTCGCTGCATGCATGCACACATGCACTGTGCATCATGTGTCCACGGGGATCACTTTTTTCAGTGCTGTTCTAACTTTGGTCACTAAATGAACTGTTGTAAGTCAAGGACTACCTGTATTCCCACCTGGAATGGCTCTGGCCCATCCAATTCAGATTTTGGTGGCCTCCTAATACAGAATGGGAGATGGGATTTCCTACCATTTCCTATCTCCTCATTTGTAAATAGAGAATCCCGCAGAAGTAATGTTACTTTTTTTATTTAACATTTTGCAAGCATCAGCCTTTAAGCCCTGAGAAATAAAGCGTCATTGAAAAATGACAGCAAAATCCACAGATTAAACTGTGGGCACCTGGTTAATCTGCGTGTTGTTGATAATATGCATATTGTTAACCTGCTGTACTGTTGTGTTAGTGAGAGCTAAACCCTTTTTACAGATCCTTAAACCCCAAGCTTTGTGTCCCATTAGGAAAGCACAATCAAGGGGCAAACTTGACTGAGTGCAGAGTATCCAATAGAGGTTTGAACTGCCCTCTTTTCAATTTGTTTGCATAAGGTTTTTAGCAAGTGAAGCCTCCTCTGAGAAGGCAAGGCTGTGCTTAGATAAACTTCATTTCACTTTAAAAAAACAAAAGAAAAAAAGAAGTTGCCAGGAAGGGGAGTTATGGGGTGTTAGTCATGTTTACTCACAAACAAATGCCATTTATTTCAGGTTGATTGCAATGCCAGGCAAACTGTTTGCTTAAGAGTTTACCAGTTTCAAAGCCCCAGCATCCAAGCTGTAATACAAGCAGGGGTTTGGCACACGTCTGTTTTATTTATTGATAACCAATCAAGCTACTCCTTTCCTTTTATTTTTACAGAGCAAAAATAAATACATGAAAATTCTGAACCTAGAATGCAGAATAAAGTCAGAAAACCAAGTGGGTGTTTCTTTTTCTTTCTTTTTTTGAAAGGCGTATCATAAAATCGGGCTTAAGGCAGGGAGAATTTGGGATCAGAGCTGAGCCAAAGAGGAAATGGCCACTTGCTGAGATGACAGAATAAGAGTGGAAAGGGACCTTGGAGGTCTTCTAGACCAACCCCCTTATTCAAGCAGGAGACTCTATATACCATTATGGACACATGGCTCCTCTTGAAAACCTCCAGGGATGGAGCACTCACAACTTCTGAAAGCAAGCGAGGCTCAAACCATTTAGGAACCACTAACCTGGATCAGTGGCTAAGATGCTGAGCTTGAGTTTGGCGATTAGCTATTTTCTCCCAGCAGTATTCGGCCTTCAAAAACTTTAGAAAACTTTTCTCTTTAAGACTTAGAATAACAGAGTTGGAAGGGACCTTGTAGACCATCTAGTAGTCCAACCCACTGCTCAAACAGGAAATTTACTATTTCTGACAAGTGGCTGTCTAATCTCTTCTTGAAAGCCTCCAGTGATGAAGCACCCACAACTTCTGAATTGTAGCTGTTCCACTGGTTGATTTCACCACGTTTCTAGCTTGACTCTCTCTAGGTTGAACTTCTAGGTTGAGTTAGATATTTGACTAACCCTAACCTTGGTCTTCAGGAAGGTTTTCAAGACTTGAGTGTTTTTTAGACCATCGTGGGAGGTAGGCTCACAGACACATTCGAAATAATACGAGAATCATCCTAGACATAATAGAGTACTATGAGGCGCACCCAGAAAAACAAATGGTACTGGTTTTCCTTGATGCACAAAAAGCATTTGACAATGTAGTTTGGAAATTTATAATAGCAGTACTGGATGAGATGAAATTAGGTGAAAAATTTATAAAAATGATAGAAGGATTTTATAATAACCAGACAGCCAAAGTTCTGATGAATGGAGAATTAACAGAGAAGATTGAAATAAAAATGGAGTCAGACAGGGATGCCCCCTCTCTCCTTTGCTGTTCATACTGACTTTGGAAATCTTACTAAATGAAATTCGGAAAGACCAGGGAATAAAAGGTTTAAGACTCAAAAATGAAGAATATAAGGCACAAGCCTATGCCGATGACTTAGTATTTGTACTAGAGGACCCATTAGACTCCAGTCGGAAATCAATTCAAAAATTAGAAGAATATGGCGAAGTGGCAGGATTAAAGATCAATAAAAGCAAAACAAAAATGATAACCAAAAACATGACCAGAAAACAAAAAGAGGAACTCGAAATAATAACCAATATGCAAATAGCTAAGAAAGTGAAATACCTGGGGATCTGGGTGTCGGCAAAATGTTCCACAATTAAAGATGATAACTATAACAAATTAGAGATACAAATAAAGAAAGACTTAGAAAATTGGAAAAATATTCAACTATCACTCATGGGACGCATAGCGACAATCAAAATGAATATTTTGCCAAGAATCTTATACCTGTTGCAAGCCGCACCTATTAACCCAGGTAAAAATTCTTTCAAGAATTAAATAACATAACCACTAGGTTTATTTGGCAGGGACGAAAAGCGAGGATCAAACTAAAGTCATTGCAAGACAGCAAAGAGAGGGGAGGTTTAGCATTACCAAATTGGGATTTATACGCATTGGCAGTATCAATAACATGGGTGAAGGATTGGAAACAGCTAAAGAATAAAAGAATTTTGACCCTGGAAGGCCATGATTTGCAGGCAGATTGGCACACTTTCCTATGGGATGATAAAAATAAAAGGGACAAATACTTTCATTCACGATCTGATTTTGGAGGGGGAGCCGGACCTCGCGGGAATAACGGAAACCTGGTTGGGCCACGAGGGAGGGTTACCCCTCGTGGAAATGTGCCCACCAGGTTACCAAGCATTTCACCAGCCGCGGGCCCGGGGAAGGGGCGGTGGGGTAGCAGTGATCATCCGGGAGGATTTAGAGCCGAGGGAGTCCACTGTGCTACAGACGTCCGGATGTGAATCCCTGGTTGTGAAATGGGGCCCTAGGAGGCAGATGGGCTTGCTGATAGTATACCTGGCTCCCCGCCATACATCAGCGACCCTGCCTGAGCTCCTCGAGCTGATCTCATCGGTGGCGGTTGAGACCCCCAAACTTTTAGTGATGGGGGATTTTAACCTGCCGTCGGTGGGAGAAGCATCAGAGGGGGCTTGGGAGTTCATGGCTTCCATGATAGCCATGGACCTGACTCAAATGATTCAGGGCCCGACACACGAGGGAGGTCACACCTTGGACCTTGTCTTTGTCTCTCGCCAGTGGTTGAGTGATCTGGGAGGAGTGAATTTAACCATCACTCCTCTGTCATGGTCAGATCACTCACTCCTCCGTCTTGACTTCCCTGGTGCTACTCCTCGCCGCGGGGAGGCGGAACTGGAGAACACTAGATGGTTCCGCCCCAGGCGCTTGATGGAACCAGACAGGTTCCAGACGGAGCTTGGGCCACCTCCTGCAGCCCTGACCCGCCCTCGGGTAGAGGACCTGGTGACCGCGTGGAATAATGCGACTACCGGGGCCTTGAACCGGGTGGCGCCTTTGCGGCCTCTCCGGCGGCAACGATCCACCCTGGCCCCTTGGTTTACCGAGGAGCTAAGGGTGATGAAGCGCCGCAAGTGATGCCTAGAGAGTCGTTGGAGATCCTCCCGAACCGAACTTGACCGAGCACAGGTACGAGCACATTTAAGGACGTACCTAGTGGCATTGAGAACGGCCAAACGTCAATATAGTGCCGCTCTCATTGCATCCGCAGAGAACCGCCCTGCCGCCCTGTTTTGGGTGTCCCGCTCTCTTCTGTTTCAGAGGCCACGGGAGGCCCCTTTACAGGGCAGGGCAGAGGAGTTTGGGAAATACCTGCAGGATAAAGTCGCTCAAATCCGGAAGGATTGGGTACCCTTCAGTGGCCCAGTCGAGACGCCAGTGGCGAGTCTTGAGAAACCTTTTTGGGAGGAGTTTGACTTGGTTGTCATCGAGGATTTGGACAGATTGCGTGGGCGACTGCGACCTACCACATGTTTGTTGGACCCGTGTCCCTCCTGGCTTGTACTGGCATCCTGGGAGGTTACACGCGACTGGCTCCTGGACCTAGTGAACGCTTCGTTGGGTGAGGGGTCTCTCCCGGCCGCCTTGAAAGAGGCGGTGGTGAGACCCTTGCTCAAGAAGCCTTCCCTGGACCCTATGGAGCTGGTCAATTATCGTCCTGTCTCCAACCTTCCCTTTTTGGCGAAGGTTGTGGAGAGTGTGGTGGCTTCTCAGTTTCCACGACATCTGGAGGAGAATGATTATCTAGACCCGCGCCAGTCCGGCTTTCGCCCTGGGCACAGCACTGAGACGGCCTTGGTCGCGTTGGTAGATGATCTCTGGAGGGCCAGAGATAGGGGCTGTTCCTCTATCCTGGTCCTATTAGACCTCTCGGCGGCTTTTGATACCATCGACCATGGTATCCTGTTGCACCGACTGGAGGGGTTGGGGATCCGGGGCACCGTCTTGCGGTGGTTCGGCTCCTACCTCTCCGGCAGGACGCAACGTGTGTTGGCAGGAGAGCAGAGGTCGACCCTAAGCCCCCTCATCTGTGGGGTGCCACAGGGGTCGGTCCTCTCGCCACTCCTGTTCAACACATACATGAAGCCGCTGGGTGAGATCATCCGTGGTTTTGGGGTGGGATACCACCTGTACGCTGATGATACTCAGCTGTACATTTCCACCCCGAACCACCCCAACGAGGCCGTCGAAGTGATGTCCCGGTGTGTGGAAGCCGTACGGGTCTGGATGGATGACAACCGACTCAGGCTCAACCCTTCCAAGACGGAGTGGCTGTGGGTTCTGGCTCCCCGGTTCAACCAGATAATTCCATCTCTGGCCATTGGGGGCATTCAACTTGCCCCCGTGGAGCGGGCGCGCAATTTGGGCTTCCTCCTGGATGCCAAGCTGTCCATGGATGAACATGTGACAGCTGTGGCCAGGGGGGCGTTCCATCAGGTTCGCCTGGTGCGCCAATTGCGCCCCCTATTGGACCGGGACGCTCTACGCACAGTCACCCATGCGCTGGTGACGTCTCGCCTGGACTACTGTAACGCTCTCTACATGGGGCTTCCCTTGAAATGCACTCGGAGACTACAGTTGGTCCAGAATGCGGCCGCGCGGGTGATTATGGGGAGCACCAGGTACTCCCATGTGACACCACACCTGCGCGAGCTGCACTGGCTTCCTGTGGTCTATCGAGTGCGTTTCAAGGTTTTGATTACGATCTTTAAAGCGCTCCATGGCTCAGGACCTAGTTACCTCCGGGACCGTATTCTGCCCCATACATCCCTACGACCTATTCGCTCGCACAGAGAGGGACTTCTCCAGGTGCCGTCCACTAGACAATGCCATGGGGCGGCGCCTAGGAGCAGAGCCTTCTCTGTGGCGGGCCCAGCCCTGTGGAATGACCTCCCCCCGGATATTAGGACCACTACAGACCTCCGCTCCTTCCGTGTTAAGCTCAAGACCCACCTTTTTCAAATATCTGGCCTGGCCCAACCATAACTTCGTTACGCTCCTGAGCGGTTTTTAATTCAGCAATTTTATTTAGGGGATTTTAAACTGTGTTTTAACTGTGTTTTTAGCTGTGTTTATTGTCTTTCACTTGCAGGTCTACTCTCCTCCATGCACAAATGTAATTGTCCTTGTTTTTTCGTATGTATGTGTGTCCTATGTGTATTTTATCTTTTTGATTGTACGCCGCCCCGAGTCCTTCGGGAGAGGGTTGCGGCTAATCAAATAAAATTTGATTTGATTTGATTTCAAAAACATTTAATTAGAAGAGCGTTACTGCAAAATTGGCTCAAAATAAAAAAAATCCATTACGTGAAAATCCCGAATTGGCTATCACTAACAGAAAGGACGACTCACCCAAATTGTATAAATTGGAACAAAATACTAAGATATAGAGACTTAATTGATAGACAGGGAAACTTAAAAACAATTGAAGAATTGGCAGAGCAGAACATGAAAGTGGGCTGGTTGACCTACCTGCAAATCAAAACTAAATACAATAATGATACCAAATTATATGACATTGAAACAATCACACAAATTGGATAAAATCATCCAAAGCCCAGATAGAAAAATGATAGGGAGAATATATAAATTTCTCCTGAAATATAAAATGGAAGAGGAAATTGTGAAAGAACAAATGATAAAATGGGCACAGAACTTTGGGCACAATATTGAATTTGATAAATGGGAAAAATTCTGGGGAACAAACTTAAAAATGACACTCTCAGTCGCATATAAGGAAAACCAGTATAAAATGTTTTATAGATGGCACCTGGCACCAACAAGGTTAGCTAAAATATCTTCAAATACATCCCCAAAATGTTGGAAATGCGAATCGATACACGGAACGTACTACCACTTATGGTGGACCTGTGAGGAGGCTAAAAAGTTTTGGAAAAAGATTAAAAACTGGCTGGAGGCAATAACGGGAGTTAAAATATAATGGAAACCGGAAATCTTCTTATTAGGATTACTGTCTACAAAATACAAAAAAGAAACCCAGTACTTAATATTGCATATAATAACGGCGACAAGGATTGCGTATGTCCAGAAATGGAAAAACAAGCTAATTCCAAGTGAAGACGAAATAATAAGAAAGGTGATGGACTGTGCTGAAATGGACAAGCTAACTAAAGAAATCCAGGGAAAAGAAGAATCCGAATTCTATCAGATATGGGATAAATGGTATAGGTGGATGGAGGAAAGAAATAAGAATCCTAGGCGAAAAATAAGTAGAATGTGGTAGCTCTTACAGATTGTTGTCGGTGTTAAAATGTTTATAATATAAATACGAATGATTCTGGATAAAAGTACTTTCAAACAAATGCAGTTAAAGGAGAATGTTGGTACACTCCTTGATTTAAAATCCACAATTTAATTTGAATGAAGTATAAAGAATGATTGTAGTAATGCACGGAATTTAATGCTAACCAATTGACATGCTAGCTGGAAGACTTATTGAAAAGTGTTTTGTGTGTGTGTTATCTGTCTAATTAAAACAATAATAAAATAATAATAATAAAAATAAATAAACACGGTTTAGCAAACGACTTAACCCCAAGGAGCATATTCAAGGAACGTAATGCAATTCAAGGCACCGGCTTACATATTTCCTGGAGCAGATGATAGGGCACTGCTACACTGCAAAACCCACCTTCCCCAGCCAGCATGGCCATTACAGGTAAGGAACCTTCAATAAAAGTCTTTGAATCTTCAAAGTCTAAGCCTCCCATGAAGAGAGACTCAACATCCAGAAGGCTCAATGGGGAGAATTTGGGCTCTTAAAATTGGTGAACTCAAAAGTCCATCTTTGAAGCCTTCAGGTTCCAACTTCTCCCACCCACCAGGTAAAGTGGACCTTTGCAACCCAATTAAGAACAGAGGCCATGGAAGGTCCATTACATTGTCTGAAGGTCCCAAACCCACCTTGGGTTCCGATCCTGCTTCCTTGCTCCTGCTCTTGCTCTTGCTTTTGCTCTTGCTCCTCCTCCTCCTCCTCCTCCTCCTCCTCCTCCTCCTCCTCCTCCTCCTCCTCCTCCTCCTCCTCCTCCTCCTCCCTCATCTTTTTCCATTGTGTAAATTAGTACAGGGGCCCAACAGCAAGGGTCATTTTTTATTGTTTTAATTAAACAAAAAACACACACAAAAACATTCTTCATTACATCTTCCAGAAAGCATGTCGATTGGTTACAAATAAATTTCATGCGTTACTACAATCATTCTTTATACTTCATTCATATTGAACTGTACATTTTAAATCAAAAATCTTTATACCATCAATATATCATCATTCTCATTTAACTATATTTGTTTAAACGTGCTTTTGTCTAGAATCATTTATATTTATATTATAATAAATCTAGACAAAAATTTATTACTAGAATTTATAAGTACCCAGGAGAGATTACATCTTTATAACAAAATCTAAACAAAAAATATTAATAAAATTAATAAATCTTTTCCCCAGGTCCCATATTATAGTTTATATCCAAATTGTTTTTACCAGTTAGAGTTATTATTTCATTATTATTGTCATGATGGGTTATCTATTAATGAATAAACATTTTAAAAACAAAAACATTCTATAAGCATCTACAAAGTTCTACTTATTAATCACCAAAAATTAACTAAGTTTTTATTTTTATTTTTATTTTTTTCCCATTCAATTGTATTTTATTTGGGTTTCACCATTCTTAACTTTCTTATTTTACTCATAACTATTATTTTTGAGTTTTGTTACATTCCTTCATTGATTCTTGTTTCTTTCCTCCATCCACCTATACTATTTATCCCATATCTGGTAGAATTCTGATTCTTCTTTTCCCTGAATTTCTTTAGTTAGTTTGTCCATTTCAGCACAGTCCATCACCTTTCTTATTATTTCATCTTCACTTGGAGTTAGTTTGTTTTTCCATTTCTGGGCATAGGCAATCCTTGCCGCCATAGTTATATGTAGTATTAAATACTGGATTTCTTTTTTGTATTTTGCAGACATTATTCCTCATAAAAAGATTTCCGGTTTCCATTCTATTTTAACTCCCGTTATTGCCTCCAGCCAATTTTTGATCTTTTTCCAAAACTTTTTAGCCTCCTCACAGGTCTACCATAAATGGTAATGCGTTCCGTGTATCGATTCACATTTCCAACATTTTGGGGATGTATTTGACGATATTTTAGCTAACCTTGTTGGTGCCAGGTGCCATCTATAAAACATTTTGTATTGGTTTTCCTTGTATGCAACTGATAGTGTCATTTTTAAGTTTGTTCCCCAAAATTTTTCCCATTTGTCTAATTCAATATTATAGCCAAAGTTCTGCTCCCATTTTATCATTTGTTCTTTCACAATTTCCTCTTCCATTTTGTACTTCAGGAGAAATTTATATATTCTCCCTATCATTTTTCTATCTGAGCTTTGAATGATTTTATCAAATTCGTGTGGTTCTGTTTCAATGTCATATAATTTGGCATCTTTATTGTATTTAGTTTTGATTTGAAGGTAAGTTAGCCAGTAAACTTTCATGTTCTGTTCTACCAATTCTTCAATTGTTTTTAAGTTTCCCTGTCTATCAATTAAGTCTCTATATCTTAGCATTTTAGCAAGGGTCATTTTAAAAGGTAAGTATCATGACCTCCCCCCACTCCTCCCATTGGCCAATAAGGACATCCAGCGGTGGGGAGGGTCAGCAGTTGAGCTCAGGGGCCAGGAGTATAAAAGCCCATCCCAATGATATCTAGTAGCCACATCTGACATCTGGGTGATCCAATCCACCTGCAAACTGTTTTTACTTGCCTCCAAAATGAACGCCGGCAATTCAGGTAAGAAATCAACTTTTGGGCGCCTATTTCTCCCTATTTCTTTTTTTTTCTCCCCTCTCTTACGGGGCAATGCAAGCGGAGGGTGTCGGTTAGCCGAGCCCCAAAAAACGTTTTCTAACCCGTTTGTAGCCGGGCTTCGTACCCCTTTGCGCCGCTTGGAGGGAGCCAAACTCTGGCTAATGGGGGAAAGCACCGAATTCGTTCCAAACCCGGGTTTACAGGGGAGGAAACGTGAGGAGGGGGATTTCTCTCTGTTTGGGGCGTCCCGCTTCGCCCGGGCCACGAGAAGGCCCATTGCAACGCGACCGTCGAGGCCAACGAATTGCGCGGTATCCTAGGCTTAATCCTGGGTCAGTTGCGGGGGCGACGCGAAGGGGAGGCTTGCGTGCGTCCTGGACACGCGAAAAACTCAAACTCGGGTGAACGGAGCTGACGCCTGCTTGCTCCAACCAATAAATTAATCCAACCTGGCTAACCAGTTAAAACGTCTAACTGGCGTGCATTGGGAAGCCTGTTGGTCTATGGAGAGGTGGGGGGGGGGCGCTTTTCTTTTTTTGCAGGTTCTGAGAAGTGACCTTCAGACAACGGGGCTGATTCCAAAACAGAGCGTCTTGATCGCTTTCACACAAGCCCCGTCTAGATGCGCGGATCCTCTCCAAATTGCGCTTCACGTTAAGCATTTGATCCCCCCTTTCTCCCTTCCCTTCAGGAAAGTGGGCAACAAAAGCAAGAGCTACGAGGGGCGAAAGGAGAAAACGGACAATTTATACGAGGGAGCAAGTGGCCCGCCTCACGGAAGCCTTCGAGGCGCACCCCTATCCCGGCTACGAGGCCCGCGAGCGCCTGGCGCACCAGATTGGCATCCCGGAGGCCCGGATCCACGTAAGGACGGGTGCCCCCCTCTCCCGCGTGTCCCACCGACCCGGGGCAAATGGGAGGCGGAGAGACTAGGAGCTGTTAAAAAGGAATTAACTTGGCCTTCTGCTAGGAAGGGACCACAAGGGACTCTCTCTGCAGCCGGGGTGGGATATGTCGCCTTTCACATAATAAAGTGTGTGCGCACACATTCTGACTCTCAAAATCCTTGCTTTTCCCCCCCAGTTCTGGTTCCAGAACAGGAGGACCAGGCAACCCAGGCCGTTGAACTCGGGAGAAAGCGGGGAAAGCAGCCGGCAGGAGGAGCCTTCGGAGTCGCCACTGGCACCTGACAGCCTGGACTACTCCTCCCTCGCGGCTGGACCCGTTTGGGGTGACCCTCAGGGGAGCAATTGGACCTTCCTAGGACACCCCCAGGCCTTCCAACCGCTGGAAGGGAGCCAGGAAGCGGCTCCTTCCACGTCGCACATCCCTGCGCCTGTGGGGCCCGCTCTCCCGGTCCTTCAGAGTTCCTGGGACGCCTGCGCTCCCTCTGGACCCGGCCTGGTTCCCGCCGTCCCCCAACCTCCCCAACAGGACCCCCTCCTGCAACCTCCCCCACAGACCTACTCCTATCACCCCTACCACCCGCAGGAGACTCAGCAGCTGCCGGGGGATCCGTTCTATGCCTCTCAGCCGTACTCAGTTCCCGATCAAGCCTTGGGTCTCCCCGGAGCCTCGGACCTGGAAGGAGCTTTGGGCTGCTTGGCGCAGGGGTCGGCTCCCGATGGCGAGATGCCCCAGCCTACTTTTTATGGGAATGAAGCGGCAAACTGGGGAAACTGGAGGTAACTGGTCTCCGGAATTCTCACTTTGCCCTTTCGACGCCCATCCCAGCGCCGATTATTTATTCATCTGAGCACTTCGTTTGAAGGGGGAGGCATAGCTTAAAAGGACTTTAATTGAACGTGTGTCTGAAAATGCTGCTCAGGACGGGACAATGTGCAATAAATTTTACTCTCAAATTCTGACGATCCGTATTTTCTTATTCCTAGAACAATGAGGCCAAGTTGAAAACCTTCCTTTATTTTAAAGGAATTTTTCGGGGAGGTGGATTACGGCTGTTAAGTCACGGCTACTCACAAACAAACGCCTTGTCTTTTGGGGGTTGCTTAAGAGGAGCGGTTGTGCTGAATTTGTAGGCTTTAAGGCGCTTTCCAAGCTCAGAGTATCCAAGGTGGAAAATAACGAATATCTGGAACTTAAGAGAAAAACTGCCGTGTGTCTATTTTCCTTCCCTTTGCTTTTTGCAAAGCAAAATAAATAAATAAATATATAGACAATTGAAGGGGCGGTTATTTCTTGGAGCACAATTTAAAAGGGATGCATATATTTTAAAAAATTAAAGAATGTATATCTGACAATGCTGTTCAGGAAGGGACAATTTGCAATAAACTTTATTATTAGGCACACACACAAATACACACACACTTCTGAACAAGCATCAAACTAGAGTAAAAAAACCGGTTATTTTGCAGGGGGGGTGTGTCCTAATATCAGGCATAAAACAGAAAAAAACTGGAGACAGATTGACAGATTAAAGAGGCAAATATCCCCTTGCTGATATCTGTGACTAACCCCGATCTTGGTCTTCAGAAAGGTTTCCAAGATGTGGATGTTTCTGAGCGTATCATGGGAGGTAGGCTATATGGGGTGGGAGAGAAGGACATTTGAGTGCCTTATTTGGTTGCCCTAACCATGTTCTGGGTTTATGGCTGGTTGCCTCCATGAACTGAGTTGGGCTAACTGCAGAACCCATCTTCCCCAGCCAGCATGGCCATCACAGGTAAGGAACCTTCAATAAAAGTCTTTGAATCTTCAACGTCCAGTCTCCCAGGAAGAGAGACTCAACATCCAGAAGCTTCAACGGGGAGAATTTGGGCTCTTAAAATTGATGAACTCAGGATTCCACCTCTGAAGCATTCAGGCTCCAACTTCTTCCACCCATCGGGGAGCAGATAAAATGCACCTTTGCAACACAATTAAGGGTAATGGAAGATCCATTGGATATTAGAGCCGCTCTCCTGGTCCTGCAGAGCTCCTGGGACGCCAACACTCCCTCTGGATCCAGGCTGGTTCCTGCCGTCCCACAACCTCCCCAACAGCACCCCCTCCTGCAACCTCCCCCACAGACCTACTCCTATCACCCCTACCACCCGCTGGAGACTCAACAGCTGCCGGGGGATCCGTTTTATGACTCCCAGCCCAACTCAACTCCAGATCCAGCCTTGCGTCTCGACGGAGCCTCGGACTTGGAAGGAGCTTTGGGCTGCTCAGGACGGGACAATTTGCAATAAATTTTACTCTCAAATTCTGACGATCCGTGTTTTCTTATTCTTAGAACAACGAGTCCAAGTTGAAAACCTTCCTTCATTTTAAAGGAATTTGTCGGGGAGGTGGATTACGGGTGTTAAGTCAGGGCTACTCACAAACAAACGCCTTATCTTTTGGGCATTGCGTAAGAGGAGAGGTTGTGCTGAGTGTGCAGACTTTACGCCTCTTTCCAAGCCCAGAGTATCCAAGGTGGAAAGGAAGGAATATCTGGATCTTAGGAGAAAAACTGCCGTGTGTCTATTTTCTTTCCCTGTGCTTTTTGCAAAGCAAAATAAATAAATATATTTACAACTGGGGTGGGGGTGGGGGGTATTCGTACACACACACACACAAAAACACACTTCTGAACCGGCATTCTGACCAGAGTCAGAAAACTCGGTTATTTTGAATGGAGAGGGTGTCCTAGTATCAGTAAGGCAGAGAAAACTTGGAGACAGCTTGACCAAAGAGGCACATATCCCCTTGCTGATATCTGTGACTAACCCCGATCTTGGTCTTCAGAAAGGTTTCCAAGATGTGGATGTTTCTGAGCGTATCATGGGAGGTAGGCTATATGGGGTGGGGGAGAAGGACATCTGAGTGCCTTATTTGCCCTAACCATGTTCTGTGTTTATGGCTGGTTGCCTCCATAAACTGAGTTGGGCTTAACAGAAGTGTAGGATCCCCTTGTTTCGTTGAACCATTCTGCTACAACTTAATGCTCGGCACTTTTCCTTTGAGCACATGAGAAAATTGGGACTCTTAAAGGAAAACATACTTTAATTAAACATAGTTGAGCAAGCTACCTACCCCCAGGGAGCATATTCAAGGAACGTACTGCAATTCAAGGCACCGGCTTACCTATTTTCTGGAGGGGATGATAGGGCACTGCTAACTGCAAAACCCATCTTCCCCAGCCAGCATGGCCATTACAGGTAAGGAACCTTCAATAAAAGTCTTTGAATCTTCAACGTCTAGCCTCCCATGAAGAGAGACTCAACATCCAGAAGCTTCAACGGGGAGAATTTGGGCTCTTAAAATTGGTGAACTCAGGATTCCACCTCTGAAGCCTTCAGGCTCCAACTTCTCCCATCTATCAGGGAGCAGATAAAATGGACCTTTGCAATCCAATTAAGGGTCATGGAAGGTCCATTGGATGTTCTGAAGGTCGCAAACCCCATCTTGGGTTCCGATCCTGCTCCCTTCCTCTTTTCCATTGTGTAAATAAGTACAGGGGCCCAACAGCAAGGGTCATTTAAAAAGGCATGTCTCCTGACCTTCCCTCACATCTCCCATTGGCCAATAAAGACACCCAAAAATAAGTTTTCTAACCTGTTTGTGGCCGGGGTTCGCACCCCTTTGCGCCGCTTGGAGGGAGCCAAACTCTGGCTGACGGGGGAAAGCACCGAATTCGTTCCAAACCCGGGTTTACAGTGGAGGAAACGTGAGGAGGGGGATTTATTTGGGTTTGGGGCGTCTCGCCTTACCTGGGCCACAAGAAGGCTGCTATCCGCGCTCGTCCATTGTAACGCGACCGCCGAAGCCAACGGATTGCGCGGTATCCTAGACTTAATCCTGGGTCAATTGCGGAGGCGACGCGAAGTGGAGTCTTACGTGCCTCCTAGACACGCGAAAAAAACTCGTGTGAACGGAGCTGACGCCTGCTTGCGCCAACCAATAAGTTAATCCCACTAGGCTAACCAGTTAAAACCTCTAACTGGCCTGCATTGGGCAGCCTGTTGGTCGATGGGGAAGTGGGGGGCGCTTTTCTTTTTTGCAGGTTCTGAGAAGTGACCTTCAGACAACGGGGCTGATTCCAAAACGGAGCGTCTTGATCGCGTTCACACAAACCCCGTCTAGATGCGCGGATCCTCCCGAAATTGCGCTTCGCGTTACGCACTTGGTTTCCACCACCCCCTTCTCCCTTCCCTTCAGGAAAATGGGCAAAAGCGAGAGCTACCAGGGGCGAAAGAAGAAAAAGAACCAATTATACGAGGGAGCAAGTGGCCCGCCTCACCGAACTTTTTGAGGCGCACCCCTATCCTGCCTGCGAGCGCCAGGATGGGATATGTCGGCTTTGAAGTAATAAAGTGTGCGCGCGTGCGTCTCTCTCTCTCTCTCTGGGTGTCTGTCTGTCTGTCTGTCTGTCTCTCTCCCTCTATCTCTTTCTCTGTGTATTCTCTCTCTCTCTCTCTCTCTCTCTCTCTCTCTCTCTCTCTCTCTCTCTCTCTCTCTCTGTGTGTGTGTGTGTGTGTATGTATGTGTGTCCGTCTCTTGCTCGCTCGCTCGCTCGCTCGCTCGCTCTCTGTCTGTCTGTCTTTCGCTCTCTCTGTCGCGAAGTGGAGTCTTACGTGCCTCCTAGACACGCGAAAAAAACTCGTGTGAACGGAGCTGACGCCTGCTTGCGCCAACCAATAAGTTAATCCCACTAGGCTAACCAGTTAAAACCTCTAACTGGCCTGCATTGGGCAGCCTGTTGGTCGATGGGGAAGTGGGGGGCGCTTTTCTTTTTTTGCAGGATGGGATATGTCGGCTTTGAAGTAATAAAGTTTGCGCGCGTGCTCGCTCTCTGTCTGTCTTTCGCTCTCTCTCTCTCTCTCTCTCTCACGCACACATTCGGACTCTCAAAATCCTTGCTCAGAATGAGGTGGCTGGATGGAGTCACCAAAACAGAAGGCCTGAGCTTAAATGGACTCCAGAGGATGGTAGAGGACAGGAAGGCCTAGAGGAACATTGTTCATGGGGTTGCGATGTGTCGGACCCGACTTCACAATTAACAACAAGAACAAACCAGCTTGGTAAAAACCTCCCACCAGCATGGATTGGGAAGCATGTGTGGTGGGCGTGGGGGTTTTCTTTCCAGATTAAAAGAATTCGACCCTTCGAGGATTCAGGCTGATTGCAAAACTGAGGAAATGTCATGTGAATGCACGGACTAGATGCACAAATCCTGGCTCAATTGTGCTCCACGGTGTGATCTTGGTTTTTTTCTTTCTCCCTTCAGGATAATGGGCCAAAGTCAGAGCTGCCAGAGGCAAGGGGAAGAAATGGGCGATTAATACCAAGGAGCATGTTATGGCCTCACTCACCGAGGCTCAACAGCAATGTCCATTTTAAATGATATTCCTTTTTTTAAAAAATATTTTTTTTATTTTTAAAAAACAAACAAACAAAGCAGAACAACACATGCAAAACAGAACACACACACACAAAAGAGAAAAAAACTTTCCACAATTTCATCAAGCATGTCGTTTGGTTACAAGCTTTTGTGCAACAGTTTTTAAAGTTGAGAATAAAATCACTGGTTATCCATTAAACATATAAATATTTCACTGTCATTGAGCATTATGTGTTCGAATTACCATTAATATTCTTCCATTTCTAACAACTCTTATTTTCTTGAATCCATAATTTTCTATTAAGTAACAATAAATCTTCATAGAATTATAATATCACCTATCTCTAAAAAAGAAAAAGAGAACTTAAGAAAAAATAGATTCCCATTAATTCATATTGTACATCGTTACTTTCAATTGACCATAATGTCACCAATCATCCACAACTCCAGAAATATTTTTCCATTGTTAATCCAAATAGAAGTTAAGTATTACAATTCATATATGTATCAGTTATTCATTACATCATTATTAGTCCATTTAATATACAAAAATCTTTCCAATATAAAATGATCATTACGTACAATTATACCTAATATTCAAATCATCTCACTCTTATACATTATGTTCATTGTTGTCCTTTCCCCAACCTAATTGGGATTGTCTGAAACAGGTATAAGAGGCTAGGCAAAATGTTCATTTTAATTGTTGAGATTCTCCCAATCATTGATAATTGTAAATTTTCCCATTTCACCAAATCCATTGCAATTTGTTCCTTCAATCTAAGATAGTTATCCTCTTTGAGAGTACTACATCTAGCTGTTAGTCGATCCCCAAATATTTGACATTATTCATAACTTGCATTTCCAAAATTTCTGCCAATTCTTGTTTTTGTTTTAATGGTATATTTTTTGTCAAAATCTTTGTTTTATCTTTATTGATTTTCAAACCTGCTGCTTTTCCATATTCCTCAATTCTTTCTATCAATTTAGCTGCTTTTCCATATTCCTCAATTCTTTCTATCAATTTAGGTGCAGATTCAAGAGGCTCCTGGAGAATAAAACTAAGTCATCTGCAAATGTTTGCAACATATACTCTTCTTTTTTAAGGTTTGGCAACATTGTTTCAAGATCCATTAGGTGGCAGTGTTAAATTGTATCCAATCCCAAGCCCCTAAAAACTCTGCCTTTCAAAAGAGATATTCCAAACAAAAGAAGAAAAATAAGAGCTAAAGAAATAATAAAAAAGGGGGAAAAGAGAAAAAGAATCTTTAAGGTATAATAAGAAAAGAAATAGTTCCAGTCAAATCACTTCCAACAATCAAAAAGTTAGAAGTAAAGAGAAGGCTTCAGCAACGAATCCACATTGAGTTGTAACAAAAGTCCTGTCTGGCTTCAGGTAATTAAAAGGGAGGGGGGGAACCCCAGACAGTTTCAATTAACCATGCTCAAGCCCGCAGCTAATTCTCTGTTATACTCTATTTTTCTTAAGTCTCCAAGTTTAGGGTGTCCTCTTTACCATAAGAAAAAAAACTTTATAGAAAGTCTCACAAAAACAGCATGCTTCTCTCTCCTGCTCTTGCTTTGCGGAGCTGTCAGCAGCTTCGGCAGCCTAAGGGCTGGCTCTTGATCGCCGGCAAAAGGGTTTTTTCCCCCGAGTCTCCAGAGGCTTTGCGGGTGTCTCTGGATCCCCCAGGCTTTCCTGTCTCTTTGGGACGGCTTGGGTCCGATTAAGGCCGTCCAGGCGATCGGAATTGAGCGGCTAATCCAGAGTAACCGGAACGCCGCTGTAACACTACGACGCGTAGCTCCCAGCAGATGGTGCCATGTGAACATGGCCTAGTGGGATGAATCCCGCCCGTCTCCTTCCAGAGCCAAATTATGCTTCATGTTGTCCTTCACATTTCTTTTTTCCTTCAGGAAAATGGGCCAAAGTCGGAGCTGCGAGAGGTGAGCGGAAGAAGTGGACGATTTATACCAAAGTGGCCAGATTCACGGAGGCTTTTGAGGGGTGCCCCTAACCTGGCTATGAGGCCCATGAGTGCCTGCAATCCTGGAGGCCTGAATCCATGTAAGGGGAGATTGTCCCACCAACCAGGGCAAAGGGATGGCAAGGGATGAGAAGGAGCGGAGGGCTCAGAGAACCATGAATACCTGGTGGAACATCTGATTATGCCTTTCTGGGGGGGGGGGGATTATGCACTTCACATTGAGCTCTTTTTTCTTCCTCCCTTCAGGGAAATGGACCAAAGTGGGAGTTGCCAGGTGCGAGTGGAAGAAGCAGACGATTTATACCAAGGAGAGTATGTGGCCTGAGTCACTGAGGCTTTCTAAGTGTACCCCTGGTTTTTATGAGGTAAAGTTCAAGGTTAATGGCTGGAGGCCCCCTGACTCTGGATCAACACAGACATAGGATTCACTGGCTTGGTTCAGCCTATCCTGCCAACCCTTAATGTTGGACAATTTTCCTTTGGTGCCCAGTGAAAATTGGGTTTAATAAAAGAAAACGTAGTTTTATCAAGTTCCTAAACCAAGTCAGTGGAATCACAGAGAGGTGCCTCAATTCAAGGCACTGGTTTGCAGCATAGTTTCTGGATCTCATGAAAAGACGGTGCTCACTACAGGTCCCATCTTCCACAGCTAGCACAGCCATTACAATTAAGGAAAGAAAGGGAGCTTCCATAAATAATTGAGGTCCCTCTTAAATTATAAAATCCATGTTGTTCTCCTTTCTTTCTCCCTTCAGGAAAATGACCAAAGTCGGAGTTGCGAGAGGTGAGGAAGAAAAGTGGACCATTTAAACCGAGGAGAGCATTTGACTCACTTCACTGAGGCCTTCAAGGTGCACCTGCACCCCAGCAATGAGGCCCACAAGCGCTTAGCATACCATATCAGCATCCCAGAGACCCAAGTACATGTAAGAAGGGATGACAAGTACTGCAAATCCCACCAACAGGGGCAATGGGTTATCTGGGGACAAGAAGGCGAGGAGGGCAGAGACAACAAAGACCAATAACAGGGCTGGTCTTGCTCTCCATCCTTCTCTTTCAGGTCTAGTTCCAAAACAGAAGATTCACAACTGGAAACAATTTAGCCTCTGGGAAAGATGCTGGGCAGGAGGAGCCTTGGGACCTTTGTCTGGCAATGGACAGTGAAACATCTTCAAAAGAGAAAACAAGAAAATCCAGTTGTCTCCTGAAAAAGCACCTTTGGGGTAACCACAACCTGAATGACTGAGAATCTCTACAGACAAATAGAGAGGAAGTTTGAACACAACAAAAGTAAAATGACAGAACAATAAAATGAACAAGGAAAAGGGAAAGAACGGAAAATATATCGATATGACTAGCATATGAAGGGTCTACTAGATGTTGTCACAGGTGACTTATGCTAGTTGAAAACTGAGGTCCAGTATCAATGGGAACTCATAATTCTCAGCAAAAGGTGTTGCAAAGGACGCCTGATGTAAGAGTAGATATGGAACATCTCCTCCAATATGCTGATAGGTTTAAGAACATGCCTATCATCTGCTCCATCCAATGATTAACCTTCTAGGCCAGGAATCTTGGGTGGGTTGAATTCTCCATCTTTGGGAATTCCCAGCCAACAAAGCTGAAGTAGATGAGAGAGAGTGAGTTACACCTCTAAGGACAGATTCTCTATGAAAAAGATGGGACGTTTCCCTTGCTTATATGTTGCCCCGCTAGAACGCGGGTTAGTGGTTCACAATAATTAGCAAATGGACGAGTTGAAAAGTATGAGGTAATAATGAAGGGGAGGGGAGGCTAAAAAGAAGCCGAGGATGAAGGTCATGCCAGTTAGACAACGGATAGAATTTTTTTTATTAGGCATTATATCAGATGACTATGGTAAAGGGACAATATGCCTAATATTACACATCTTGACTGTAGCCAGAGTGGTGTATGCAGAGCAGCAGGGCCAGCCAAGAAGGAGATTTGGGGGTTCTCTGAACTGCACAGAATCTCAGCTAGAGTTTTTTCCCGAAGCCCTGCAAACCCTCAGCAGCTAATCCGTATATGTGGCATAAGAGGAAGTACTCATTTAGACAGGAATATTTGTGGTAAATTTTTTGCAGATTATTAAGTTGCTATCATCAGCATCTTGGTTTTTTTAAAAAAAAACCAAAGGACTTAAAACAGTATGTATGTATGTATGTATGTATGTATGTATGTACGTACGTATATATATATTTAACGAGGGCAAAACATGTGTTTGCAGATGCAGACCTCGTGAAAAGCAATTAAGCACTCAAGACATGGATTTATACTGATTCCGGTTCCGGCTGTGGAACACGCCGGGTATGTTTTGCTCGCTCCGTGCGCTCCTGGTGGGCACCCCCTTGATCGGGGGGGGGGGCACAGGAAGCCCCGTAGAGGCTCCTGCCGAGGGGGCGGCTTAGCGGGGACCCCCTGTGTCGGCGGCGGCCGGGGGAGCTCCCTGCATCACCCTAGGCATCGGGAGGCAAAGGGGAGGCGCTTCTGCGTCTTCACGTTGAGGCAGCTGGGCGAAACTGATGATTCGAAGGATACAGCTGCAATGCGGTGAGATGGAAATTCCCCTCGTTCCCCTTTCTGACAGAAGGAAAAACAAAAGGACTGTCAGCCTTTTAGAAAAACTTTCAACCCATTCTTGGGAAGTGTGACTGGAGGGAGGGGGATTTCCCCCCCCCCTTGGATAAGCGGCTTTAAACTGCTCACTGCTTCCAGAGGAGGAGGAGGGGGGTGAGCCCTGGAATGAAGTCACGCTCATAGCAAACAGCAGATTTATTTTACTGCAATTGTGAAAATGAGGTGATGATCTGTTTCTTTCTGAAAACTTTGAAAACTTTTGGTTTGTTGCCTTCTGATCCCGGAGCTGGCAGGGCAAGATGGCACACTTCCGTCGTCTTCATGTACTTTGAAATTTGACTCCACCTACAGAAACTGCTGGCATTTTGTCTTTGTCCCTTTGACACTCAGAGATATCTCTTGTTACAGTCTATCCTGGACTTGGAACAAAGGATTTTATTGCTTTATTGCCTGGAATTAGAACTGAGAAAAGGTCCTTATTTGCTTGGTCTCCCTGCCTCGCCATCTCTCTTGGCTATCCACCTTTCCAATTGTTTCTTCTCTGCACTGACAAAGTCATTTCTGAGCTTTGTTTACTACAATGTCACCTAAAAGAACACCACCGGGGAAACTGGGTTTTGCTGGCTCCGCCCCAGCATCCTCAATGTCCAGCCCCAGCAGACAACAGACACTAACATCTTTGTTTCAGCCTAAGCCCCCTGAGGTGGACTTTCAACAGATGTTTCAACAACTCTTAAAGGGGCAGGAGGACTTTAAAAACCAATTGAAAGAAATGAACGAACAGCTCAGAGAGAACCAAGACCGAACGATCCAAAATTCACAGAGACTGGAACTTTTGGAGGAGGGGACGGCTGAGATGAGGGGGGAGGTGAAGGGGGTTCAGAGAGGAAACCAAGAACTTGAGAACCATCAGACAAAAATGGAATTTGAAAGGATGTCTTTTTTTCTTAGATTTCAAAATGTAATTGAGGCTGATGATGAAGACCTGAGGGATATTATGACAAATTTACTGGCTGAATATATTAAAAAAGACAGACAACAGTTGGGTGGGATATTGACCTGGTCTATAGAGTAAACTCAGCATATGCTAGAACACATAACGTTCCAAGGGAGGTTCACATTAAATTTCTTAGAAAGACCACAAGAGATGAGATTCTGAGTGCACAAAGGGGGCAAGCATTGAAATATAAGGATAGAGAAATAGCCATTCTGAAACAAATCCCAAAGAAAGTTAGAGATAAAAGAAAAAATTATTCGCTTCTAGCAAAGAAATTATACCAGAAAGGGGTGTGGTTCAGATGGCTTATGCCAGAAGGTATGTTAATATTCTGGGAGGACACGAGAGTTAGGATCAATACAACTATGGAGGCTGAGGCCTTCATGGAAAAAAACAAAGTCCTCCTAGATAAACCTGATGACACTACACCGGACATACAGGACACGGGAGGTGCCGGAGCTCTGCTGGAGGGGGGAGAGGAGGCAACATCGAGAAAACTCAGATCACAAAAATGAACTAGAAAATCTGTTTGATATAAAATGATTGAAATTACTTGAAGATAAAAGGTTACATGCTGACAAAATACATTTAATGTATTGATAGATGAAAGTTATGAGATTGGGGGGGAGGGCCATTTCCTGCATAATGTAACTGTCAAAATTTGTACCTTTATCCACCATCCCTTTCCCTGATTATTTTTCTTAAAACCAATAAAATTTTGTTAAAAAAAAAAGACATGGATTTATACTGATGGTGAGATAGAAACAATGTTCAACCATATTGTCTCTGGGAGAACTTCATGGAGTCCATGAAGTCATTGGTTCAGCTTGACTTTGAAGAGACTTTTTAAGGGAATGGAGGCTGTGAATCACCCTGTGCTTGACCCCCATCCTGCTTCTAGGAACTCCCATAATTGTTTCAAAAAATAATAATAAACGAATAAACTCTAGAATCGTATCCCAGCCAAAGGGAACCAACGCAATCCCACCCATTGAGTTAGTCCATGAAAAGTTGGATGGAAACAAATGTGGGAACAGGAAATGTGAGCCCATGTTGCTCTGAAATACAGTCAGAATCATAGAATCCGAAGGACTGGAATCCAATCATAGAATTCCAAGGGACCTTGGAGGTCTTCTAGTCCAACCCACTGAAAGAAGATACGCGGAAGTGTTGTGCTTGGAAAAGCTCTCCTTTTTCACTTTCAGGACTCTCTGCTTTTAATTCATTGTTTGGTTCCCTTCTCATGAAAAATATAATATAGGTAGTTCTCGACTCACAACCATCCATTCAAAGTGACAATGAGAGTGGAAAAAGTGACTCATGACCATTTTTGACATGTGTGGTCACATGATCAAAATTCAGACCTTTAGCAACTGACTCATATTTATGACGATTGCAGTGTCCCGGGGTCACGTGATCCCCTTTTACGACCTTCTGACAAATAAAGTCAATGGGGGAAGCTCGATTCACTTAACGACCATGTGACTAGCTTAACAATTAGCTGGACAGCTGCAGCGATTCGCTTAACAACCTTGGCGAGAAAGATCATAAGATGGGGCAAAAATTCACTTCTCGCTTAGCAACATCAATTTTGGGCTCCATTGTGGTCATAAGTCAAGGACTACCTGCAGCCGCCTCAAGGGTGTATGCATTTCTAAAGGAAAAGGGGGTGTTGTGTTGTTTTTTCAATGAACAGCTCTTAACAGAGAAGGATGGGGAGAACTTGCTGGAGTTGGAGATCTTTCCCATTTGTGTTATTATTGAGTCGGTCAGCTGCACCTCTATAACTGTCTGGTTTGGCTCTGCAACCCAACAAGGCAGACACAGACTTCAGAGGAGAATTAGAACTGCAGAAAAAACAATGGCTACCAACCTGCCTTCCATTGAGGACATGCACAAGTCAAAAAGAGGGCCATGAAAATATCTACAGACCTCTCACATCCTGGACATCAATTGTTTCACCTCCTACCCTCAAAACGATGCTCTAGGGCACTGCACACCAGGACAACTAGACACAAGGACAGTTTTTCACCAAATGCCATCACTCTGCTAAACAACTAATTCCCATAACATTGTCAAACGATTTACTAACACTGTATTACTGCTCTTCTCTCTTCCTTCCTAATAGCTATCTCTTCCCACTTATGACTATAATCATGCTGCTTGTATCTTTAAAATTTATATTGTTTTATTTGTTTCCTAGTATAATTTGATTGCTTATTAGTAACCTATGACTATCACTAAGTGTTATGTCTTATGATGAATGTATTCTATTTTATTTTTCTTTATGTAGCCTGAGAGCCTAGGCACCAAAGACAAATTCCTTGTGTTTTCCAATCACACTTGGCCAATAAAGAATTCTATTCTTAAAAAAAGTGATTTCTTTCCAAGGAATCTGTTGTCCCACAGCCAGTGGTGGGTTCCTGCCGGCATTACTACTGGTTCGGGCGCCCGAAAAAGTTTCCCCCTTCAGAACTGCTCAGAGAGTCCCTTTGAAAAGCTGATAACAAGTCACGTGACTAGTGAAGTCAGGGAGATACGCAGAATAATCAAATTAAAAGGTGTGAAAATGATCCTTCTTCCCCTTCACCCTTAAGAGCCACTTCAGTTCGGGTGGAGAAAAATGGAATAGCTATTGTCTCCGTTGATCCCTTATACAAACACTTATCAGTGAAGCTGACTCATCTGTGGTGGTTAATCTGGGTAGGGTTGTGTGCTCTTGTGTCTGTCTCCCTCTGCACACGTGTTTGTGTGTGTGCGTGTGCGTGTGTGTGTGTGTGTGTGTTTGTGTATGTCCTAGGGGTGGGGACACTTTTTTAAAAAAAAGTTTTATTAACTAAACATTAAAAAGATTGGACATAGTCCAACGTTTCTGACATAATCATTTCCAAGAAGTTTTTGATCTTACAACAATAACATTTTGTATCCATTACAAAGGTATGTATGGTCAGTCAAATTCCTACACATTAATCCCTTACACGATATAGTTACTATCAGTCCACATATATCCAATTTCTGCCTTTCGCACCATATTAATACCATGTTTTCCCATTCTTAAGTTATCCATGTTTCTCTCTCCCGACCTTTTCCCCTCCTTTCTAACCATCGGTACCATTTGCCCCAGATTTCGTGGTATTCTGTCTCACCCTTGTCTTTGAGCTCTAGAGTCAGCCTAAGACTGGTGGAAACTTATAATTTGATACGTAACCTTGGAACTAGGAAGGATTAAAGTAGCGTCTAAGAATGCAATTTGGATTAAAGAGGTGAATAAGAATTCAAAAACGAAGAAGATGAAAGGAGAGAACTTGTAATAAGAGCAAAAAGCAAGGAAGGTCTAGAATTAGTTAACACCAGGTGAATTGCATGGATTTTTATTGAAACCTCTCTTGCTCTAATAAATGCATTCATTGCCAAGCAGTTTAATCACATTTTACAAAAGGAAAAAATTGGAAATTGGTTAATATCTAGCATTGATAATGAAAGATCCAGCAAAAGGGATACCACCAATCAACTACAGCATCAATTACCTGCTTACCAACCACATTAAGAAAAAAAAATTATAAGTTTATTATAATAAAAAATACAAATAAAAACAAAGGGAATAAGAGAATTTCTTTTTTAAAAAATCCTTTCGGATTATAATTTAATATGGATTTCAATCCCTTGTTCCGCTATTATATTATAACCGATTTCTTTGGCCCATCGAATCGTAGAGTCATTAAGATATTCATTTTCCACTAAAATATATAAAACCTTAGCAATACAGGTAGTCCTCAACCTACGACCACAACTGAGCCCAACATTTCTGTTGCCAAGTGAAATATTTGTTCAGTGAATTCTGCCCTGTTTTATGGCCTTCCTTGCCGCAGCTGTTAAGTGAATCACTGCAGTTATTAAATGAGTAAACTGCTTGCTAAGTGAAATTGGCTTCCCCATTGACTCAGCTCATCACAAAAGGGGCTCACAGGACCCCGGAACTTGTGACCGTCATAAATAGGAGTCAGTTGCCAAACATCTGAATTTTGATCACATGAACATGGGATGCTGCAAATGAAGTGTGAAAAAAGTGTGAACAAAGGTCGCAAGCAGTGGTGCAATTCAGTCAGTTCTATCCTGTTCAGGTGAACCGGTAGCGATGGCAGTAGGAGGCTCCGCCCCCCCCTCTCCCGGACATGCAGAGCCCACATTTGTGAACCGGTAGCGAAGGTAAGTTGATTTCACCCCTGGTTGCATGTCACTTTTTTCAATGCTGTTGTAACTTGGAACGGTCACACAAGGTAACTTCAAATTCACTTTTTTGCTGATTCAAAACGGTAAGTTTTCTTATCCATGCTAAAGCTTTCTTTTAGTTGTACATATGTGTGTGTGAGAGAGAGGCATCTGTCTGACTCCAGTTTGCCTTTCATCTTGAGATAAGGTTCAACTTGAAAAACAAGATATAATTTCACCCCAGTTCCACCAATTTGACCTCACCGTCACATTTCTTTTTTTTAAACTTCCTGCTGTTTTGATTAGACCTCCTAAGTGAGGTATCTTAGGAGAGAACCTTATTAACAAACAACTTTCAAATTCTAACTGATATGGTAGCTGATGGAGTCCAACAGCACCCAGGGGGAAGCAATAATTTGTCCCTCATCTCGTATCCGACAACTCTGGGCAGCATACATCATAAAAACATTGCAAACATTAAAATCGTCCATCGTAAAAAAAAAGACAGCAGATTAAAAAAAAAACCCACAGCAGACAGACATATGTGCAATCTTTCCCTGTCCTTCTTTCCTTCAAGGATCAAAAGGTGGAGACTTTTGTGGACAGAAAGCTTGCATGGATATTCTCCTTCCACTCTGGAGTTTGTGGCTCCAAAGACTAGAAAATGTTACATGGTAGAATCGTAGTAACTTGCATTCGCTCCAGAGAATTGGTGATATGCTAACTTAATTCACACAACAAACTAAACCTCAAATCCGGGTTCAAAAATGCAATTGCCGCCTTCGTAGAAGATGCCATGTTGGTAGAAATAGGGCAAGGGTTCAAACTGGATTTCTTCGAGGGCCAGATCATCATCGTAGTTCTCCTCCGCGGCCCAGGAGTTTAACGTATGACACTATTTAATAATTGATATTAATATGAATGTTAATGCTATTAATATGTTTGAATGTACATCAAATACCATGTAGCATATTGAATATTGAGGAAAAATTAAACAAGTCACTGCGACTTGTGGACTTGAATGTGAACTCTGTTCAGTAATTCTAATTAGCTCTGGATTAATCGGCGGAACAAAAAAAAATTCTCGTGACTGAGATACACACACATGTCATGTATCTAAGACCCTAAACGTAATATTCTCTCATGTTGTCCGTTCTGAATGTAATACAAAAAGAAATAACTCTACTGCGGTCAATAACCATCGGACAGAAAGAAGAAAAGAAAATAGTTTTCAAATATCCATAACATCCAAAATAAATAAAGGAGGAACAATACATAGAAAAACATGCTAAAAAGTGTTGTTCTTATTAGTTAAAACTAACTTAAAATGTAGAGGCATGACAAATCTGAGGAAAGTACAGTTCAGAAGCTGATGGCTTTTGAATGTTTTTGGAGTTTTTCTTTTTAGTTTCTGGTTGATTTTTACTTTATGTTCAGCTGTATATTTTAAAATGATGTACAAGTGGCTAGAGAATAGAAATCAAAAAGAGAAATAAAATTATTGATTTAAGAATTAAGTCTATTATTGACTATAATAGACATTGACTATAAATATGAAGAAGAATGTATGTATTTAACTTCCGAGTATATCTACTATAAACATTCTATCACATGACAACATTAGTATTAGAATTGTTTAAATTTACGATAAGGCAACAATCGAAGAGTAAACTACAAAAGCAGAATATATATGTTGATACTGGAAGCTGTAAAATTATATCATGTTGTCATGTTTTATTGTGTTTTTCATCGGTTTCTACTTGTTTCTGTTTTTTTTCTTTTTCTCCTTTTTTAAAGTTGAAAATGTTTAATAAAAACTTTGTTACAAAAAACCAAAATTATGTCTCATTGCTTTGCAAAATGACCCTAAATTGCTGCTATTTAGTTCTCAAAAACCAACCTTTCTGGAACTTTCACTTTTCAGCAGGTCACAGGTTATGCCACTTGCAAATAGAATACTATTATTTAAAATCAAGGTTCTTACCTTGTAGGTGTTAAAGAAGGTTAGCTTAATAGTGAACCCATGGAAGAAGTGAAGATACTTATGTAATATTTTTTTCTGAAATAACTTTGCTTGAGGTTTGGAACCAATTATTTATTAAATGTATTTGCTGCTCATTTTATAGTGATTCTGGGTGGCTTACATCATTAAAACATTAAAATCCTAATCCTACTGGACTTCCGGTGGTGACGTCGAGGCAAGTGCGGGGAAGAAAACAGAGCTCTGTCTTCGAACCCCGATTTGCGTGTTTTGGAGGATCCCCTCGGGGATACACTGATCCTGAAGGGAGACGTGGAGAAGTAGGGATACCCCAGAACTAACGAGGCAGAGGGCAATTGCCCGTTACGACTGGGGATACCCTTTTCAACCCAGCGTGTAAGCGTCTGCCGTTCTTCTTTTATGGCGGACCTGAAGCCTCAGCAAACCACCTAATCGGAGAAGGAAGGAAGATTTAACTTGTTTCAACTTGTTGCTACATTGTCATAACGCCGCGAGCATCAACAGACCGGTTTACAAGCGAAAACAGTGGAGAGTATAGGCTGGAAAAAGGTGGATCACAGACCGCAGAGGAAAACGGGCGAACAGGGAGTCTCCAGAGACCGGGTGAGAGAGTCCTACAACTGAAAGGCCACTGGAAGAGGTGAGAATGACAACTTCAAGGTAAAAACAAACCCGAAGAAATGAGGAGGAAAAAATACGAACTGACCGGGGGTAGAGAAGAAAGAGAGCCAGAGGGAGATTTTGGTGGACTGTGCTATACCGGAAAGCAGCGGTGGATGGCCATTATTTAGGAAGAAGAAGAGAGTAACAGAGTAACAAAGCGGAAGAGAAAGCTGACGAAACAGCAATACAGAAACAACTTAGAAGAGCCTGGACAATTTTATAAAAACTGAAAGAAAGGAACTTAAGAGAAGTTAAAGAAACTCTAAGGAAAGTGGTGAATGAACTAACTATATTAATAATACATATCCATATATAATTGCTATAATATTGATCAATAAGTATTTAAATTAATATTTAATATAAATATTTCTATTTATATTTACTGTTATATTCACAAATAAGTAAGTTTGAAAATCTGTGGCACTCACTATTTATATATACCTATGTTACAAATGTTTAATCAATTTAAATTTTAGTAATTTCAGTAACACTAAGGACATAGTGAATAATTTAAATATTTAAGATATAGTATTGTGGATGTTAATATGAACAAGTATTGAGTTCTTTTCTCCCTCTCTACCTATATAACCCCCCTTACTACCATTTCTATACACCATTGAATAACCTATAAATTTTAAGACTCTTATATTGTACTAAGATTTAGATTACTGTTGATATATTAATACAGGAAAAAAAGGGGGAAAGATATTGAATGCTAATCTGGGACAATATATATAAGATACTTATAGAACAAGAAAAAATCATAAAAGAAATGGCAAATATAACATCAACAGCACTAAGAACCAGGGGAAAAACAAACGTTAATCCTGCGATAAATCCAACAAAGGTACTGCCTGCCTCCCCAGCACCCAAAGAGTCAACAGAAGTAATGAATGCAACAGAAAAACCAAATTCAGGGCCAAACACTGAAAATGTACAGGCAATGCTGCAAAGCATCCAAGAAACCATGTTAAAACTTCAAGAAACAGCAGCAAAAAATCACGGAGAAATGAAAATAGATGTGAAGGAAATGAAATTAGAGATATGTGAAATGAAAAGTGAAGTCAAGAATGACATACAGAAATTAGATAATAAAATGGAAATTATACAACAAACTTTGGAAAAAATGAACAATCAATAGCAGTAGAAAAAAGAACAGAACAAACAGAGATGAAGATAAACCAGGTTAAACAACAAATGAAAATATCAAACAAAAACTAGAGGAATCACTTATCCATATGGAAATGGACCGTGCAGCTTTTTACCTCTGTTTTCAGAATGTGACGGAGGCAAAAGATGAAGATTTAACAATGATAATGTCAGGCTAATAGCAGAGACACTAAATAGAGATAAACAAGAGATTTTAAACGAATTGGAGGACATATATAGAGTTAGTACTAACTATGCTAGAAGACATCGACTACACAGAGAAGTGCATATCAGGTTCGCAAGGAAAAAAGTAAGAGACATAGTATATAAAATAACAAGAGACAAACTGATGTTGTACAAAGGGAAAGAGATACAAATACTAAAGCAAATTCCACAAAGGGTGAGGGAACAAAGGAAAGAATACCAATTCTTGGCGACACAATTAACCAAGCAGGAAATACTATTTAGATGGTTAATACCAGAAGGGATGCTAGTAACATGGCAGGAGAAGACGATCAAAATCGACAACTTGGAGAAAGCGCAGGAAATATACGAGCAACTAAGAGATCCGGAAGAGAGAAAAAAAACAGTAAAGAGGAGATAGAATATAGAAGTAAGGAAGAAAGACAACAAAAGGTAATGGAAAGAAAACAGGGAGGACAAAGCAGGGAAGAGGAAGAACAACAGAAAGAGGAGGAAGTAAGACCAAAAACAAGAAGCCAAAAAAGAAACTAGAGTCAATAAAAACAAAGACAAGTAGAGAATTAAGAGAATGGAAGAAGAAATCCGTTTACTATCAGTAAATATTAATGGATTAAATTCGTCAACAAAAAGAAAACATATCTGGACAAAATTAACAAAACAAAAAGCAGATATAATATGCCTACAGGAAACACATATCAAACAACAAGATACAAAATACTTGGAATGTCCAAAATTAGGAAAACTGTAGACAGCATCGGCAGAAGAAAAAAGAAAAGGGTTAGCAATATATGTTAAAGATAGGATAAAGACAAGCTTAATATACGCAGACCCAAAGGGAAGAATATTAATTATAGAGATATGGATAAATCAGAAACCAATACTGCTGGTAGTAATATATGCCCCAAATGAAGATCAGAATTTTTTAAATAAAAAAATACATGAAAAAATTAGAGAAATCGGAAGGAGGAACATCTGTATAATAGGAGATTATAATGCCATAGTAGATAGTAAAAAAGACTACGTAAGTGACAAAAAAACTAAACATAAAAAAATATTACCAATAACATGCTTTGAGATGATGGAGGAGTTAAATCTGATAGATATCTGAAGAAAAATGGAACCAGAAAAAAAAACAATTTACTTTTTACTTCAATCCACACCAATCTTGGTCACTGATCGACATGGCATGGATGAATGGGGAAATTGGGGCAGAAGTACATAAAATTGAAATACTACCAAATACTTGGGCAGACCACAACCCCATTAAAATAATCTGGAAAGGGGGGAAAAAACTAGACGAAGATGGATGTTAAATTTTTCAAATCCTAAAAGAAAAAGAATTTATTCAAAAATGTAAGAATGAGCTGGAACTATTTTTTAAGGAAAACACAAAAGAACAGACATCATAACAAAATTTATGGGATACTATGAAAGCCTATAGACGAGAATCATTATAGCGTATTCAGCCAAAAGAAATAAAGAAAAATGGGCACAACAGAAGAGATTAGAGGAGGAAATTAAAAATCTAGAAATACAACTGTAAACAAGCCACAAAACGATAAAATTAGAAAGGATTGGACACTAGCGAAACACAAATTAAATATATTATCTCAGGAAGAAATAGTAAAAGATTTAAAATTAACAAAACAAAACTTTTTTAAGCAAGCAAACAAACCAGGAAGGTGGCTATCATACACATTGAGAAAAGAAAGAGAGAAAAGATTAATATAACAACTTCAAGAGGAATCTGGCGAATTACAACACACAATGGAAGGGAAGAAAAAGATTATACATAAATACTTCGAAAAACTATATAAGGGGGAACAAATAGATGATAAACAAATAAAAGAATATTTAAACGGAGAAGAAATCCCATCAATACCGGAAGATATGAAAGAAATGTTGACAAAACAAATAACAAAAACAGAACTGAAACAAGCAATCCTGAAACAGAAAAATAATTAAACACCAGGCCCAGATGGATTCCCAGCAGAATGGTATAAAACAATGGATGATTTGAGCGAATCAATAGAACCCTTGATGCTGGAGATGTACAATGAGGCATTGGTGAAAGCAAAAATACCACACTCATGGAGGGAAGCGGACATCACGTTAATATCTAAAGAAGGTACAGATGAAAACCAAATTGAAAACTACAGACCAATCTCGCTGTTGAATGCCGATTATAAAATATTTGCAACAATAATAGCAGAGAGACTAAATAGACTACTAAACGATTACATACATCCAGACCAAAACGGGTTTCTCCCAACAAGACAAATTAGAAATAATACCAGAATAATAGCTAATATCTTGGAATATTATGAGGTGCATCCAGAGAAACAAGTGGCACTTGTTTTCCTGGATGCACAAAAGGCATTTGATAATCTAAATTGGCAAAATATGAAACAACAAATTAAGAATATGAACCTAGGAAACAAATTTGAAAGATTAATAGAAACAATATACTCCACTCAAAAGGCAAACATATTATTAAATGGGGAAAACACAGAGTTTTTTGAGATAATGAAAGGAGTGAGACAGGGCTGCCCACTATCACCTCTGCTCTTCATCCTGACACTAGAAAGTCTTCTGAGATGAATTAGACAAAACCCAGAAATAAGAGGAACCAAAATTAAAATTGAAAAATACAAAATCCAAGCCTTTGCAGATGATTTGGTATTTATTATAGAAGATCCATTAGAAACAGCAAACAGTTTAATGCTAGAACTAGGAAAATATGGAAATGTGGCAGGATTAAAAATTAATAGAGAAAAGACTAAAATAATAACCAAAAATTTAAAGGAAGAACAAAATAAAGAATTAGAAAAAATAATAGGACTCCAAGTGGTAAAGAAAGTGAAATATCTTGGAATATGGCTAACTGCAAAGTGCTCAACTATAAAAGAAAATAATTATACAAATTAGTGCAACAAATAAAAAAAAGATTTAGAAATATGGGGGAAATTACAACTATCTTCATTAGGGAAAATAGCAACCATAAAATGAATATACTACCAAGAGGGCTATATCTATTTCAAACTATCCCCATAAAATTAGAGAAAAAATTCTTCACCGAATTGAACAAAATTATACTAAAATTTATCTGGCAAGGGAAGAAAGCTAGGATAAAATTGAAAGCATTACAGGATGATAGAAGCAGAGGTGGTATGGGGCTACCTGACTGGGAACTCTACTACAAAGAAGCAGCATTAATTTGGATCAAAGACTGGATAAATTTAAAAAACAGAAGAATACTAACATTAGAAGGCCACAACCTGCAAACAGGATGGCACTTTTTCTTATGGGAAGAAAGTAAAAAGAAACAAAAATGTTTCCATACACATTATATTAGAGATGCATTAATGCAGGTCTGGAACAAAATTAAAGCAAAACACTACATGAAAATACCGATATGGCTCTCCACTATGGAAGCTATGATACATCCCAATACGCTAGATCTATCAAAAATGATTAGATACAGTGAAATTTTAGATAACCAGGGGAATTTGAAAACGAATCAAGAACTAAAAGAGAACAATATATGTAGGAATGAGAGGTAAGGCTTACGTAAAGACATGCGTAGAAACTACCATGGTCTCAGTGGCTGTTTATCTTGGAAACCTACATCTCACCTAATTAGCAGAACCAGATGCAGGAATAAAGGAAAGGTGATGCACAGCCGGTTATCTTTAGCTCATTAATTCACCAGAGCAAAGGCATGAGGTAATCTTGGCCTGAATAGTATTCTTGATTCACTAGGAAAGATTTGGAGGAGTAGAACCGAAAGTAATGTGTTGTTGCTCTGTGCTTTGCTTGTAAAAACTATATAAAAGCCAAATAAACTCTGCAAAAGGCAGACAGATATTTTGGACACAAACTGCGTGATGGATTTTTGAAACCTACAAATATAAATATAGATTGGTGGCCATATTTGCAATTACAATCAAGATACAAAAAAGATGTAAAAGAATATGGAATATATACAGAATTGCAACAAATAGATACAATCTTAATCGGCCCGGAAAACAAATTCATAACGAAAATGTATAAATATTTGCTAGAAGTAACATTAGAAGAAGAAAAAGTTAAAGGCTGTGTGATAGCATGGGCCAAAAATTTTGGTTATAATATAGATCTAGCGGATTGGGAAAGAATTTGGAACATAAACTATAAATTTACACGATCAGCAACATTGAAAGAAAATATATACAAAATGTTTTATCGTTGGCACCTATCACCAACAAGATTGGCCTAAATATACCCAAATTTGAAACCGACCTGTTGGAAATGTAAAAAAGAACAAGGGACCTTCTATCATATGTGGTGGTCTTGCCCGGAATCACAAAAATATTGGGAAAAATTTTGGAAATGGGTCCAAGAAATCACGAGAGAACAAATAAAATATAAACCCGAAACCTTCTTGCTGGGAATAATCAAAGGGAAATACACAAAAAAAAATCAAATATTTACTAACACATCTTCTAACTACAGCTAAAATTGCTTTCGCTCAATACTGGAAACAAACTACTACACACACACACACACCCCGGACGAATTAATGATAAAAAAAACACTGGACTGCGCAGAGATGGACAAATTAATTCTAAAATTAAAAGATAAAGAGGAATAGGAATATTATGAAATCTGGAATAATTGGTATGAATGGTTAGAAAACAAGAAAAATAATTAAGCCAAAAACAATATATATAAATACGTATAGAACTGTGTATAAAAGTACGTAAATATAGAAGCGGATTATTATAAACATGTATAGATAAGATGATATAACAAGGTACAAATGTTAACATAATGACTGTAATATATGGTGAAAAGAGAAAAACATGTATAGATAAGACGATATGACAATGTACAAAATGTTGACATAACGACTGTAACGTATGCTGAAAAGAGAAAAACTGAAGTTCCGGTTCCGGCGGCGGCGGCGGCGACGGGCAGCTCTTTGCCCGCTCCGGCTCCCCGGTGGGCTTCCCCACTCCTTGGGGGGCACAGGACACCCCACAGAGGGGTCCTGCCGGAGGGGCGGCATCGCGGAGGACTCCTGCAGCGGCAGTGGCCGGCGGGAGGTCTCTCGTGCGCCCAAGGCACCGGGGAAGAAGCTCGGAGGGCGCTTTGCGTTCCTGCGCCTCGCGCCTCGCTATAAGCCGACTGGAGAATGCAACAATTGAAGGAAGCAGCTGCAGTGCGGTGAGGTTGCTTCTCTCTTCATCCCTTATTCTGCATGAAGAATTACTCAGCTTTTTAAAACTTTAAAATAACTTTCGGAGCATTTTGGAGGTGCGGCTGGAGGGAGGGGGGTTCCCCCCCCCTTGGACAAGCGGCGAGGAACAATTTTGCTCTCAGCCCCCGGGGAAGGAGGAGGGGGGAGAGCCAACGAATGAAGCCTCACTCAGGCTGAGATGATTTTCTTTTCAATTTAATCCTACATATTACAATGATTTGAGGACTTTTGGAACTTTTTAAAACTTCGTTATGCCTCTGTGCCCAAAACTGGCAGGGCAAGATGGCACACTTCCGTTGTCTTTATGAACTGTGAAACCTGACTCCACCTTTAAAATTCAGGCTTCTGGTCTTTGTCTCCGTGTCTCCCAGAGGAATCTCTTGTGGATTGGTATTTTTTAAACCTTCTAGGGGAAATTTTCTATCTATTGCCAGACTTATTGGAGAGATTCTCTTCTGCCTGGTTCTTCTGCTCCCGGATTCACCTGGCTACCCTTCTTTTCTAACTGTTTATTTCATATTTGGACTGAACTTCTAACGTTATAAAGGATGGCATCCAAAAGACCCCCTCCTGGAAAACCTGGCTTTGCCACTTCTGCTCCAACATCCGCAACATCCAGTCCAGCCACACAGTCAAAGATAACAGAACTGATGCAACATAAGACTACAGAGATGGACTTTCAACAAATGCTTCAACAAATTTTACAGGGCCAGGAGGAAATCAAGAAACAGCTAAGGGAAATGAAAGATGAAATTAAAGAAAATCAAGCCCAAATATATAAGAACTCACAAAGACTGAATCTTGTGGAAGGGGGGGTGGAGGAGGTGAGGGGGGGGGTAGAAGCTGTGCAGAAAGGGAACAAAGATCTTGACATCCAACAGATGAAAATAGAATTTGAGAGAATGTCCTATTACCTTAGATTTCAAAATGTTATAGAAGAAGATGGGGAAAACATAAGGGACATCATGATAAACATCCTGGCTGACTACACACGCAAAGAAAAACAACAGATGGGGTGGGATATAGACCTGGTTTATAGAGTGAACTCAGCTTATGCTAGAACTCACAATGTACCCAGGGAGGTTCACATTAAATTTCTTAGAAAAAGCACAAGAGATGAAATTCTGGGTGTACAAAGGGGGCAAGCATTGACATACCATGATATGGAGATAACCATTCTGAAGCAGATCCCTAAGAAGATTAGAGAAAAAAGGAAGAATTATTCGCAATTAGCGAATAAATTATACCAGAAAGGGGTGTGGTTTAGATGGTTGATGCCTGAAGGTATGCTGATATTCTGGGAGGAGACAAGAATTAGAATCAATTCACCCATAGAGGCGCAGGCCTTTATGGAAAAAAACAGAACACTCCTAGAAAAAACACGAGACACTACAGCGGACACGCAGGACACGGGAGGGGCCAGAGCTCTGCCAGTGGAGGGAGATGGGGCAACAGCAAGAAGACTCAGATCACAAAAATAAACAAGAAAATCATATTATTATAAACTGACCGAAAGTGATAATGGAATTATATCTGGATTTTATACTGTAATGTCTAATCTGATTGAATTTAGTAATAGAACTAATATGCTGATTGTAATCAATTATATACCAATGCATTATATATAAATGTATACTATGAGTATGGAGAGAGGGGCGCCTGTCACACTTTGCAACTGCCATAATTTGTATACCTGTCCATTTACCCTTTTCCTTATAAATGTTGAAAAACCAATAAAAAATTTTGTTAAAAGAAGAAAAAAGAAAAGAGAAAAACAATAAAAATTACTAGACAAAAAAATAAATAAATTGCTGCTACTTAGTTCTCTAAAACCGACCTTGCTGGAACTTTTACTTTTCAGCAGTCACAGGTTATGCCACTTGCAAATAGAATACTATTATTTAAAATCAAGGTTCTTACCTTGTAGGTGTTAAGGAAGGTTAGCTTAATATTGAACCCAGGGAAGAAGTGAAGATACTAATGCAATATTTTTTTCTGAAATAACTTTGCTTGAGGTTTGGAACCAATTATTTATTAAACATATTTGCCACTCATTTTATAGTGATTATGGGTGGCTTACATCATTAAGACATTAAAATCCTAATAGGTAAATATTTCCCAACCAGTAAAATTATAGCCAGCTAAGGCCATGTACAGCCAACTCTGTTAGGAGTTTTAAATGCTGGTTTTTATTTTCTTTAAAATACCAGTCTTTGCAAATAGAATCTTAGCTGTTTTTCCTCTCTTGCACCTCTCCTTTGCTACTTTTCCTTGGTAAAAAAAAGAATAATTAGTGACTATAATTGATTAATTCTCCATGCAGATGGTTAGCTAGAGAATGTCAATATTCTTGTGGTCCATTGTGAGTTCGGATTTATGGTGACTGCAAAACAAATCCTTGCAGTTTTATTGGCAAGGTTTCTACAGAAGTGGTTTGCCATTGCCTCCTTCCTAAGGCTGGGCAAGAATAAAAGAAAGAGGTCACCCAGTTAGCTTTGAGGTTAAGATGGGACTAGAACTCACAGTCACCTAGTTTCTACCCTGATGCCTTAAGCACTACAATAAATCAGCAACTGCAGACACAGAATAAATCAATTAAATTCTATGGCATTTATTTTCGGACATATGTCTGAAATGGTGTAGGGTTTCCTGCCAGAGCAGGAGGTTGGACTAGAAGACCTCCAAGATCCCTTCCAACTGTATTATTTTATTCTATTCCTATTCTATTCCTATTCTATTCCTATTCTATTCCTATTCTATTCCTATTCTATTCCTATTCTATTCCTATTCTATTCCTATTCTATTCCTATTCTATTCCTATTCTATTCTTATTCTATTCCTATTCTATTCCCATTCCTATTCCCATTCCATTCTATTTTCTATTCTGTTTTCTATTCTAATTCTAATTCTATTCTCAATTTTCTACTCTACTGTATTTTCTATTCTATTCTATTCTATTTTACCATGTCCTGCCCTGCCCTACTTTACTGTACTCTACTCTACTCTGCATTCTATTCTGGATTCTATTCGGCATCCTGTTCTATTCTATCCAGCATTCGATTCTGCAATATATTCTGCATTCTATTCTGGATTCTATTCCATATTCGATTGTGCAAACTATTCTGCATTCTATTCTATTCTGCTCTGCTCTGCTCTCTTCTCTTCTCTTCCCTTCTCTTCTCTTCTCTATTCTACTCTACTTTCTATTTTTCTCTACTCTCTATTCTACTCTATTCTCTATCTGGAAATATTCAATGGTCCTAGCCATAATTCATGGAATATTTCTTATAGTTACTTTTTAACTCTACACTTTCTTCAACTGAGAACCAATAAGGGACCTTATGGAAATAATCCCTATTTCTCTTAAATTACTATAGAAGGAAAGTTAAATTGCTGATTACCATTCATTCAGAGAGAAAAAACCCCAATGGAATCCAAGTTTAGAAAATCCACCCACATAAAGCTCATATGGCCACCAGATTGTATGAATTTGTGTGCAGAGAAGAACAACAAAGGAGACAGAGACAGACAGAGAGAAACAGAGACAGAGACCGAAAGAGAGAGAGGGAGAGATGTAGGGAGAGAAAGGGAGAGAGAGAGGGAGAAAGAAAGAAAGAAAGAAAGAAAGAAAGAAAGAAAGAAAGAAAGAAGGAAGGAAGGAAGGAAGGAAGGAAGGAAGGAAGGGGAAAAGGAAAAGGGGGAAAGGGGGAAAGGGGGAAAGAAAGAAAGAAAGAAAGGAAAAGGAAAAAGGAAGGAAAGGAAAAGAAAAAGAGAAAAGAAATGAAAAGAAAAAGGAGGAAGGGGGAAAGAAAGAAAGAAAGAAAGAAAGATCTATGGAGATTCTCCATCATCCAGGTCATGGTTGTCCCAAAGCCCTTTTCTAAAAGGCCACTGAACTTTCTTGGTGGTGATGGTGATTTTTTTATTGTCAAAACTGATGAAGCTTTTTAGATGAGAAGCAAAAAGTTTTCAAGGAAAAACACAGCAAAAAAAGTCCAGTTGCGTTTTGGAAAAGGCACCTTTGCCCCCACCCCCCTGATATGTTAAGGCATATTCTCCCCCCCCCCCATTATTTCTCTGCACAGGGAAGTAAGGAATCTGCTCTAAGCCCCTTATCTTTTCTTGCCAATGCCTCCCTTCCCTTCTTTGCAAATTAAGGAATGAAAGGATTGCTCAATGGATCTTATTTAATGGAAATTATCATTACAAAACAAAGAAGAAGAAGAAGAAAAGCAAGCAAACCACACCCAGCCACCAACTGTTGTGAATATTCTGGCAGTTTCTAGTCCTCTGGAGTTCTGATACATGCTACAAGGCACATTCCTATTTCTACACTTGGAAAAACCAAGATTTTTTATTAAAGTCCTTACTCTTTTTGATTATATATGGATCTGTTTCCAGAGGACACACTTCTGTTTTAATTAGGAATTCAGATAGATTGCAATTTGAATTCAATAACTGAGAGTTAAAAGTTAGCTTAAATCATCAGTGATGTTAGCTGAGGTTGGGGGAGAAAAATTAGGCTATAATAGGCCCCTAGTTGAAATTATTTCTATGTGCCGAGATGAATTTGTGGAGTAATTATCACTAAACATAAAAATATGCTTAATTATGACCTTTTTTTAAAGTACACGATCCAAGTGGAATTGAAGCCAAATCAATAGATTTCATTGCTGTTATTTTGCAGCAATGATAATCAGGAAAAACCAAAGGTCCTTATTTTTAATCAATATTTTGCTTAGTTCTTTTCTAATAAATTTTAGAGGGCATGTATTTTAATCTATAGTTTTATTATATTAGTCTTATTCATGTTAGATAAATAAACATGGCATTATTGTAATAAGGTATAGAGTATCCGTATTTGATTTATCTTACAGTTGCCAATATATAACTGCTCTCCCTTCTCCTTGTTGATCCTGGTTGTATTTATTAGTTTCTCTTTTTATTGCTTTGTCATTGACCAAATAAATCAATTTCAAATTTTCACCAAACTTCCATTTTATTTTATTTTTTGTTACTCTGCAAAGCAGCAATCGTTTCAATTACTTTCTAATGAATTTCTGCCTGATCCCTTCTACATTCTGTTTTAAATTCAGGAGCTAAAATCTCTCCAATTCAAGCTGGATCTCTTCTCTGGATTTTTTGAAAACTAAGGAGTTGATTCTTTCTTTCTCTCCGCTTCAAACTGGCACTCATCCTGTTTTCTCAGCACCTGATATTTTCAAGCACAGATTTTATCACCATAGTTGGTTGAGAAGCACATTAGAGTGACTTGTAGGTAAGCTTGACAAAAGTCCAGCCGCATTTAAAAACTGAAGGACACACTCTATATTGCAGGATGCCCTTGGTTCAAATTGCTAACTTTGAATCCAACTTGCAGAGTTGGGAGAAAAGGCAGACAGACAGATTAACAGAGTTGGAAGGGACCTTATAGGTCATCTAGTCCAACCCTTACCTCAAAAAGGAGACCCTACACCATTTCTGACAGATGGCAGTCCAATCTCTTCTTGAAAGCCTACAGTGATGAAGCCCCCACAACTTCCGAAGGCAACTTCTGTTCCATTGGTTGATTGTTCTCTCTGTCAGAAAATTTCTCCTTATTTCTAGGTTGAATCTCTCCTTGGTCAATTTCCATCCATTATTCCTTGTCTGCCTTCAGTGCTTTGGAAAATCGCTTGATCCCCCTCCTCTCTGTGGCAGCCCCTCAAATATTGGAAAACTGCTCCCATGTCTCTCCTGGTCCTTGTCTTCACTAGACTAGCCATGCAGCCATTCTTCACATGTTTTACTCCAGTCACCCTAATCATCCTGGCTGCTCTCCTCTGCACTTTTTCTAGAGTTTCTACACCTTTTTTATAGTCTGGTGACCAAAACTGATGTAGTATTTTAGATGTGGTCTTACTAAAGTTTTATAGACCGGTATTTGTACCTTGCTTGATCTTGATTGTATCCCTCTGTTAATGCAATTTAGGATTGCATTGGCTTTTTTGACTGCCACTGCAGGATCAAATTTAGCTTAGTTCTCCACTAAGACTCCAAGATCCCTCTCACAGTCACTGCTATTAAGCCTGGTTTCACCCAGTTTATATGTGTACTTTTGGTTTTTCTTACCTAAGTGTAGGACTTTACTTTTCTCTACATTGAATTTCATTTTGTTAGATAGGGCCCAGTGTTCAAGTCTGTCAAGATCCATCTGGATCTTGAGCCTATCTTCTAGGGTGTTGGCTATTCCTGCCGGCTTAGTATCATCCACAAATTTGGTAAGTTCCCCTTCTATTCCCTCATCTAAGTCTTTTATTAAGATATGAAGAGAACTGGGCCTAAGACTGAACCTTGTGGTAACTCACAGCTTACTTCCCTCCATGTAGACATAGACCCACTAAGGACTACTTGTTAGCCAGTTGTGATTCCTGGCAGGATCACTTCCTTCTTTGTAAAGCCCATATTAGCAACACAACAGCCTTGAGAGTTAAGGAGACAGCTTTTGATCTTCCATCCATTTAGGCAATCACTCCAGCTGCTGGTTTTTCCATCTTCCTTGCAGATAAGTAGAGTGCAAACCCCTTTGATTGATAGATTGATATATCAGGCACAGGCTTGGAAAAAAACATTGGAAAAAAGAGAATTGGGATCCTCTCTCATTTTCAATCACCAAGGAAAATTTTCTCCAAATTGCTGCCTTTTTATGTTGAAATGGTGTATTTGTAGCTAACCTGCTGGGGATATATATATATATATATTAGGATATGGTGTGGGTTAAACATTCATTCAAACCATATCATTCAAAAGCACAGAATAACCTTGAAAGGTAACAATATCCAGCTGATAATGTATTACTTTAATAACATTTCTCCCTGGAGTTGGGAGAAGATATAGGAGTAGAATAGAATAATAGAGTTGGAAGGGACCTTTGGAGGTCTTCTAGTCCAACCCCCTGCTTAGGCAGGGAACGCTATACCATTTCAGACAAATGGTTAGCCAATCTCCTTTTAAAACCTTCCAGTGTTGGAGCAATCACAACTTCTGGAGACAAGTTGTTCCACTAATTAATTGTTCTGATGGTCAGGAAATTTCTCCTTAGTTCTAAATTGCTTCTCTCCTTGATTAGTTTCCACCCACTGCTTCTTGTTCTACCTTCAGGTAATTTGGAGAATAGTTTGACTCCCTCTTCTTTGTGGCAACCCCTGAGATATGGGAACATTGTTATCATGTCTTCCCTGGCCTTTCTTTTCATTAAACTAGACATACCCATTTCCTGCAACCGTTCTTCATATGTTTTAGCCTCCAGTCCCCTAATCATCTTTGTTGCTCTTCTCTGCATTCTTTCTGAGTCTCCACATCTTTTTTACATCCTGGTGACCAAAACTGGATGCAGAATTCCAAGTGTGGCCTTACTAAGGCATTATAAAGTGGTATTAACACTTCAGGTGATGAATTTATTTTATTTGTTTTTCCTTTCCATGGACTTACTGCTTCTTCATCTCAACAATGTAATCTGGTGTCCTGGTGCACTGAAGAAATGAAAAAAAAGAAAACTTTACTCCATAATGGAATAATAACTTTTGCGTTGCCATCACCCTGGCTTTTCAGCTGAGGTGCAAATCTCTTTTGAATCACGTAAGGTATTAATAACGCTAAATAAAAGCTTAATAAGGCCACACCTGGAATCCTGCATCCAGCTTTGGTCTAAAAAAAAATGGTGTTGAGACTTTGGAACAAGGGCAGAGAAGAAACAACTAAGGTGATAAAAGCCTTGGGGACTAAAATATATGAAGAATGATTGCAGGATTTGGGTTGGGCCAGTCTACTGAAAAGAAGGAGTAGGAGGGGGGACGACATGATGGCAGTCTTCCAGTATTTGAGGGGCTGCCCGAAATAAGAGTGAGTCAACTTATTTTCCAAAGCACCTGAAGGCAAGACAAGAAACAATAGATGGAAACTAATGAAAGGAGAGAAGCAACCTGAAATTAAGGAGAAACTTCCTAACAGTGAGAACCGTTAATCAGTGCAATAACTTGCCTTCAGACATTGTAGATGCTCCATCACTGGGGGCTTTTAAAAAGGAAATTAGAGAGCCACTTGTCTGGGATGATATAGGCTCTCCTGTTTGACCCGGGGGTTGGACTAGAAGAATTTTGAGAGTCTCCACTGAGTCAAATCAGGTGACCTTCAGAAATTGTGAAAGCTCCAACACTGAAGGTTTTTAAGAAGAGATTGGATAACCATTTATCTGAAGTGGTGTGGGGTTTCCTGCCTCAGCAGGGTGTTAGAATAGAAGATCTCTAAGGTCCCTTCCAACTCTGTTATTCTAGGTCCGTCAGAAAGGACCTAGGAAGGATGCTCAGGGTTCCAGGATTTAAATCGCTTTAAATCTTCCTGGCTTCAGAATTTAAATCGGTTTTATATTCATGTTTTTCCAGGAAACAGTTTTGATGACTCGCATGTTTACCCAGTTCAGTAAACGAGGTTGAAAGGATGATTCAATATTTTACCCCTGTGTGATGCCTCAAATATCTCCTGTTAGTTTGAAATCTGATTTTTAAAAAAGGATTACAGGTAGCCTTGACTTACGAACACAATTGAGCCCAACATTTATATTGCTAAGTGAGGCATCTGTTAAGTGAATTTTCCCCCCATTGTATGACTTTTCTTGCTGCACTTGTTAAAGTGAACCACTGCAATTGTTAACTTAGTAACAGGGTTGTTGAACGAATTGGGCTTTCCCTGTTGACTCTGCTTGTCAGAAGGTTGCAAAAGGGGATCATGTAACTACGGGACACGGCAACTGTTGTAACTATGAGTCAGTTGCCTAGTGCCTGAATTTTGATCATGCGACCATGGGGATGCTGCAACAGTCCAATTAACTGTGAAAAATGCTCACAGTTCATTTTTTTCCAGTGTCGTCTTAACTTTAAAAAGAAAAGCAAATAAGCAGGATATCAACAAAACAAGATAGGTGCCTGAAAGAGCCATCAAAAAAATTAGCTGGAAAGAGAAGGGCTGTTTGAAGAGAAACTATATCAAGAGGTCAACTTGAAGTCAAGTCAATATCAAGTCAAGTCCTCTTACCCTGTAGCCAACATCAAATTCACCATCATCCGCTGGAAGACTCCAGTTGTCCGATGAAGTGAGCTACAGATCACACTATTCCAGTCCTGTTACCTGGGAACGGTTTAGCTTAAAAATCCTTGACAATAATAGCTCTTCGCTGCATGCATGCACACATGCACTGTGCATCATGTGTCCACAGGGATCACTTTTTTCAGTGCTGTTCTAACTTCGGTCACTAAATGAACTGTTGTAAGTCAAAGACTACCTGTATTCCCACCTGGAATGGCTCTGGCCCATCCAATTCAAATTTTGGTGGCCTCCTAATACAGAATGGGAGATGGGATTAACTACCATTTCCTATCTCCTAATCTGTAAATAGAGAATTTCTATTCCCTTTCTATCTCCTAATCTGCAAATAGAGAATCCCACAGAAGTAATGTTACTTTTTTATTTAACATTTTGCAAGCATCAGCCTTTAAGCCCTGAAAAATAAAACCTCATTCAAAATTATGACAGCAAAATCCACAGATTAAACTGTGGGCACCTGGTTAATCTGCATGTTGTTGATAATATGCATATTGTTAACCTGCTGTACTGTTGTGTTAGTGAGAGCTAAACCCTTTTTACAGATCCTTAAACCCCAAGCTTTGTGTCCCATTAGGAAAGCACAATCAAGGGGCAAACTTGACTGAGTGCAGAGTATCCAATAGAGGTTTGAACTGCCCTCTTTTCAATTTGTTTGCACAAGGTTTTTAGCAAGTGAAGCCTCCTCTGAGAGGGCAAGGCTGTGCTTAGATAAACTTCATTTCACTTTAAAAAAACAAAAAAAGAAGTTGCCAGGAAGGGGAGTTATGGGGTGTTAGTCATGTTTACTCACAAACAAATGCCATTTATTTCAGGTTGATTGCAATGCCAGGCACACTGTTTGCTTAGGAGTTTACCAGTTTCAAAGCCCCAGCATCCAAGCTGTAATACAAGCAGGGATTTGGCACACGTCTGTTTTATTTATTGATAACCTATCAAGCTAGTCCTTTCCTTTTATTTTTACAGAGCAAAAATAAATACATGAAAATTCTAGCAGAATAAAGTCAGAAAAATAAGTGGGTGTTTCTTTTCTTTCTTTTTTTGAAATATGTATCATAAAATCGGGTTTAAGGCAGGGAGAATTTGGGGTCAGAGCTGAGCCAAAGAGGAAATGGCCACTTGCTGAGATGACAGAGTAAGAGTGGAAAGGGACCTTGGAGGTCTTCTAGACCAACCCCCTAATTCAAGCAGGAGACTCTATATACCATTATGGACACATGTCTCCTCTTGAAAACCTACGGGGATGGAGCACTCACAACTTCTGAAGGCTCAAACCATTTAGGAACCACTAACCTAGATCACTGGCTAAGATGCTGAGCTTCAGTTTGGCGATTAGCTATTTTCTCCCTGCAGTATTCGGCCTTCAAAAACTTTAGAAAACTTTTCTCCTTAAGACTTAGAATAAGAGAGTTGGAAGGGACCTGGTAGACCATCTAGTAGTCCAACCCACTGCTCAAACAGGAAATATACTATTTCTGACAAGTGGCTGTCTAATCTCTTCTTGAAAGCCTCCAGTGATGAAGCACCCACAACTTCTGAAGGCAAGCTGTTCCACTGGTTGATTTCACCACGTTTCTAGCTTGACTCTCTCTAGGTTGAATTTCTAGGTTGAGTTAGATATTTGACTAACCCTAACCTTGGTCTTCAGGAAGGTTTTCAAGACTTGAGTGTTACTTAGACCATCGTGGGAGGTAGGCTATATGGAGTGGGGAGAGGGACATTTTATGTGCCTTATTCGGTTGCCCTAACCATGTTCTGGGTTTATGGCTGGATGCCACCTTAGTTGTGCTTAACAGAGGTTTAAGATCCCCTGGTTTGGTTGAACCATTCTGCTACAACTTAATGCTCAGCACTTTTCCTTTCAGCACACGAGAAAATTGGGACTCTTAAAGGAAACCATATTTCAATTAAACACGGTTTAGCAAACTATTTAACCCCAGGGAGCATATTCAAGGAACGTACTGCAATTCAAGGCACCGGCTTACATATCTCCTGGAGGAGATGATAGGGCACTGCTAACTGCAGAACCCATCTTCCACAGGCAACATGGCCATTACAGGTAAGGAACCTTCAATAAATGTCTTTGAATCTTCAAAGTCTAAGCCTCCCATGAAGACAGACTCAACATCCAGAAGGCTCAATGGGGAGAATTTGGGCTCTTAAAATTGGTGAACTCAGGATTCCGCCTCTGAAGCCTTCAGGCTCCAACTTCTCCCACCCACCAGGTTAAAGTGGACCTTTGCAACCCAATTAAGAACAGAGGCCATGGAAGGTCCATTGCATTGTCTGAAGGTACCAAACCCCACCTTGGGTTCCGATCCTGCTTCCTTGCTCTTGCTCTTCCTCCTCCTCCTCCTCCTCCTCCCCTTCCTCCTCCTCCCCCTCCTCCTCCCTCCTCTTTTTCCATTGTGTAAATTAGTACAGGGGCCCAACAGCAAGGGTCATTTTTTATTTTAATTAAACAAAAAACACACACAAAAACATTCTTCATTACATCTTCCAGAAAGCATGTCGATTGGTTACAAATAAATTTTGTGCGTTACTACAATCATTCTTTATACTTCATTCATATTGAATTGTACATTTTAAATCAAACATCTTTATACCATCAATATACCATCATTCTCATTTAACTATATTTGTTTAAACGTGCTTTTGTCTAGAATCATTTATATTTATATTATAATAAATCTAGACAAAAAATTATTACTAGAATTTATAAGTACCCAGGAGAGATTGCATCTTTATAACAAAATCTAAACAAAAAATATTAATAAAATTAATAAATCTTTTCCCCAGGTCCCATATTATAGTTTATATCCAAATTGTTTTTACCAGTTAGAGTTATTATTTCATTATTATTGTCATGATGGGTTATCTCTTAAGGAATAAACATTTTAAAAACAAAAACATTCTATAAGCATCTACAAAGTTCTACTTATTAATCACGAAAAATTAACTAAGTTTTTATTTTTATTTTTTTCCCCATTCAATTGTATTTTATTTGGGTTTCAC